>NW_006399830.1:13211399-13303581 GCF_000299155.1 Elephantulus edwardii | reverse complement strand
GTCATCTAGCCACCCTGTAAATGCTGTTGCTGTGTGCCGTCAGATTGTAAATCCCAGAGGTGAGGCTTCATCTTTCTCCCATGGAGCAGCTGGGGATGGGGGAGTTGAACTACCAACCTTTTGGTTAGCAGCTAGGACCTTAACCACCGCACGACACGCACGTACTCAACGTGCACACCTGTCTGCCAGCACTTAAAGCCTGACTTTTTTGAGGTTGGAATGTTCTATGTGGGCCCCTGAATTGCCCTCGCCCCATTTATGTAATGAAGTTGTGAGGACTTTGATTGTTTTTACTCGAGAACATTCATGTCTTCTTTTTATTTTAAATATTGGAAGGTAGCCGGAACACTCTAGGTCTCTGTCCATCCTCAGAAGGCCGTTTGAGGTGTGATCCCTTTTGGGTCATGCCTTTTGGTAGAACAGTAGCCATTGGCCCTGCGTTTCTGTTCAATCTCCATGCCTTTCCTACAGAAAAACGAGGACAAGAGAACTGCTGAAGTGATGAGCCTGGAGCGCCACGTTTCCTTGCCTTGTGCGGTGCTTAGAATATTCAGGAAGCCTAGAAAAGTCAGCCCCAAATTATATTTAACATTACCCAGGCCCGGGTTTGGAATTGTTTCACATTGTCCCCGGAACAAGAGATGCGTCTCCAAGTGAGACTTCTGGCTTAATTGAATTAGGATTATTGAAGCCAGGAGGGGAGTGAAATGGTACATTCCTTTCATGCCAGTGGTGGGGGCTGGTCTAAAGCAGACCGTTGATGGAATAATATCCTGTACTTACATGGTGTCTCTCTCTGAGGAAATAAGAGCTTAATATGTCCCATCCAATTAATCCTCACAACATCCTTAAAGGTGAATGGAAGGCAGATAGTATTATCTCCATCTGACTTAAAGCGCAGCTGAAACGTGGTGAAGCTGAGCTCCCTGGGAGCCCTCGCTCTTCTCAAAGCGCTAGTTTGGAGCCCGTTAGCCCAACCGGTAGCTGAGATGAGCCAGGGGGCACCCACGAAGGAAGGAAATCTTTACAGCGTGTCGCCTCGGTGCCAGGAGCTGTGGGAAACTTTCGCAGTCTCCATCCTCAGGACATTTTGTGGAGGTGGGAGCAAAGTGGCAGTGTCCTGTGGAGTCAAGACCCCAAGTCGATCAAAGACAGGTGCTGGTCTCTCTCACCTTTGGTCTGATGTGGTGGGAGGCCATGGTTCCGTGTATTTGAAGCAGAGGCAGTGAATCCAGCAGTGGTAGATGTCCATTAACTCACTAATTCTATAAAGTCATTTTACTCAGTGAAAGCATTTGATAGTGTTCACTCAAGTTTCAGAGGACTTGATCCCCTACTTTTGGAATTTTGCCATTGACGGACGGACGGACTCCATTTGGCACGGTAATGAAGACCCATTATGTGCCAGGGGAGTGGAATATTTTTATTTTTAACAATTCTGATTGATGACCAGAAAAAGTCCAGAAAGGGCAAGAAGGCCGGTTGGGCCTGCTATCTTGAGAGGACTTTGTGTGTTGCCTGATTCACAAGCAAGGAAACCAAGGTTTAGAATGGTGACCGCAAGCTCACACAGCAGAGCGAGGGTCAGCCCCAGACTTCTGCGATTACTAAATTTGTAGTGTTGGGGTTGGTATTTCTGTTGTCCTTTAAAAATATTGGTAGTCACTCATGTTAAATCAGAACAGGGCTTAGATTTCAGCTGCTTTGAATTAAGACAATGGTTTCCTCTTATTATAAGCAGAGTGCTTTATTAACCAAGAAGGCTTGGCTGTCAGACATGGTGTTTAATTGCTGTTAGGATGTATTTGGTCACACTGCCCTGTAATGAGCCGAAGAACTGTCTGTGCCAAACACAGAAGGAATGAGAAGGGAGGATGAGCTCCATCCTGCTCCCGCTCCAGCTCCAGTTCCAGTTCCTGCTCCTGCTCCCGCTCCGGCTCCAGCTCCGGCTCCAGTTCCAGTTCCTGCTCCAGCTCCATCATGCGCCCTGGCCAGTCTGACCGCCAGTCTGACCGCCGTGGGCCCTCAGTTTTGTTGAATGGTGGAGAGACCTCCAGCCATGGTGTTTTCAGTGGAGGGCACCCTTCTGATTTTGTATATTTCTTTCGTTATTGTGTATATGCCTTGACTTTTGCCCAAAAGAGTAGGAAACAATTTATTTCACTTCCCCAGGTGGAAATGACTTTGCCTCTGATGTAAGAAAAAAAACAAAAACAAACAGCTACTTGAGGATTGAGAACCTGCAGAAGAGTAAGACAAAGGAAAGAAGTCACTGCTTCCTTTTGTTAATATTTTATGTGCTTCCAGAACAGCCCCGCCCCCCCAAACCAAAAACTGCCTGAGGGAACTAACACTTTGGATAGTATTTTATAACTTTCTCCATCCCCCACCCCTGTTTTCCATGCAGCCTTGTTATCTAGTGCTGAATACCACAAGTGCTGTCTCTAACAAATGTATTTCCCCCCCTCTCCCCCCTTTCACGGTTAGGAGACTTGAAGTTTAGAAGGAGGTTTTTGCTTGGTGCTGGCTCTGGAGGAAGGTCCTTGGAGGTCTCCATGTGACTTGGCATCTGGTTTACCCCATCTCTCTCCTGCTCACTTGTTTAATCTCCTTTATATCGAAAGGGATTCACTCAGGATGCACCCTAACTAATCCTGCCTCATTAGCATAACAAAGACAACTCATTCTCAAATGAGACTGTAACTACTGGCATAGAGGTTAGAATTTATAAGACACGTTTGGGGACATAATTAAATTCATAGAACACTGTGTTAAAAATATCTTTCACTGTTGGTTAAAAAGATTACTATACAATTTGTTGAAGTTACATTGTACCCCACCATATACTTTATCAGATTTCATTAAAATGGTCTCCTTGTTTTCAGCTTTTGGGTTCCCAGCCTTGTCCTCCTCTAGGCCTCACTGGAGTGAAGGATGTTTGTGTTTTAAGACTTTGCATTGCTTATCCCACCCCCCACCCCCCAGTGGGTTTTCAGAGGCTGTGAGTCGTGTGGGAGGAGATTGCCCATCATCCTTTGGATGGATGTTATTAATTGCTTTCCATAAACATTTTGCCAGTTTACCAATCTACAGAACAATTGTACTAAATTTCCATATCCTTTATGTATATGATCCCATGGTTAAAAAAGGAGGGGTGTGTAAACATGCTTGCTGTCTGCTTGTGCCCCCTTCCCCTGCTGCTGGTCATTTTTGGGGTGTACCCTTCCAGAGTTGGTTTGTTTTTTTTTTTAAAGTTTTCATTTTATTTGATGACGTATTTATTCCCAAGCCATAAGTTTTTGTTTCTTCAGTTTCTTCTGGGTGATCTTTTTCTTCAGGGCAACCTCCTCTTAAAAATATGGAAGGCGTCACGAATTTGCGTGTCATCCTTGCGCAGAGGCCATGCTAATCTTCTCTGTATCATTCCAGTTTTAGTATATGTGCTGCCGAAGCGAGCACCAGAGTTTGTTTTTGTGTGTACACATTGTCTAGCATGGTGTACTTTCTTCCGCACCTTAAGTTTTTCTTGTAATGCAACAATAGCTCTGACTCTCTGTCCAGGTTAGTACAAGGCATTGACCACCACACTTTCAGTAATTGGGTTCTTTTTGCTCGCTCTTTGGTTTGGTTCTTGGCTCCTGCAAACAATGCTGCCACACAGACACTATTTGACACCAGTGCGAGTCTGTCTGCAGGCTCCATTCCTGCTGTAGAGTTGTGGGGTCTGAGGACCGCGTGCATTGGTAAATGATAGACACTACCAAGTCACTCCCATAGGGAGGAGGCCAGCCTAGGATTTCCACCCGCATCAGCATCGATGGGGGAAAGGCCTGGCCTGGCCAAGGCCCTGCCTCAGAGTCTACACAGAGGGGTAATACTTCCATAATCACCCTAGCCGTACGTACAGGAGACACCTCAGGAGTGGGAGAGGCAGAGGCACCCAGACACCCTATCTTGCACATGGGTGTGTAAGTGCATATTGAATCAAGGTGTCTAGACAAAAGAGAGAATGCAGACATGCAAAGATCTCCCTTCTCCCTCTGCAGGATGTGCTAGCCCTCCTTCCTTCCCCTCTCCCCCTCCTTCCCTTCCTCCTCCCTGACACTCCTGCTAACCTGAAGTTCTATTACTTCCTTTAACAAAACTGTGACTCTTAGTATACTTGTGCAACCAGAAAAGCAATGAGCCCTTTTCAAGCCTGACCTCACCAAATAGCAAGTAAAAAGCTACCAGTTAGCTAAACAGCATTGGCAGTAAATGTCCTGACAGCAAAGCTTGAGAAAATGAAATCGTTGCCCAAAAGACGGAAAAATGTAGGAGGAGTGCAATGCAATAAATGTGGGCTGTCTGTGCCCCCTTTAGACCCTGAGACATCCCAGCAGGGGCAGTGAGTTCTCATAGGGTCCCGGAAAGTTCAAGGAGGCTGCTTTTATCAGGATAGAGCAGGGTTTAGAGCTGTTGTGCATAGGGTCGCTATGAGTCAGAAACGACTGGACGGCACATTAACAACAACAACAAGAAAACTTAGGACTTAAAAAACACCCCAAAACAAACAATAACCTGCCTTGGAAGGCAGCTTTGTTCAAAACAGTACAGTACTACAAAACTCAAAAGCAAATTGATAACTTATGTTACAGTGTGAGTTTTAAAAAAATACTCTTGATTTGTCTGTGTTTTTTTTTAAGAACAGTTTTAGATTTGCAGTAAAATTGCCCAGAAAGTAGAGTCCCAATAGACTCCCTTGTCCTTTCTGTCCCTTCCTGGTTAGTGGTTGTTAACATTTTGCATTGATGTGCTACCTTTGTTAACAATATTGACATGCTATTAGCAAAAAAAAATCCATCCTTTACTTGAAGGTTCAGGTTTTGTACTGTACCTGCATTTAGGAGAAAATAAAGAGAAATAAGATGCCTTGCTGTTTATAGGTAAAGGAGAAGGGTGTTTGCAATGTGATAGGTTGTCGACGACCTCACCGCTTTTTTGTAAGGAAACATGCTCACACTCTTGGAGTTGCTATATTTTGAAGTGTTTTCCATCAAGGATATTCATGTGGGGGCAGTGTCTCCTGGGACTTCTAGGGGCCGCCCCTGAGAACCTGAGCAGCTAGAATGCAGACAGGAGCCTGCTAACTTTGGGTGGCCTTAGCACCTCCCTCCCTCTGTTTTCCTTTCTTAAGTTCTCAACAAACAAACATTTATAGGTTGTATCCATAGGTGTCAGAGGTTCCGCTTTAAGACATCCCTACAAATTGGGGTAAATCCCTCTGCTCTTACTTAATTTCCAGCTTTTACAAAGAAGTAACTTTTTTGCCTTACTCTTTGTAATACATACATTGTAGCCCTTAGTGTTGCCAAGTGTCTTTCTCCAGGCCTTTAGCTTTTGACTGTCCCATTAGTCTAGTCTGGTTGCCCCTGACCTTCTGCCCTCTACAGCTTACTGCCTCCCACACTAGCTGGCTCTCAGCTTGCAGCCTGCTGCACCCCTGCCTCCCCCAAAGCAGGCCAGAGCCTGAGAGAAGAATGCTTACTTTATACTATGACTGGTGGGTTAGTTTCCCTTCCTGAAAAGTGGACTCCCTGGGTGCTCTGTCAGCTGCCTGCAAAGCCCCTTGGTGGAATTCCCAGTTTCCACCTTGATTCAGCCTGTGTGTTCATGCCTGTCCAGAGCACCATGGCTGATGAATGAGTGTGGTCATGACCACTAAGGCAGGACGGTCTGCTTCTTGGTGTGTGACAGTAGGTTCACACTCCTGTCTCCTCCATCCCTGCCTTCTAGACTTAGGGGAGGGGGGACTGTGGGGGAGAAAAGCATGTGGTTGGGGACTGTTGCAGCCACCTCTTCCTTTACTCTCTGCTAACCTGCGGGCAGTGGTGTGATTTACAAAACCAGCAAAGACACCACTCAGCGGGCAAGAACATCCCTAATGTGCAATAGAACATGCCCCATTGAAGAAACTTTGGAAAAACTTAGGAAAAAGGTTTTTTGTTGTTGTTATTTAATTGTTTCTCATAAATACCCTCCCAGGGCCAGGTAATGGGCATTTGGAGAACTTGTCTGCAGAAGGTGTTATTGTGGTGTGTTGACGTTTACTGAGGCTTGTGCTGGAACAGTCAGGAGTCTGGATTTGAAACACCACCGTAAGATCACTTTCCCCACAAGAAAGGGCTTTAGGGGGCCTTTCCTCCCTTATCACACATCCCCCAAGCCCCTCTCGCTGGCCTCGTAAAGAAACAGATGGTATACCAAGAATAGCTCTGAAAGCTCTGTGGCTTCTGGCTGGAGAAAGAGAAAAGACCAGGACCATAGAAATTTGAAATCTCCTAGGAAAGGAAATTACTCCCTCAATGAAATATTTGTGTACGGGGTACATTTTAAAAAGAGGAAAATGATGAATCCAGATTCACGTTGGACGAGATACTGTACCTTAACCTTTTGGAGAATGGTTCATTTGAAAGTACATGGAATGAAAGAGAGATGATAAATACAGATTAAATCATTTTTATGCTCCTTGGTGTTGTGGCGTCTCCTGGTGCTGAACAGTTAACTGACGAGAAGAGCAGGTTTGGGAAGGAGGACAGCAGGGCTCAGATTAGACAGGGTCCAGGCGATGGCCTCTAGAGCAGGTATGAGGAGGGAGGGAGGGGACAGGCCCAGGCTGGGTGCTCTGCAGGTCCAGAGCAGAATTCTCCAGGACCAGCTTTCTACTTAAAAAACGAGCAAGCATGCAAAGCAAACCACAACAGAAAGTGCTTGACCCTGTGCCGCCAGAGGAGGCCAATGTCTGAGGAGCTGCCTTTGATTGATTTTTGAGGCCGCTGGGCCCCTGCTCTCCTCTGTGGAGGTGGGGGGAGTGTACAAGTACCCACCTGCAGGAATAAACAATTCTTTGGGAACATAAGTTTAAAAAAAAAAAAGGCAGCTTAAGATTTATCTGAAAAGGAAGTGGAAAGTTAAAGTTGCTGGAGCTCTCATTACTGTCTGTCTCGCTAACCATAATTAAAAAATGCCTGAATGATCTTAATAACACATGATTCAGCTGACAAGCACTAATTGCCCTGTATCAGGCCAAGAGAAGATGAATGTTGTCAAGAAAACCACAAGTCAGACAAGCTGATTCTCTCTGAGTCTAACACCGTGTTCCCATGTACAGACCAGTTTTTACTGGAGCCCTTCCAGCATCAAAAGAAACGCGTTACCTTCCATTCATTTCCATCGCTGGCAGGCCCGGCTCGCTCGTGACGCGCTCCTCTCAGTTCTCCGGCTCGCGGCTCTCGGAGCCCAGGTCTGCAGACAAATGTAAATATGCGTCTTGCTCTTATCTTTTTTTTAAAAAAAAAAAGAAAGAGAGTGCAAAATCCCTTCTCTTTTGAGTACGGACTCCCCGGTGGGCTTGTCAGTGAATTACACGGCATTGGGGAATTGATTTTCTGACTCCACAGATTTGTCAAGAATTCTGTCTCCCGTCTCAGCGATTTCACAGAACCTGTTGGGCCGCAGAATCAGGAATGTGTTTTGCCTCTAGAGAAGAGGGAACGGGGACTGCAGGACATTTGGGCACCCAGACAGCTCCCCAGAGGTGGAGCGGAGCTGAAGGAAGAAGGGGAGGAATAACAATATCTTCTCCCCACTTGCGCCGAACGCCACGTCATTCTCTTGTACGAGAACTGAATCACAGTCTGGATCAGACCTTGTGGTTCATTTCCGCAGAAAGTGCCCCGGGCCTCGTGCACTGGGCAGCGGAACTGGGCAGTTCCTGGCTGCTCCCCCAGCACCTTTCACACCTGTGTGCATTGCCTTCTTGGCACCAGGCCCTGTGCCAGCAGGCTGCTCCCGGGAGGTCCCCACCTGGGGACCTCGGCTGAGCGCTCGCAGTGCAGATGAGCATTTTCAGAGGCAGCCCTGCCCATCCTGCCTTCCAGACTGGCAGGGCTGCAGGGAGCCGAGACCACTTCCTGTCGGAAAGCTGGCCCGTGCCCGGCCCCGGTGAGGAGTGAAGGGGAGGGTGGGTGTGCACTAAGGCCTGCTGGAGCCGGCAGGGCGACGTTAGCATGCTGCTCCGACCTCAGCTTGTCTGGGTTTGGGGCCTCAAGTGCTGCTTTAAAAAAAAAGGCACTTGTTTCTTAGTAGAAAGGGATAGATAAGCTAGAAAAGAAACAGACCGAAGAAGAATCGATGCCTTTGAGTTGTGGTGCCGGCAAAGATTATTGATTAAACCATGGACTGCCAAAAGAACAAGCAGACCTGTCTTAGAGGAAGTGCAGCCAGAGTCCCTCGGACGCAAGGCTGATGGGCTTTGTCTGCGTGCTTCGGGCATGCCACCAGGAGAAGGATGTCACGCTTGGAGAAGCAGAGGATCAGTGAGCGAGGAAGACTCCCAGTGAGACGGACTAACACGGTGGCTGCAGCAGTGGGCTGTGAGGACGGCTCAGGGCCCGGCTGGGTCTCGTGGGTTCACTGTGATGTCACCGTGAGACTGAACTGACCGCCCCTGATGACGACCAGGTTCTCCAACTGTGAAATTGGATTGACAAGCCCCAGGGTGTTTCCTCACTGCACAGTAAAGACCCTGGAATTGGGGTACCATGGAAACAAGCTCCTTCTCTCCCCTAGATTTGGGTTTACCCTCAATAGCCAGATTTTCCCAAAAGATAAGGTGGTAATTTGTGATGATTGTTAGTGTCAGTATGACTCAGTAGTAGGAACACAAAGCATCACAAAAGAAACCAGGCATTGAAATGCCCGTGGAACGAGGCTACACACAGTGTGGCCTCCGTTTCCAAGCCTGTGCTCCGTGGCATCTGCAGGACTGCGGACAAGATGTGCCCTTTGCAAGAGGAACCAGCGCAGAAAGTTTGTAGCTCAGCCTTGAGGGCTCTCTGTGGGGGCATGGGGTCAGATACTTCCTTTCTCCCCACTGGCAGCCAAAACCTTGGTCCCTTCTCTCCACCCTGAGATGCTCCTCATGGTTCAGAGGTAATGGATTGAACCTTTGCAGACTTCTGAGGTCCCGTTCAGAGGTAATGGATTGAACCTTTGCAGACTTCTGAGGTCCCGCTGGCTCTGCGAGAACTCGGGAATGACACCTCCGCAGGGCGGTGGCAGCTGGGCTGTTTTAATTTATGCACAGGCCTAAGTCTGAGAGGAGCCCTGTTGGCCTCCTGCCTAATGAATCAGTCTGCTAGCCAGAAGGTTGGTGGTTCTAATCCTCACGCTGATACACAGGAGAAAGCTGGATAGTATCCTGTAAAGGTTTATGGCTTCCGAAACCTGACAGAGGCTCACTGTGAATGCAGAGCCACTGGGTGGAATGGGTGGAGCCACCAGAAGCAGGGATCAGTAGCCCCCAGGTCAACACAACCTGACTGCCTCTGAAGCTCAGACACTGAGGTAGGCCGTGATGGGGGCAAGCATTCATTTAATACTTCAACTTTGCCAATTCTTCCTCCATCTGTACGAGTGCTGCTCGTTTCTCTGGTTATTATTTTTAAGTCAAGTCATTCCTGTTGTGGGTAGAGCTTGTCACCGTCTGATGTGAAATACTGCCATCATATTCATCAGAATCCTGCCAGTAATTTCTGTTTACAGTAGAACTATTGAAATGATATTGGAATGAAACTAGCATAGTGTCAGAACGGTTGGCTTGTGTGGGTTTTTGCTAATGTGTACATACAGACAGGAGTGGGCTTTATTTCTATTTATTGCTGAGCTTTTTAAAGCCAACATCACAGCACCCCAGCAGCGTGCCAGATGCTACTAAGAAAGGTGGGGTGCGAAGTCGCCACGTAGCCTGGGCCTTGCGGTCCTGGGTCTTATCTGTATTTAATCCTGAAAGATACAGTCCCAGGAACATTGAAGTCTAGGCCTCCCTGCTACTTTCCCCTTATTAGACGTGCTCTTCAGTCATTGCTGCCTCATTCATTTTTAGAGCAAGTGAGGAGGATGGCGTGCCCGTGGGGGCCCCATCCCCAACACCTGGTGTTGCTGGAAAGGCTCACTGGGCCCCCCATGCAGGCATGTGGCACTCACCATCTCCACAGTGACCAGACCCCTCTGGGCCATAGGACCAGGGGAACCGGGCTCCACCCAGAGCAGGCAGCAGGCAGTGTGACTTGAGATAAAAGTCCCTGTGATTATCAGTTTTATGGATTACGGTTAATTCCGTTTAATGTTCCCCCACCCCCCTTTCTGTGGAGTCCTGTGCATTATAGAACATTGACTTTAGCATAAAAGTGTTTAACACTTGATTTGACACTTTAATGGATGTTTACACAATGACACAACAAATGTTGGATAAACAGGGGATTTGTTTTAGATGTGATCTTCATTCTCGTTCACAGCGTTCATCACCGCCTCCCCCCCCCTTGGAATTCTGGGCTCTGGTTCTGCCTGGATTTGGGATCCTGGCAGCAGCCTGAGCACTGGCTGCGGGACTGGAACCTCTCTCCGAGACACTCTTGGGAACAGTGGCTTCTTGCTCACTCCTCTGTGTGACCGCTTGAAGCTCCCTGGCTGCAGTCTGCAAGTAATGGACACAGTCATTGGACTGAATTGATTTTAGATGTGCACCTTTTATGTGGTCAGCGTTTTTAGATCTGTCTTCCTGTGTGATGCTGGTTCGAATTCACTGACTGCCTGCAGCAGGCACAGCAGGCACTGCATACATAGAAAACTGTCCTGAGTCCTCACACTGGCGCAAGCCAAACCCAGGAGAGGGCCACAGATCGGGGTGGCTGGTGGGCTTGACCTCAGTGAGCTCCTTCCCAAGTCTGCTCCCTCCTGGCTTCCAGGTCCCTTTTGCCTTTTGTTTGCATGTGGCTTGAGGGCTCTGTGTGTTCTGGCACATGGGGGCCGAGGTTGAGGCTGATGTCGGCCTAAGGGCTGGTGCTGTTGGATGGGGAACGAAAGGCCTCAAGTCTCGGCCCCTGTGCAGACCCTGTTTCCTCCATCAGCAAGACCACTGGCCACTGGATAGCCCAGGAAAAGTGTTTGTGCATGAGACCAAAAGGCCAGCAAGTGAGGCAGTGAGTGGGTCCAACGATGGACGCTGGGTCTGCTCATCACTGGGGAGTCGAGAGTCGTCTTGGGGGCCAGTGGGCACTTTTAATCCCCCCTTGTTGTATACTGTCGAGTCAAATCTGACTGGCACAGATTTCTAATTTCCTCCCCCTCCAGTGGACACTTTTTTTTTTTAAAATTTGTGTGTGTACCATCAAATCAGTCTGGTACAGAAGGAGATTGTTCCTCCTTCTCCAGCAGAGCATCTGGTGGATTTGAACCGCACATCTCTCGAATTGCAGTGCAGCTTCTTGCCAGTGGGCCACCAGAGCTCGCCCAGTGGACACTTTTTAAATGAAGCTTTTGGAAGGAGGGTGGGGAATCTAGGAGGAATAGCCCAGAGCAGGGTGGTTGAAGAACCGCGCTCATCTCCACTCCAGTGAGGGTCTGGGGTGGGCTTGGAAATGTGGGAGTATTGGAAGCTAGCAGATTAAGGGTGCTTGGCCCTTCGTGTGTGTGGTGGTTGAGGGGAAAGGGTCAGAGGGCTAGCATTTTTCCCCCTTTATTCTTTTTCATGTGTGAATGTGCATCGTGAAACATACAGCATTTCATCAGTTTCCACTTGAACAGTCCTGTGACAGAGGTTCTCAGAGTTCTGCGGCTGCTCGATCCCTGCAGATTGTTCTTGCACAAGGCTGACATTTTTTATTGGTTAAACTAAACTGTCTTTTGGTTTTAAGAAGACTTCAAGGGCTGTTTTTGGTTTAAAGGTCAAGGGCTCCTCCAGTGTCCTCTGTGACATTGTAGTGTCCCAGTCTTCCTCCTTTCCCATCTCTCCTCCATCCCTGTGCTCCTTTCTGCATTGTTGGACCAAGTGCTGGACAGTGAGACCACAGATGCCTGGTCTGGATTGCTGGGGTCGGTCTGGAGTAAGCCTCCAGGCAGGGCTACACTCCACAACTGCTTGGGAGGTGAATCTGTACTCAGATCCTTCTCGGGAGCTCTGGTGGCACAGAGCATAGGGGGTTGTGCTCTTAACTCAAAGGATTTGCCTCTGGCCATTCGAATCCACCAATGGCTCCTCTGGAGAGAGACAAGCAGTCTCCTCTTGTACGATTTACAGCTTTGGAGGAGCTGACACTGGAGGGTCAGCTGTGAGTCAATTTCACCTCCACGCCAATGAAAGTCTTCTCTGCAATTTGTTCTCTTGAGACATTCCTTGCTCTTGGTACTCACAGATTGAAAGAAACAAAAACCCAAATCTCACAACTCTACCTGGTGGTGAAAAGGACTTTTAATTTTGCTCAGTGCTTATAATTTTTTAAGTCTCTTTTGATGTATGTGCAGCTTGTCCGTCATGGGGTGTCTGGACCCCGTGGTGCTGGAAGTGACTGGCTGGGATCCTGAGTAAAGCTCACGAGGGTAGGAAATGTGGGCAGCATTTCCAAGCCACCTCCTTGTTCTTTGTCTCAGTTCACTTACGTTTACGTCCTCTGATGCCACTGGATGAAACAGTTGATCTGTATTTGTGGATTCATTTACTTATAAACAAGTTTTATCTTAATGCTTTTAGTAAATGTAATAAATATCTTGTCTTCTGACTTTCTCCCTGTTGCTACTGTTAGCTTGAATGTCATGATCATTGTGGTAACGTGAATGTGTGACATGTCCTCTGAGGCGTGAATGAATGATGTCACAGACACTGGGCTCACTCTTGCCTTTCTTCCCAGGACCCGGCACACGGTTATTGTTGTTAAGTGCCGTTGAGTCAAATAGAAATAAATAGCAATCCTATGAACAACAAATCGGAATCCTTTATCCTGCGCCGTCCTTACCACCCCCGGCATATTTGAGCCCATTGCCTCAGACCCTGTGTCAGTTCATCTCATGAGGGCCGTCTTCTCCTTCACTGACCCTCCACCTTAACAAGCGTTCTGTCCCTTTTGAAGGAATAGCCTCTCCCAATAATATGTGAGATGAAGCTTCGCCATTTTTGCCTCCAAGGAGCACTCTGGTTGTACGTTCTCCCAGACATACCGGTTCTTTTGGCAGTCCTGGGATAGTCAGTGTTCTTCTGCAGCACCATAACTGGAAGATATCGATTCTTCTCTTCTCATCCTATGTGTTTGGAAAGATTGTGGCTTGAATTAGGTGTGCCTCAGTCTATAAAGTGACATCATTGCTCTTCAAGACTTTGACGAGGTCCCTGACAGCGTACTTGCCCAATATAGGTACCAAGGGTGTTGACTATGGATCATTAAAGCTTGCCAAATGTGATTAATTTAAAAAAAACACAACACAAAACTGACATGAGGTCACTGTCTGTCCATTTTGTGGCTCAGAACATTTGTGTCCAGGGAGAGAATATTTACCCTGAGGGTCTTCAGATAACATACACACACACACACACACTCACACACGCACGCACGCACGCACGCACACACACACACACGCTCATGTCACATCTTTGTCAAAGTTTGAATCGTCTCGCATTTTTTCCTATAATAATTACATACTTTATTACAGTATAGTTTAAAATAACTTTTAGATTCACTGGGAAGAAGAAAAAATAAAAATTGTGTGATTCAGTTTATTTTGATGTCCATCTTGTTGCCGTATAAACCAGCCGCACAGTGTTTCCGAGGTCTGCCTGCACTTAATGAATTGGACAACTTAACCTTGAACCTTCTTGTGGCTGGGGCCATTACCGTCTATTGCTTCTCACCTTACACGCTAACATGAGATCTTTTTTATTTCTGAAGTGTGGTTTGACATTGTTTCGGCTGCTGCTTGCTTCTTATTTTTAACTCTTTTTGACACTTAAGTAAGATGCCTTAATTTTTAGTGTTAGAACATTTAACAGAATTTTTAAAAAATTTCTCTTTTAGAGTGTGTTCATATATTGAGTTTTGAATATTTTTCTGAGAGGTATCCCTTAGGGGTCCTGTATTTATTTTCAAAGATGTCTCACTATTAGATGCAGGTGTGAGAAATGCTTGCTTCATTCATCCCGTTTGGAACTCCAGGAAAGTTGACTGACTGGAATCTGTGTCGTCATTTGGGCCTGGTTGACCTGAGATTGCAGAGTGGGCACTTAGATGTTCGAGGTGACTGCAGAGAGAGGATTGCTAACCAGACCTTGAATGGTGGTGGTCCCAAACCCTCCTAAACACAGCAGAGTCTGGAAGACACAGAAATAACGAAACACAGCCAGCATGTGACGCTCACGGAGGAGATGCAGGAGAGGGGGTTTCATGGGCAAAGTTGTATTGAAACTCCAGTAACAAGTCATTACTGTCCAGCTGGAACTGACTTAGGATTGACCCTCCAGCAGGTTGTCAGAGGCTGTAAATTACATGGGAAGAGATTACCCATCTGTCTTCTGTGAAACACCTGGAGGATTGGAACCATGAGCCTTTGGGTTGGCAGCCCATTTCCCTATCCACTGTTGTTGTTGTTGTTGTTGTTATGGTTATGTGCCGTCGAGTCGTTTGCGACTCATAGCGACCCTATGTACAACAGACTTAAACTCCGCTCTGTCCTGTGCCTATCGCACTGCCTCTGACACTCCCATCCCGATTATCCCAGTCACTGAATCAATCAACCCATCTCATAGAGGAACTTCCTCTCCTGTGCTGTCCCTCTACCCAGCATGATGTCCCTCTCCTTACAACATGTCCATAGTATGTCAGACGAAGCCCCAGAATCCTTGCCTCCAAGGAGTAGCCTGGTTTAACCCTCTATCCACTAGGCCACCAGAATTCCCTTAGTTTGGGATAATAGTCTATTTTTAGTTTTTTCCCTTCATTGTAAAGAAATTGTAACCCTACCCCTACACCCCACCCCCCACCCCCCCACTGCCAGTTGAGGTGGGTGTTAAATTTCTTTGTGGTGAATTATCATTTTCTCATAATATCAAGAAATGCTAAATTGGGTTATTTTTAAGACTCTTGGTTGTTATTTTTCTTTATCTGGGTCGCTGTTTTTGTTCCCTACATACTGTTAGACTGGAAGCTCATTGTGGGTCGGGTGGGGCCCACTTGAGGTTTTTGTCCCCACGAATCAGCCTGTCTGAAGTGGGTCTCCCTTCTTGGGGATGTCTGTCTGGCAGTGGAGTTTGTCATGCCCCATGCTTCTCTTTGCTGTGTGAGAGCTAACTGACTGACAGCAAGTGGAGGACAGCTGGACTCCTTGAGAGAGCTGCATGGAGAAGTAATCTGCTGGGAGATTGTTTTAATTTTAGGTTGAGTATTGCTCCTTCCTCTCCCATTTGGTGAGGTGGTGTAATGCTGTAACACATTTTAAATAAGATTACACAAGCTGCTGTGAGCTGGCATCAAGTGTCTTTTAATCCGGAGAGAAAAATGTTACCTCCTTTATTTGCAAAACAGAGTGTTTCTGGCACCATATCCCAGAGTGTCTTCTGGTGGTTCTGTTTTTTAAAACTTACTGTGGGCTTTTAATGACCCTCATTTAGACGTCCAGGACAGAAATTGCCTCTTCGACAGGAGAATATTGTAATGAGCCCAGGGAAACAGGCTCTTCTTCACTGTTAGACACGGCCTGAAAACCGACATAGATTTTTATTTTGCCAGAATGAGGCTGTCTGATTGAAAAATGTTGTTAAAATGTCCTTTCCTTCCCCATCAGCCTGTTATTAATGCTTATGTATCTAAGTTAGTCAGTTAAAATTGGTACTCCTTTGCCAAAATGCTTATTTTCTTTCTACTTTTGTGTAGAATTTTGTGATGCTAGATCTATTTTTGTTTAATTAGGCACTGCAAGAAGATGAGAGAGAGCTGTATTTAAATTTTTAGGCCATTAAAAAGCCTAATTGAAAGACCCTAGATGAAAGGCACAAAAAATTAACTTTAATATTTATTATATGAATAAAACCAATGGGGAGAATGTTTTCAGAAACCCTTCCGTCTCCTTCGGACAGCTGGCTAAGATTAATCGCAAGTCTGAAAGTGGGCATGTTCAGCAAGTCTGTCTTGTTGGATTACTGGGAAGTAATGCAGCATCCTTGTCTTTGGGGCGGGTTGTAAATTTTATAACACCTACTACCATAATTGTCGATAACATTATTAGATCTTGCTTTCTGATAGGGCCATGCTAATTCCCACTTTCATTGGGATTTCCTTTTAAATTTTAATTTTTTTAAAAAATCCGTTTAGAAGATATTTGCCAAAGAGTGTAAGATATTTGCCTCAGTCTTGAGGTCAGGTCTTTGAACACTATCTTCAGCTGGCTAGCAGATGGCCCAAGAGATAACTCAGGGAGAAGTGTACTTTGGTCCTGGCCAGGCACCCCTCCCCCCCTCCCATGAGGTCTTTCTGTCACTGTTTAAATGGTAGTATCTTTTTTGGGCTGTGGATTTGCCTAAGACGCGGGTGCAGATCTAGACGCATCACTGAAGATGTTGAACAGAAAGAAGAGGCCAGCGTAGTCTAGCTCGAGTTCTATACGTTTGGTTTCCCAAATTGGATTGGCTGCTGTGATTGAAAAGATTGTCAGCACTATGCAAATGAGAAGGAGAAGTGAAAGTGCATCTCATGCAGATAATTTCTATGTAGATAATTTGCCATAAAAATTTATATTGCAGTCCTTAAAACCTTTGGAGATTTAGTCTGTCTCGGGAAAGGTGATTTATATGGTATTAAAACACTTTTTATGTTCCAGTCCTTTAGATTTAATGTTTATTGCCTATAAAAACGAAATCTTCTTGTGGATATTTAAAAGTTTTGGTACTGTGTGAAATACATATTCAAGTTAGAGTCTAAAATGCTTTGGAAATGTTGTAAATAAACAACAAGGCTTCGGCTCTGGAGTCCACAGGGCTCTTTGGGCCACATCCCTATTTTTTCAGAGGAGACATTGTTGAGATCATGGCCTCACAGCCCCACGATGAGGCCTCCAGAGAGGAGAAGGTCTTATTTGGAGATTGTGTGGTTGCTGTTTTTTTGTTGTTGTTGGTTTTTATTTTATATGTGTGTGTGTGTGTCGTCAAATCAGATCTGACTGGTGCAGGAGGAAATTGTCCCTCCTTCTCCAGCAAAGCATCTGGTGGATTCGAACTGCATACCTCTGGAATTGCAGTGCAGCCACTTGCCACTCGGCCACCAGAGCTCCCTTTGGTTTGTTTTTTTAAATTTAAATTCACTGAAGAGTATAGGATTATTACGTAGTTCTTCAGGAAGTTATGCAAAATGTTACCAGAATTTGCCTCAGATCTGAGTTATGGTTTTGTCTTAAAGAGAAGAAGCCCTTTGACAGTGCAGAATCAGGTGCAGAACAGCGTTTGAACTTCCACAGCTCTCAGGTTCCTAAGAAACGACATGTTCAGTGTCCGTCTTAAATGAGATTCCAGTGGGAGTTGTCTGTGGAGCTGACAGCCACGGAAGCGGTCCCTCGAGTGGAGCCCAGCGCCTGGTTTGATGGCCAAAGGAAGCATGTGCATTCCTTGGTGCAGTGAGTGGGGTGCTGTCTGCATGTGGGGAGTGGCTGGCCGCCAGAGTGCCTGGATGGAGGCCTTGCGGAGCGTCCACACCAGGATCCAGTTCCAGGTGGGGCTTCGGGCAGTCCCCCAGGTTCCTTAGTTGCTTGGCATTTTGGAAGTGACATGGTAAGATGCTTTTCCCCTGAAAACATATAGATTCCCAAGGAGAAGGAATTAATCCCCCAGGCCCCAGCGTTCTAGCACGTTGTGGGAGAATCCCAGTGTGGAGGGTGATGGCAAGGGCTGATGGAACATCAGTCTCCCAGTGTGTCCCCTGGCAGGACACTGGCTTCTCTCTGAGGACCTGAGAGTGTTACTGAGCCGCTGGGTTTGGGTCATAAGAAGTAAAGGGATGTGATGAGATGAGACTGTGATGATGGTGCTTTGCCTCGCGGCTGAGGGTGCTTGTCCACCCTGAAGTTGTCAGCCGCCTTTGCCGGGTGGCTGCTCTGTAGGACCTGCTTTTCAATCTCTGAGTGGCAGCAGGAAGCAGGGGTTCTTTAAGCATCGAGGGCTGGAAGGGCCTGGAGCCACTGAAGTGCTGGGCCCTGGGGATGGACCGGCCGCCGCCTGCAGTTTTCTGCTGTGAGTGCTCTGGACAGTGCCGCTCTTTTCCCTGAGAGTGATGACTTTGTCCACCTGTTGTAGAGCTGAGAGGTGACAAAACATGAGGGGACAGACTCAGGGCCAGCTTGCCTTCTGTCACAGTGCATGGCAGCAGGCACACGTCTCCACCAAGCAGACCCTGGCCAACAGTGCCTGGCCTTCACCTCGCCTGAACCCATACAGAAGCCTCCTGGCCAGGTTGTCTGTGGTCAGCTGTTCATGACAGGTGACTGTTGAGAAGGGGCTAAGGGGACAAGGATTTTTTTTTTAATGAAAAATTAGCTCCATTAAAAAGAAAAGTTTACTTTGGAAATGGGTAACCTCTCCTTAAGGAAGAGAGGTTTTCATTTTGGAGAATGAATTTGCCTTTGTATATTATTGGGAAAGGTAACATCGGTACCAGACACTCAGAAAAACGTGTAGGTGTGAGTCCGGGACACAGGGAATTGTGGGACAGGGCGGCCACGGGGTAGCTGTGTTCTCTGTACATTTATTTGTGTGTGGTCACAGTCCTGTCCCGAACAGGCTGGGGCAGAGGTAACACTGCAGTCAGCTTTTGTGTGAAAAGGGCTTGTGAACAGATTGCTGATAGCGCCTCCAACAGCTTTCTGCTCCTCCAGAAGAAATTGCGAACTCACTAACTTTAGAATTCTCCTTTGTCAGTTGAAGCTCTACTATCTGAAAGGAATGTGAAAACCCAGCCTTTCGAATGACAGTGTGTTAAGTGAGGCCAGTTACACAGCCACATCTATTAATATTTTTGGTTTAAAGCTGTTACTAAAATTAATTCCAGCCTGAAACTTGATGAATTCTCAGTCATGGATTTAACGAGTTTCAAGTGGAAAAACCAGTTCAATTAAAAATAAATTTTAATGCAGGAAGTTTGGAGCCTGTCTGGAAGGAACTACATATAAAGTTTGTTAGTTTTAGAAGATATGTTGGCCTCTTCCCCCATCCCCTCCCCATATTCATGAGCAAGGTGCGTGCTTATACCAGGAAGCAAAGGGGCTCCACCCTCCTAGCAATCTCTCCTGAGCACCCCTTGCCCAGTGTCCTGGGGACCGCTGAGTGGTCAGTCTACACGAAGACAATGAGCACTCGTGACCCAGTGGGTAATGAATTGCGCTGCCTACTCCAAGGCATTTGGTTTGAATCCACCAGCTGCACCATGGTAGAAAGGTGGACAGTCACCCCCTTTGTGATTTACAGCCTCTGAAAAGTCACTGGAGGGTCAGCTCCAAGTTGGTCTGACTCAATGGCGGTGAGTTCTAGAGGTTTTTTGGATGAAGGTGAAGGTAGGAACCTTGGCCCCTGATGCCCTCTGAGTTGGCTTTGGACAGTGAACAACAGGTGTTTTTCTCTTTGTTGTTAGTGGGGTTTCCAGCTCCCTCTGCCCGTCTCTGCTCCCCCGACCCCCATGGCAGCGTGGAATTTCACAGGGTTTGCTGTCAGCCAGCTTGCCATGGTGAACACCCCATGGTGGTCTAGGTTCATGAAAAGAAGAGGGTGCTCTTGGGTTTTTAGAAAGAATTTAGAGATTCTGGACTTAAATCAACATTTTCTAATAAGGAAGAATAGTAGACCTTCCTGTTTTTGCTGGCTGAAGTATCACAGTGTGGATCATAGTAAACAATGTCATGTTTTTGTGTCCAGCTTCAACACTGAGTCATACTGGAGTGTTGTCTGCTGATTTTATCCCCACTCTTTACCCATGTATCCAAGTTTTTCTCTTGTCTGGTTCCCCCTCCCCCAACTTTGCTTAATTGTATTTACAGACAGAGAAACTTGTGTTGCTGAATTCAACTTAAGGGGCCGCAATAATGGAAAAAGATTTATAGCAGTAAGAAAAACATTTTTTTATTTTTTTACAAAGTCAGTCCATACTAGCCACCCCTGTAGCTGTTATACTTGGAAATGAATGGGCCCAGGGCCCAGTAGCCCTCACTGGGCCCCATCACGTCCTCTGGCAGCAGACAGGCCAGGACCCAGTAGTGTGATGATGTCACTTCGGGAAGGGCAGATACACTTGGAGGGAGCCCGTTTTCCCTGCTTTAAACCATAAATGTCTTTTGATAACTTGTAAAATTGGCTAGCAGGATGATTGAAAACATGTGAGAGGTAACTGGATCTGAGTTTCAAGTAGTACATATTTGCAAAGTTTTCCCCAATGTAAAAGTTACTCTTTAAGAGCCTTAAACTAATAAAAACAAGGAAATTCCATGTTATGGCTGCCACTCGGCCTTTCCATTTTTATTCCAGCAGTCAGATTTGACAGGTCAGCTGCCGGCTGGCTCTGGAATCCCAGGGAGCTTGTACAGCGGGAGGAACGCAGGAGGAACGCGGTGCTGGCCGCCTGGGCCGCTCAGCCCCAGAGGCGGGCTGGAATCCCATCGTAGCAGATCCCAGATTCCCTTCTTGTGGTTGCTCCCTGTATTTCCTTTATTCACTGAAGCGGCTTTTAGACTCTGTTCTTTTGTTAATCTTATTGAGAATTTGACCTGGGGCTCCCTTCTCCCTCTCCCTGGCAGGTGCAGGGGTTAACTTTGGCTGCTAATGCAGAAGGCTAGGGGGCTGGCCTCAGGTTTACTCAGCGGCAGCTCAGAAGAAAGGCGTATAGATCTACTTCCGAAAAAGTCATTAACAGCTCCGTGAGGCAGAGTACTGCCCTAAAGCACATGGTATCACGCGGTCAGAATCGACGTGACAGTGACTGGAACCTGCTCCGATTCTTCGTGGCCCTGCCCCTCCTTTGAGGCCGCTGCGCTGACGGCTGAGCAGTGGTGGTCTGCTTTTAGCCTCTTCATCCTCTACCACGCTCTTCGTTGCTTCCGGAAGGGCCTTCTCTCCAGAGCACTGCAGTGATCGTCAGTATCCTATTCAGCAGCTGCCTGTAGAATCAAGTTCACATTCAAAGCCTCTGATTAGCTGCCTCAGTCCGTCTTCCTGGACTTGCCTCCTAATTTCTTAGGGATGCAAAACATAATGAGTCACTGTAGTGCTAGAGACTCTGTCTTTCTTTTTTATCCCTAAGAGTAGACCTTTTCCTCCCCTTCGGATTGCTGTAGCCCACTGTCCACATATCAGTCTTGAACTGCTTGTTGGCACTTTCCAAAGCTCTCTGCTATGGTAGAAAGACAGATTTAGGTGCAGAAAGTACTACCTTTACATCTCTCTCTCCTCCCCTCTGCTGTGCACTTTGGCCACGTTACTTGCCTTCTCTGAACAAGTGTTCTCTCTGGGGAAGTGATCGTGATAACCACCTAGGAGGATCGTCCTGGGGTAAAGCCCAGCGAGATTGTAAAGCACGAGTAGTGGGCTGCAGCACAGTGATCGTTGTCGCCTCTGCTGTTGCTTCTGTGCCTTCTGTAATCCCTCTCCCCACCTCCTGGGGAACTCGCACCCATCATGTAGGGCCCCACCTTGCTGTCCCTCTTTGGAAGTCATCCTTGATCCTCCCAACAGAAGTCCCCTCTTTTCCTCTCAGCTCATTTGGTGGGTCTCCCTACCGCACAACTGTCCCTTGATTTTACTGAACTGCAAGTTCTCTGAGCACCAGCACAGTGTGTTGGACTTGTCCTTTTCAGGCTGTCTCTGTCTCCCAGCCAGACTGAGTCCAGGGAAGGTTTTACAAGCTGATGGAGGAGCTGGGTGGGGGAGAAGAGCCCTTTCATGGAGCACTTGATCTGTACAGAAGGAGCCCTGGTGGGGTAGAGTGTGATGTACCGCACTGCTAACCAAAAGGTCAGCAGTTCTAATCCACTAGCCATTCTCATGGGAAAAGATGGAAAGTCTCCTTCAAAGACGATATTGGTAGGTGCTGTCAGTTCACGAGTCGTCACAGCTCCGTGAATGACAGATCTGATCTGGCTGTGTCCTGCATCCTCCTCCCAGTCTTTGCTGTGCCCATTGTTAAAGGCATCAGTCGGGCCATCTCATTAAGAACCCTCTCCCTTCCCGGCATGATGTCCTTTCAAGGACCGACTGCTCCTGATAATGTGCCCAAAATATGTGAGATGAGGTTTCCCCATCCTCGCCTGCCAAGAGCAGTCTGGGTGCACGTCCTCCAAGATATATTCGTGTTTGTTCTTTTGGCAAGTATAACGAGCCCTGGAAACCCAGTGAAGGGTCACTCTGAGCCGGAGCTGTCTGGAAGGCTGGTGGGCCTGGACTAGGTGATGTCTTGTGTGAGTGACGTTCTTGGCCATCTCATTCATGTCTTCTGAGAGTCTTTGGGATTCAAACGGTGCCTTTGTGACCCCATCAGATCCCTTTCTTGAGGTGCTCCTGCTGCAGGTGCCCACACCGAGGGCTTGCTGTTGCTGAATCTGTACAGTACCTGACTTTAATACAAATATGTCGAAATCCGTTAAGCTTAAGCTCACCACTTAAGGATTGAGATAACAGCTCAGAAGAGACTAAGCAGTTCTTTTTTGTTTCAACATTTGTTAAAAATCTTGATACTAGTAGCAAGAAGCTGTACTGCAAACCTGAAAGTATGCAGTTCGAGGCCACCAGCTGCTCTGTGGGAGAAGGATGGGTAATCTCCTGGGCGATTAACTGCTTCTGAAAACCCGCGGGAGGGTGAGCTATGGGTCAGTTTCGACTCTGCGGTACACAGTAACAATGTACATTCCACAATTAATGAGTATATTGAATAAAATTGGTTGATTTTTTTTTTTTAATGAGTGAAGGTCTTTATAATAATTTTGTGTCTATGGCGCTTTTCCCTTATATTAACTTGGCCAAATAAAATGTTCAGTGGTATAAAAGACTGAATCCTGGAGTCCTGTATACCAGAACCCCAGCCACTGGCCTCGCTGGTAAAGACTCCCTAACCCTAACCCTGTCTTGGTTTTGATGGAGTGACAGTGGGCAGAGGAGGGACGCCAATACTGAGAGCAGTTTCCTGATAGTGCCCTGGGCTCAGGCTGGTGGCACTGAGATGGTGGGATTGGGTAGACGCTGTCCTGTGTAGATCCCACTCTAAGGGTGCTGCCATCCCCCAGTCCAACATCCTCAACTTTCTTCTACCCCCTAAGAAGTCATGGGAGGCAACACATACAGATGTCAGTCATGGTTCAAGCAAGCGATTGACGTCTCGCTGAGTGTGAGAGCTCTCTCCTTGATGTGAGGGGGTTTGGTGGTCTAGTGGTAAGAATCTGGGCTGCAATCCCAGAGGCACACAGTTCAAATCCACCAGCTCATCTGTGGGAGAACGATGAGCAGGCTCCTTCCATGTGATTGACTGCCTCTGAAAACCCACCAGAGGGTCATTTATGGGCCAGTACTGACCTGACAGTACACAGTGACAACAAGAACTCCGTAACGTGAGTATGAAAACTGACATCTAGAGGTAGGGAGGAGAAAGAGATGATAACTTGAACTTGGGACTGTCAGACTGAGAAACTACAAGGAACCTCACCCTTGAGTGAGAGTGTGTGGATTGGAGTCCCAAGTGAAAGGGATGCCCTTCTGGGGCAGGTCAGAGCTTGGAGGGCACTGGAAGCTGCGGTAACTGTGGACACTTCACTGAATCAGTATCAGGACCCCCATAATAGCAGGAAGGGCCAGTTCCTGAAGAGTGACATGATGCTTGGAAAGGTAGGATGTTAGCAAGAAAAGAGAAAGACCCTGAAAAAGATGGATTTGTGTGTTGACCGCAGCACTGGGCAGGAATCGGTGAGCATGGGTCACGCAGGCGCTGTTCTGTTGTGTAGAGGCCCTCAGTCGGAGCCACCTCACCGCACTACCAGCAGCAACAACAGCTTAAGCTATAATCAGCAGCTTGTCTTGATTTTGCTGCTTAGTCATATGGCCTCATCTTTTGGGTGAATGTAGAGCTACTCACATAGCTAGCAAGCTTTGTTATATCTGTGTTAAAGAGCCCTTCTAATTATTTTTTTAAAACATTCTCCAGGCGAGGTGGTATCCTTGCCAGTTGAAGCCACAGTTGGTAGTGTAGTGCATATGTGTTGTACTGCTAACCGAAAAGGTCACTGGTTCAAATCCATCAGTTGTTCCTCAAGACAAAGATGGGTGCCCTCCGCTCCTAAGGATTTATAGCCTCAGAGACACACTGAAAGGCCACCATGAGTTGGAATAGACTTGACAGCAGCGGGTTTACTCTGGTGCCCAGAGTGGGCAGACCAGAAGCAGCCCTTCGGGGGCAGCTCGTGGGGCAGCCCGTCGTTGCCTTCTTGAGTGTCCCTCCTGACTAGTGTAGGGAGCTGGAGGGGAAGCTCTCCGAGGATTTAAACGGCACCATTTCTTGCTTGGCACCAGGAACCCCCCTGCCGTGTAAGCTGTTGGTGCCCAGCATCCCGATTTCCTGATTGCAGCCAGGAGTGCTGGTGCCAGTAGAGAGTGACGGGATCGCACGCGACACGCACTCACTGCCATACGAGTGTCATTCTGCCGGGCCATCTGGCTGGCAGCAGCGCTCCATCAATGGCAGGATGTTGTGAGCCCTGCTCTCTGAACATGGTGAAACTAATGGTAAAGCCCAAACCTCAGGTGGTTCAGGAGTAATTTCTGGGCCCGGAAGCTCGTGGGGCGGCCGCTCTGCATGGTGGAGAGAGGGCTGAGCCTGCTCAGCTGCCTCCCCAGCCGCTTGGCATCTTTTAACTTTTATGGATAATTTCTGGGCAGAAACATTTTGAGAGCTTTTGAGAGTTTTTATTTGCTAATTAAAATGTGAGAAGGGAATGCAGCTCCAGGTAGAGTTCTGGTGCAAGCCACAGCTGTGACTGAGAAAAAAATACCCGACAGTTTCGGAATGAAGTTATTAGCACTTCACCTATAACTGTGAGAGCTTTTTAACTTTCATGATGTGTCTCTAACGTGTCCTCCTCCCACCCCTGTGTACCTAAAAGGGAGCTGAGTGAGGAAATTAGAGGGTACTTAGTTCTTATGGCGCCCTCGTGGTTTGATGGTTTGTGTATCAGGCTACTAAACCACAGGTTGGCAGTTCAAATCCACCAACTGCTCCTCAAGAGGAAGAGGAGGCAGTTAGTTTCCTTCTGCAAAGATTTACAGCCTCAGAAACCCATCAGTGGGGAGTTGTGATTGGGAACTGGTTTGATGCAGTGGGTTGTTGGCTTTTTTTTTTTGTTTTTTAAAAAAACAAAACAAAACAAAAAACAGAAACCCCAAACAAATCCCCATCTTTATGTTAATAAGGTTTTAAAAATTCTTATTGTCCTATAATTTTGTGTCAGTCTGTGAGGTGAAGTCTGTGAGGTGGGTGGTGTATTTCACTGAAGAACTTTTGCATCATCTGACGCATTGACATTCCTGGATGCAGGATGGAGCCTGGTCTGAGTATGAGGCCCCGCTGCTTCTCAGGTCTCAGGAACATCCCTGAGAAATCAAATTGTAAGGCTCACAAGTCTCCTACCTCTTGCTGATTAATGAAATCACATATACTCTGATTGTGAAAATCGTGAGCAGCCAGTTGCCCACTAAGCCCTTTTCTGTTCTTACAGCTCCACACCAGCACGCTGGGGGGTTTGCTTGGATCCTCTGTGCTGGCAGCTGTTCGGGGCTGGGAGACACCAAAGCAGGCGGCAGGGTGGCAAGGGCATCATCAGCCAGCGTTCTCCCAGCAAGTCCTCAGAAATTGATTCCTGCCAGACAATGGAAATAAATATTTTCAGCAGACAGAAATTTTGGCTCCCAAAAGTATTTCAAATTAAAGGCTTCTTTCTGAAACAAATACTTTGAGCAGAAAACATTTACCCGTGTACACGAGATCAGAGTCATCCACATTGGCAGTAGCACAATTATTTTTGAGATTAAAACCCAAATATTTGCCCATCCCTCGCTCCCAACCACCTTAAAGCAGGTGGTAGCCTTGCCTCCTGTTACCTGGAGAAGAGAAAGTGCCCTAAGGCTGGAGCTTGGGGAGGAAGAGGTGGTGCGGCTGGTTGTAGAGAGCCTCTGTTTGCGTTTAAATCTTGCCTCTGCCCCTTCAGGTCACCTCAGTCTGTGAAATGGGACAGAAGTCTGTGTTGGCTTCCTCCAAGCCTGGACAGTCAGTCCGGCCAGCACACTGTCTGGTAGAACAGTGGATGGAATGGTTCTTTCTGCACTACCAATTATAGGAAGTGGCCACTGGTCACCTGGCTATTGACCACTGGACCACTGCAACTGAGGGCCTGACCTTTTACTCTGAATAGCCCCATGGGGTTAGTGGCTGCCATTGTGGATAATGCAATTCCTGTTCATCTCCCTCATGCAATTAATTGACCCTTGAGTCCACTTAAGTGCTTGACCTGTTGACCAGCTAAAGGCCTCTCCTGTCCATCTCCTCCATTCCACCCGCAGCTGTGGCTTTTCTGAGTATCTCCTCTCTGCTCGTCACTGTCTCTGCTGCAACTGGAGCCACAGCCCCCGCCCTATGCAAACCAATCTTCGTGAACTTTTTTTGTTCCCATTTGGTTTTAAAATTTGCACACTCAGCCATTACTGTTGTGGTCCTGGCTCATAGTGACCTTCCATTGGGCGTCCGAGGCTTTAATCTCCTGCTGAAATGCTGGTGGACTCGAAGTCCTACCATTTGCTTAACAGCACAGCAAATGTACACTTTGTGTACAAAGGAAAATAAAAGAATGCATGTACGAAGAATAATCAAGTCAAGGGACTGTTGCCTGACAAGTCCTTTAGTCTTCTGAGCAGTGGTTTCCTTGTGCGTGGGACAAATGAGAAGGTTCCTGTGCTGCTGTTTCCCAGGTTTGTCCTGAGGCCCACATGAGCGGTACTCTCGTCTCACTGTCCTGCTGGACGAGGTAGAGTCTGAAGCCTAGGGACTCTGGGGAAGCAGGGATCCACCCAGCGGGAATCCCATTTCAGCCCAGGCACAAGCCCGTCAGGAGAGCATGGAACACACAGGCAGTGGAGATGGTCAGATGGCAAGGTCCAGGCCCCAGATGCATAGCAGAGCGACGACCTTTATTGGGCTGGGTGCGTGGGGGTGATCAGAAAGAAGCCAGAGCCACGAGGGCCAAGTTCTGCGTGTGGAGGCGGCGGACAGGCAGCGTCTGGGATGGTGTGGGTGCGTGCAGAAGGGAACACTGCTTTTTAAAATGCCATTTCTGGAGTTGAAAAGTGGTCCCACATTGGCAGTTGCATGTGATTTGACTTAGCATTTAGAGCAGACTCCATTCTTCTCGGGTTAGAAGCCATCCTTCCTGCTCCCTGCCACAGTTCTGGGCCGCGCGTGTGCTCTGCGCAGCTCGGGTCGTCTGATCTGCCTTCTATTTCATTATGCATCACCGAGACAGTCTCTCACGTCTCACTGTTTAAATGAGAGTCTAGCAAGTACTATATGTAGTGCAATGCTTGTTGGCTACATCTGGCATTTTTGTCTTTGCATAGTGGATTTTCGACGGGGTGAAAAACAACAAGAAACAAAATCTTGATTCTCTATTGAAATTTCTCAATCCCAAGGAATTCACAAATAGACTTGTATGCAAATTTTATATTCCATTTTTGTTAGACTAATTTATTTATTTCTATTAAATTTTATTTTTTTTGCATAGCTAGTGTATCACTTTGCTCCGAAAGTCAGAACTATATAAAAAAGTGTACCTGAGAAATCTGCCCCCCCTGCCCCCCCCGTCCTTCCGCCCTCCACAGTCCCCTCACCTCCGCGCCTTAGTTGCAGATCTGGCAGGCGGATTCCAACAGATTCCACAATGTGACCTTTAGATGAACAAGCCACAGATAATGTGTGTTGTATTAAATTGTTTTCGCTTGAGTGTTCCTAGACTGGGAATTAACATCGAGTTACCTCCCAGAATCGAGAAGCGTTGAACACAAATTTCATATGTAAGGTTTTCTGGTGGCCTAGTGATAAGGAGCTGTACTGCCAACCCGGAGGTACATGGTTTGAATCCATCAGCTGCTTTCCAGAAGAAAAGAGAGAGGCAGTCTCCTCCCGTGCAATTTACAGCCTCTGAAAACCTGCTGAAGGGGTCAGCTAGGGGAGTGGGTTCTGGCTTGCCAGCAAATACTAAAAGATTGCACAGAGCATGAGAAAGAACTCTTTACATAAGGTGAGGTCAAATTGACGAACAAGAAGAAAAACAAAAGTGATGCTTGTCAGTACTAAATTTTCCTGCCAGCTCAGTGAGGTCCACTTTGGTGCCCTCGCTTTACAGTGAGGTGAAGCAGTTCTCCCACTGTCTCAGGGTTGGAGAGGCCGCGGCCTGGAGGACCCAGTTTAGTACTGACGAGCCGAGGGCTGGAGGCCCCAGCAGGCCGGCGCCTCTGCCTCAGGAGCGCCCTCTCGCCATTGTTCCCTGAGTCCTCTCTGTGGCATAGAGAGCGTCACATCCAAATCCGCTGCTGCTGAGCGGATGCCAACTCACTGCAGCCCCACAGGATTGGGTCAAAGTGCTTTCAAGGCTGAGGAATAGGGGGCCCACTGCCATCAAGTTGATTCCAATTCTTAGCAGCACAGGTTGGAGTTTCTTAAGGTGTAAATCTTTTACAGAAGGAGACGGGGCATCTTTGTCCCTTGGAGCAGCTAGTGGATTTGACCGTCCACTTTTTGGTTAGCAGTCTGATACACAGTATGCCTCGTCACAGAGAGGTTTCCAGCAGAACTATATTTATTGGCACATTTCCTCTTAACCTTCTGTGTTTTGAGGGAAGGATGCTAGGAGAGAGCAAGAGGCTGCCAGGAGCTTGCCCTTTAAAAGCTTTTCCTGGTCTGCCCGCCCTTCACCAGTTGGGAGTCATTGGTGGCACTGATGACAGCTTCCTCGGGCTGACTCCACGCTGGACTCTCACATCCCTTGTGAGAAATCCCTGTAGGAGCGACAGCTGCGCGCAGGCGAGGTACTTGTGGAGAGGGGTGTGTGCCCGTACTCACATGGGCCTCTTGGAGCAGAAATGCCACGCTCCCTCTGACATCCTGCAGACAGGATGCTGCTCCCCAGCATCTTCTCTTCTTTCCTGGGGGACTGGGAACAGGATCCCCCTTGTGGTGAGAAACTCTGGCTCTCATACACTGCTTCTGAGTGCTGGAAGAGCGGGTTAGGGGCTCCTTCTGGTCATTCTATCCTAATCCCCAGGGTGGGAAAAGATAGCTAGCAACACTACATAACAATATTCAACAAGGATTAAAACAGCACATTTCTGATTAGCCCCCAGATAACGAGAAAATCTGATTATAGGCAAGCTGTCCACACGCCCACATTTTTGTTCCCTGAGAACTGAAGTGATCAAACAAGCGCTCCCCCACCCGAGCCAGCTGGTGTTTAGTGGACATTTCTGAGTGCTGGACACCCAGGGGTCGGGAAGGAGCTGGCCATGCCCCCAGGAACATTGGCATGGGAAGAGGAAGCTGACACCCGGGGGTGGGGAAGGAGCTGGCTGTCCCCCCAGAAGCACTGGCCTGAAGAGAGGAAGCCAGCACAGCCCGCCTTGACTGCAAGCACTGAGCTTGGTTGCAGCTCTTTTCCCAGATGCACTGCTGATTTTCAAGTCTCCTGATTCCCTATTCTCCTGCTTCCAGTTTTTACTGTGGAACTTTCTAGGCAGCAAGGAGGGCCTGGCCAGGTTGGCTTCATCAAGGGGAGTCCTGCTGAGACGTATGACCCTGCCTGGTTCCTATAGTGTTTCTGCTATAGGGTTGGACCCAGAATCCTTTGAGGCAGAGACGGAGGGAGCACTAGATCTCAGAGTACAGGCTCTTACTTGGTTTTCTCCACGTCCCCTCCCCTCCCTCCCGCAGCCACCCTTGTCCTGCAGCTGGCCCTTTAAGAAGGATCCTGTCGCATGTCCCCTTTGATCCATGATGGCCTCACGTGGGGCCCAGGCTCTTCTGCCATCCCAGCTCTCCTGGTCGGCCCTTTCCTCACACGATGCCAGGTGTCCGGAGGAGTGAGAGTTCTTGGGCTCTCCCCCGTCTTCAGTGCAATCCTGCCCACTCAGGTCTCCCATTTCATCAAGGTCTAGCTCTGTGGTTGGTTCCAAGACGCTGGGGTTGATTTACTCCCTAGCAGAAGTAATCTCTCATTTGAGCCTCTTTTGTACTTTTCCTGGACTTTTGTACTCTTCCTTGGTTACGGCATTTTGGATATATTACCTTTTTTTGTTTTAGTTTCTTCTTTCCCAGCAACTAAGTGCTACCTCCCTCTTAATACTGCCCAGCTTGTGTTAAATACCTGGAATTCCACATGAGCCAGGTGTAGGCCTGTGGAGAGATGGCTGCTAACCCACTTCCATGCAGGTACCGGCTCCCGATTAGAACGTCGCACACGCAGTGTGGTCTCTTCCCCAGCAGAAGCAGGCGTCAGGGAGGTGGTGTTTGAGTGGAAACCTTTGAGTTTCATGGCGTTAACTTGAATGTGCCAGCCCTCTATTACCAGTGCCTTATGCAACCTTCAGAGGTATTGTGTGTGTCTGGGTACAAATTATATATGCATATCTTTATAAAAACAAATGAGATATGCATATAGATATTTACATTGGAAATTTTCACTGTGGTGGATCTCTTTTGGGGAAAATGTTTTTAAAATCTCTTAACAGAACATGGTTCTTTTTTTTTTGGTATTCTTTGCTTTTTTTTTCTATAATTATATTTTATTAATTTTCATAAACATTTACAGAGATTTTGGGCTTCCACTCATTCATTGTTGCACTATTCTCTCTACCCTCCTCCCAGTTTGTTCTTGTCCAAATGCCACAGTGCTTCTCAAAGCCAGTTCTGATTAATCTTCTTTGTCAGTGTGTCCTTTGCCATTCCCTATCACTCCTCCCTGAGAGAGACTTCACCCTGATTCATAAGGAAAAGGGGATGGTGTATTCTCTTAGCTACTTCCTGCTGAAAAGGGACGCTGTGGGTTTCAGGGTGAAGATCTTCTCTCACTACTCTAAAGGGCCCCTTTGGCAGTAGGAAACACATAGACTATTATGGAGATTGATTTTGGAATTTAGATGCGCTCTTATTGATTGTGCTTGGCTGTACATGAACAGAACATGGTTCTTTTTTAATTGGCCCGAGTCTGTAGCTCTGCCGTTGGTTGTAGTTTTCCTGCTTCTCTCATGACCCTGGCCAGGCTTCTGGATTCTCTGGCCCCAGGGTCTTCATTTCTTTGGAGCCCTAGGCTTGGTGCTTTGCAGGTGCTGGTGAGGATGAGTGTGACGGGGGTTTAGCATCGGCCCTCAAGCTTGGGGACCTTTCTTGCTGTGAAGTATCCTGAGCCCTTGCTGTTTTTGTCCCGCATACCCGGTGCTCCCATCTCATCTCTCTGATGTCTGCCAGTTCCTCTGCTGGATTATCGACCCTGAAGGCCAGGCTCTGCGTCTGGGCCATCTGCGTCTCCTCTCATCTCCTAGCCTCGTCAGGACCTGGTGGCAAGATGAACTCAGGATAGGGGTCGGGTGTGTGTGATGGAGCATCTTCCGTGCCGTGCATTCGGCACACATTATCTTAATTATTTCCAGAGAGGCTCAGTCGTTCAACCAAACCTGCAGGAGACACAGTAGGTATGGAGCCTGGCTCCAATGCAAGCTTTCCCCAGACCCCCGTAGGAGGGGCTGGCCCAAGGGGGTGACCCAAGGAAGCTAATGGCTGGGCATTTCCAGCCAAAGCAGCTCCCATGTGTCGCAGTAATGTGTTTCTATATTGGAGTTTTGTTTTTATGCTGCAGAAAATGAAACAAAAATATGACATAGGACTACCCCTGCAGAGACCTTATCTGACTCTTTTTTGCCCAAGTGGTCTTGGTCTTCACTAAGAGTAAAGACATTAAAAATTCTTACAGAAGATCTACTGTTTGAATAGTTTGGCAAATAATCTCAAAAGATACATTAGACACATGTATTTGTTTGGTTAAAGTTAGAGACAGATAAAATACTTGAGTTTCATGGCAGATGCTGTTGGCTTAGCTTAGTGTGTCGACACAAAGGAGGCCTCCCTCGAAGCCCTGATAAGGCTCCTCAGAGCCACGTTCCTGTGAGCGTGTTCAGGGAACGCGTGCGGGCCAGGCCTGGGCCTTCTGGAAGAGTCTCCACAATGGTGACATTGCAGGCATGCGTGTTCACATGCACACTTCACACTGACAACTGAGGTCTTATCTGTACTCATACTCTTGAAAAGGAAGCAGTTGCTGATCACTGACATTGTTATTTTGTAGAGGAAAAGATTTTCTCCTCTTTCTTTTAAGTAGGCAGCTACCTGGTTTGGTTTTTAATAAGTCATTCATTCTTGAGAGAGGCTGGAATATAAGTGCAGAGAAACTGAAAGTATTAGCTTTTTGAAGAGCTGTCAGAAATCTGAGTCCGTGGAGAAACGGGTTTCCAGCAGGCCCCAGCGTCCAGAACCACACTCGTTTCCCAGAGCTGGATGGCCAATGTGGACATGGCCCTGCCCTTCAAGGTGAGGGACAGTGCCAGCATTCCATCATGGCGGGGTGGTAGAGAGGCTGGCACTGTGGGAGCTTGTCCTGACCAGTCAAGCCCCAGAACCTGCCCGAGGTGGGCGAGGGCTCCTCTGAGGCTCAGCGAGTTTAAAAGCACCTGTCACCTCCTCCCAGGAGGTGGGCAGGGCCACACAGCTGCTGAGAGGGGGAAAGCAAGGGGATTGCACCCCAGGGCCTGTGGTTCCAAAGCCAGAGGTCCTTCCAGATGTCCCACTCACTGTCTCCCGACAGCATCCTTCCGTGCTGACCCTGAAAGGGAGCACAGGCAGCAGAGGGCCTGCCCTTGGGAGACTTGCCTCAGGAGAGACCCTGGCTCCCTGACCTGGTCAGATGTGGGAGGTTCAGAGTGTTGGCTCGCCACCAGCGCAGATGACTTCTGTTACTTGGACCTGGCCTCCTGCTGTCTCCGGAAGAAGATCTTCAGCAGTTCTGAGTAGACCCCTCCTCTGCCCTTCTGGGGAGTTCTGTCTGGATGGTGGTGGTGGGACTTCGGGGTGTTTTCTGTGACCTGAGCCTGGCTGCCTGGCCCCGCCACATAGTATGTAAAAACACAGCTGTTGTTTTGACAAAGGATGTGCTCGGGTTCGCTTTTTGGATCCGCAGTGATTCTCTGAGTATCTACTTGAGGCCACGTGCCTGGACAGGTGGACGTGCAGCCTTTAAAAGCAGAGCTGGTGTGTTCCGCCCTTTCGTGTTAGACACACAGGTGAAATAGATGTGTGAGTGTGTATGTTCACATTAGCAGAGGCCTTAAGATTGCTGAGTGTCACAGTGTGTCCTGATAAGGGGTGCATGTTGTTTGTGGGCTCATAATGATACGTAGTACATGTAGACGAGTCAAAGGACACAGACAGGTGAGCTCCCTGCGTGCCAGCCGCCTCCCCAGAACGTGGTTCTAAGGCCCGCCCAAACCTGGGTCCGGAGTCCCCCAGAGACTCTGCTCATGTGCCCAGCACTTTGCTGCTTGTGCTTAAATTGATCTTGATGCCCACGCACGTGCTCAGTGAACCACAGGACTGGGCTTTTGACCACCAAGCAGCTGGACGGTCCTTCTTATGAGCTCCTCTGAGGTCTTCAGCTGGCACCAGCTCTTCGCTCTCTCTGTCTTTTTAGTACCTTTCAGATATGGGGACACCTGCGTGTTCTTTTTCCAAGTGACTAATGACTTGGGCTCAAGGCTCTGAATTTTGGTTCCTACCTCCACTTTCACCCCCGCCTCCCCATCCGTGTTAAGTCCCCTCATCCATCTTTCATGCTTGCCACTTTGAGGAGTGGCAGACTCAGAAGATAATGGAACAGTATTTGGCATCTGCTGATAACTGTCCTTCCTTTGACTCCAGGGCCTCTGGAGGGTTCTGGGCTGAAGGGAGGTGGGATTTGTGGTATTTGCTGGGAGGTTCGGTGGTGAGCATCGAATCCGATCAGCCATGGCCGTGGGCGTACAGGCGAGCCTTGCTGGGCCAATCTGTTTCTGTTGTGGGGGACGCCAGTCCAGGATTGCCTTTGAGGACCCCTGTTGGTTTCTCACGTTGACACACATATGTCTACAAGTGTGGGGAGAGGGGTGTGGGGCTCCCTTGAGGCACCTGCCCTACAGCTCTGTGATAAAGGCAGGTGTGCCCCCACCAAGGGCTGGTTTGCTCACGGCTCCACTGGCAGGCTTTCTGACCGGCGGGCACTGGCAGTGAGCGAATGGACAGGAAACAGGCACACAGAGTCCTTTTGACATCGTGCTCCTCACTGCTCTTCACCCAGCTCATGCGGGCCAGGCCTTCCTCCCACGTCACAGACCCCTGCGGTGAGGACTGGGACCTCAGAGTCACCCTTGCACCCCAGCTCCCTGCACCTCGCTGGTTGGCACGAGCCAGGCCCTGTTCAGGAAGAAGCAGGCCCCCGTGGGAGCAGGCAGCGCTCCCTTGTTTTTCTGGAAGTTTTCCGTGTCTGTGTGTGATTGGAACGGAACGTCAACTTTCTTTGTGTGTCATATTTCAATATTGGCTTTTTTTCTTGAAGTCTCCTTTTATAACGTCTTCTGCTGCCGCTTAAATATAGACGTCTAAGTCCTCCTCGGCAGACTGTTTATATTTCTGAAGAGCCTTCTGCTTCTCTGTGGCTGCTCTCCTCTCTCTCCATCCTCACTCTGCCACATGGGTTTGGGTTGCTCTTTTTCTTTGCCTTCACTTCGCTGGGATGCGTTTCAAATGTGGTCTATCAAAATGCTCCGTGTTTCCCTCTTTTCTGCAATAGCTTTGACATCTGTTCTTGAATTCCAGCCCACATTATTCTTTGGGGCTTGTTTGCTCAAGATCGGCTTTAACGCCAGAAGCCAGGAATAAGAACAGGGAAAGTGTGGTACGGTGGGACTCTCCTGCCCCTCGCCTCACTTGTCCCTCGCCCCCTTTTCAAACCGTCTGGCCCTCAGCGTGACCACAGGGCACACTGTCACAGCACCTCGCCGTCTTGTCTGCCTCCTTTGTTGGGTGGCATTGACCCACCCCATGGTGGTACAGAGGATGTGCTCAGCCAGAGGGTCTGCAGACAAGTCCAGGCATTTCTAGTGGACAGGAAAGCCAGGACACTTTGTGAGGCCGGAGGAGAAGAGCGCTCTGGCAGCCTCTGGGGTGTTTGTGGGATGAAGGGTCTCGATCCTGGCTTTTTGCCACACTGTACCCATCAGCCTTGCTGAGCTCAGCCCCAGGGTCCAGCCCCACCGGTGAGAGCCATGGCAGAGGCCACCTGTAATCCTATGTGGACTATGCCCGGGTGCATCTCTAGGCTCTGAAGGCGTCCAGCATGAGAGTGGGCCTGACGGTGGCCCCGGGAATGTGTGCTTGCGTCCCTGCTGTCTCCCCGGAGCCCCATCCTGGGCCCATCTGCTTCAGGCTGGCTGGGAACAAATCTGTTGGCAGCTCCTCCTAGAGTTCTCGAGGCCCGGACAGGCGTGCTCTGTTATCAGAGTGTCCCCTTGTCACTCAGAGCGAACACTGAGCTCCCACCCCCACCCCGTTCCCTTGGAATCTGCCCTGGTGGTTTGCAGAGTTTTAACAGTTCTGGGGTAACTACCTCACTTCCAAAGTATGTCAGGTATTGGTAATGTGTTGTTCTGGGAACTGGCCATTTAAAGCCCCTTCTTGACAATATTAAGTTCCTTTGAATGGCTCCTCACAAATGCCTGAGCTGTGGTAAGCTGGCAATAAATATTTGTTGACGAGAAGTAGATCAAGTCTGACCCTAAGAGGTGCCAGGCCCGCCCTGCCTCGCTAAGGACAAACAGAATGCCCTGCTCAGAAGCAAACAGTTCAGCAGACGCGCCGAGCACGACACCCAGGCGGGAAGAGGCATTGGCTTCCAACAGAACATTTGGGCAATGTCCTGATTCGGGCTTTAGCAGAGAAAAAGGTACATGCATGTTGTTCCATCACAGAGACATCATCATTTGTGACCTGTGTGTTGGTGACGCAAAGCACGTCAGGTTGAGGAGGTTTGGTTTTCTCGAGCTGGTGCACGTGGTGGGGTGCAAAGGCCTGGGGTATTCACGTCCTTCCCTGCTGCATCCCACCCTCTCCTACCGTGCAAATAGATCCCCAGCATCCTGGTCAGACATGAGCTTCTCCAGTACAAAGTGCAATTACAATCTTATTTTTCACTTTTATTTCTCTTAACAGAGAGAACTTGATGCCACCGCAACAGTATTGGCTAACCGACAAGATGAAAGTGAGCAGTCTAGAAAGCGGCTTATCGAGCAAAGCCGAGAGTTCAAGAAGAACACTCCAGAGGTGAGGTGGGCTTGCCATCGAGGCGATGTGAAGGGGGCTTACTATTCCGGCACATGTGCTCTGCGAGCATTTCGTTTTATCAGACAAACGCACTGCAAGTAGCTGGTCTTCATTTGTTCTCATGCCGTGGGCCACTGTGAGGGCCCGGGTGGTGCAGGAGTTCATAGGTTGTTTGAGAAAATGAAAGTGCAAGCTTGTTCCAAATGCAGATACTGAACAGACTAGGTATACAGCATGTGGCCAGTGTGGGAAGCATCTTTGAGCCCGTTCAAGCCCCTGAACCCCATTCTCTAGCCTATTAGCACACCTTTAGGAATTCCGTAGGGAGCAGTGATGTCAAGGGGTCTCAGAAAACTGAACTCCGAGGAGGAGAAGGGCCCCTAGACAGTCTGCCTGGTGGTGCGTTTTACACCAGACTATATGGTGCTTGGGATACGTCTTAGAAGACTTTGGGAATGTATTCTTCATATGCTTCTGTTACCCGCCCCCCACTTACAGCCGTGTGTTAGAAGACAGCACTTTGAATGGCTAGGGCAGCATTTTCTTGCTTGGTCTGCTAGGTCTCTGATTCCCTTCAGGAACTCTGGTGGCCCCATCCGTGGGGAATTGCACTGCTAAACCCAAAGGCAGGCAGTACCTTTCTGGCGGTTCGAATCCACCAGGGACTCGGAAGGAGGAGAAGGGCCAGTCTCCTCCAGTGCAGTTGGAAGGTTTTGCAAATCTGCTGGAGGGTCAGGAGTCAGTTCAGATTCCACAGTGACAAGTTTAGGTTTTTCAGTCCCTAACCAAAGGCATATTAAGAAATAAGAAACTCTGTTTTACAGAGAGTTGAACAAACATGGGAATTGCCTTCAAGGAGCTTTTGCCAATTTGGTGGCCACCAGTTTACATGCCCAGATGCCCAGCTTGCACCCCGTCTCCAGCACCCTTTGCCTAGGGTGAGTGGACTGCTGCTGGCCAGATCTGCTCCCAGGACTGGAGAGTCTTCCGTGTGGGACAGAGGCTCAGGCTTGAAAGCAAATCTGCTTCTGGGAGGGATGTGTGCAGCCTTTGCAGTACAGCGTTCCTGAAAAACTGTGTGCTCAGGGCATTTTTAAAAGTGGATTTGTTTTAAATGCTTCACAGAAATTAGCTCACTTTTAAAGGGGTGCTGTTGTGAATCATTTGGGGAAGAAAAAGAAAGCATTTGCCTTCTGTTTTTAGTATAAATCTTTTGGGAGGAAGCCTGGTAGCACAGCGGGAAGAGGGGCTCTAGAGGCCTGCTGCCCTCGGGGGTTCAAATTCTAGACCCTCGAAGTGCAGATCAGGGGCGTGCGTCCCTGAGCTGTGGCCCTGTGGGGCCGCTGTTCTTCGTGTTTCTTGTTGCGGGTAGTGACTGCCGAGGTGATGGCACGTCCTCATTTCCACTTCTCCCAGCCTCCTGTGTAGCAGACACTTTCCTTGAGCATTTAGCGGTGGGATTTCTGTGCTCATCCTCTCCATTTCCTTCCAGGCCACCCTGAGGATCCTTCCAGCATTTGATGCCCCCCTGCATTCTTTCACATGTTCTTGGTATAGGGGTGATTTTTGCTCACCACACCCCCCAGCTTTTCCTGAAAATCAGTTACCCCATTGTGTCAGAGTAGAGCTACACCCTGTGGAGTTTTCTGTGGCTGATGTGTTGGAGGTAGATCACCTGGCCTTTCTTCCAAGGTGTTTCTAGATGGACTTGAACCTCTAGCCTTTCCACTGTACCACTTGGGCTCTAGAGGTTTTCATAGAAAAGGGACTAGTCCACCTGGGGAGGCAGGGTGGCAAGGATGTGAGACTGCTTGCTGCCTCCTGTCCACGGTCCAGGACTGTCCTTTGCCGTCATGTGGAGCTTCTGTGGGAACTTTGAGACTGAGACCTGGTAGACAGGGTGCCAGGCTCACTGACAGCCACAGTGGAACCCTCTGCTTGAAGCCATTTAAGGGCAGCGTGGGACTGAGGACAGGATCTGCAGCAGGGCCCTCTGGGGACAGAGCAGGAGTCCCGACAGCCCTCCGGCGTGTGCCTGGCCTGGGCCTTGGGATTGGGGGGGGATGTACTTGGATTGTCCCTTTGTTCAAAGTTTTAGTTCAGAGGAGCCACTCACTGTTGTCAAGCTGTCTGGCTGTGTTCCTACTCAGAGCGACCCCGTGTGACAGAGCAGAACTGCCAGAGGTGTGTCTCATGTGTAAACTTGCTACGTGGTTCTCATGTGAAGCACTCCATCAGTGGCTGGGCGCTTAACCATTGCGCCACCAGGACCCCTTTTGGCTGGTGTATACCACTGGGGAAGTGAGTCAGCAACTGAGGAAACAGGTCAACATTCATTTCTAGGAATTGCATGGATGAAAAGTCTTCATAGAGCTTTGTCCAGAGAGTAAAAAAGCATTTGTTTTGCTGAAGAAAAAGGCATACAGTATGCTCTGTTATGGAAATAGCCCTCCCCAGTCCCTTCCAGCACGCACTGTCCGCCTATGGCCAGGGCAGCCAGCACAGGCAGGCCTGAGGCTGTGGTGTTTCTTATTGCTTTAGTGTGGATTGGGGTGCTAATCCGGAGGTCAGTGGTTCAAATCCACCAGCCGCTCCTCAGTACAGGAAGGATGGGCAGTCTGCTTCCATAAAGGTTTGTAGCCCCAAGACTCTGATGGAGGTTCACTGTGAGCCAGAATTGGCCGATGGCAGTGGGGTGGTGCCAAGTGCCACCACTGATTCTCGATGACCTTGTTTTGGTGAGGACGTTTACCTCGCACTGTGATTGACTGCCCAGGACACGTGACGCTACTGTCAGGCCCAGGGAGGAGACAGAGGTGAACAAGGTTTAGCTCAGCCATCAAGGATTTATTCTTTACGAGACTGGGCACCACCCAAGGGCGACTGGAAAGTGCTCAGCTCCAGAGAGAGGACGGGCTGTGGCCGCACAGAACAGGGTGCGGGGCTGACTGCAGCCAGGAGTGGTGTTTGTTTAGAAGAAATTTTGCTAGAGTTTCAGTTTTCTGTCATTAGATGAATGTATCCACAGTCATTTGCTATTTTAACAATGTCTTTTTAATCCAAAAATTATACTTAATCTGTTAGGGATTGTGATTATGCTGTGAATAGAGTTTAGGAGTGTCTCTGAGTTAAAAAAAGAAAAAATTCCTTTTAAAGTCAAAACATTGGGTTTCCCCCCCTCCTCACTGAGCACCAGTTCCCTAACTTAATCACTAGTAGTTAGAGCATCGTAGGTTGAGAGGTACTTCTGGATTTATTGGGTTTTGTATTTAGTCTTGCAGGGGAGTTACTATCATTATGCAGGTGACATGATCACCACAAAGTCCCAGTTTTTTCCTACAGAATTTGTAATGAAGGGCCAGCTCCCTGGCTGCTGTGAGATGGCATGTGCATGTGTGAAGGTGCGGAGTCCAGCTCACACATGTCAATTAGGAGTTGTGGGCAGTCTCCTACTGTTTTTTTAAGGGGAGGCTGTTATTTTTTTCTTCTTGTGTACCATCAAATTGGGTCTGACTGGCACGGGAGGAGAGTGTTCCTCCTCCAATAGGGCACCTGGTTGATTCGAACCACGTGCCTTTGGGACTGCAACGCAGCTTCTTGCCACTAGGCCACCAGAGCTCCCTTGTTTTTTGGTTTTTTTTAAATTTTTTCCCCCTTAATCTCTAGTGATAAAGAATTGCACTGCCAATCTGAAAGCATGTGGTTCGACTCTCCCAGCTACTCCACGGGAGAAAGATGGGCAGTCTCCTCCCATACCATCCACTGCCTCTGAAAGCCAACTGGAGGATTAGCGAGGAGTCTGTACTCACTCGTGATTGTACATAACAACAATGAAGTCCTGTTAAGATTTAGTCTCAGAAACTCTGTGGAGAATCAGTGTGAGTCAGGGCAGCCAGTTTGCATCTGGAAAGGGCACAGAGTGCGTTTGCGTTCTTAGAATCCTGTGCGTCATCGTTCACTGAGGCTCAAGAGGAGGGTAACTACAAACCTGAGGTACAGTGATGTCATCGGAAAGCCATGCCCAGGGCGCGACCCGGATATTTCAGGGTGACCAGCTCCTGCCCCAGATGTCTGTCTCATCAGCTTGTGCCTCATAGAAACGATGCATCTCCACTGAGCGCATCTCCACTGAGCGCATCTCCGCTGAGCGCACAGCCGAGCTGCAGCCCGAGAGCCCTCACTGGCTGTCGTGTTTCTGATGTATTTTTGCCTAAACATGAAGCATTGCATTAGCACTAGCACCTCACCTGCCGTGTCAGCAGTCTGGGTCCCCCCCTCGGTCCTTCCCAAACACATGTCCCTCTGTCTTCATGGCTCCTGCCACTGTTGGAAGAAGTGGCTCTGGTCTTCGCTGTTGGGTTTAGGAGCAGTGCTGTGGGGTCAGGGTCTGGGCCTGGGCCTGAGCCCCCGTGGCTGGGTGGGCCTGGTACCCTGCTGCCCAGAGCAGTCCCTTCATTGCTGACTCACTGCCCTTCCGCTGGCTGTCGGGGTGAGTGCCACAGACTTTCCTGCTCGCATGTTCTGGGGAGGCCAGTTTGGGGAGCTGCCTGGATGTGCCTGCCCCAGCGCTGAAATGAACTGGACTTGTCCATTCCTTCCATCTCCAGCTGAAGGAGGCTCCCTTCTGTTTTCTTTCCTTTTCCTTTTTGTTGTTGTGTTTCCCTTTTTAGGCGGTCATCTCTTGACTTGTCAGGATGAACTGTTTTCTGAAGTGAGGTGTGAAGGGCCGGGAAGCCCAACACCATCTCGTTTCCCTGTCAGTCACTCACTTTCTTTGATGGTGAGGACACTGAGACCTTTTGCCTCCCTGAGGCCCACAGTGCTTCAGAATGGTGAGGGCATGGAGGGCAGTAATATCCAGCAGGGCCTTGGGCTCCAACGCATGGGCCCACTGCCTCGTCAGCCTTTATATAGGCACTGCAGGGAGTGATTCAGCCTGGAAAAACAGTGACAAATAAAGCTGCAACTCAGATGGTCACGGCATGCACGGCTGCCTCAAGCAGTGTGGGGCCTCGGGCTGGGAGAGAAGCCTGAGGGGGCCCCTTCTCTGCCCTGAGCCTCCTGGGCATGCCAGACAGTTCCCTGAGCTTTGGCTTTGCCCTTTTAAAATATCTCTAAAGTGAAGATCATGGAATTGTGCAAACTGAATGAGGTCACCTGTGATCCCCTGTAGTGTCTAAACTGGTATGATGCTGATTTTATTAGCTCCCTTTTGACATGTTTGCATTAGTGACTGCTTTCTCTTCTGTTTTTGACAAATTCATAATACAAAATAAGGATTAATCAGATCTTTAAGAAGGTCTGTGTGACTCGTTGGTTTCCCACTCAGGTTTTTTGTCCTTGCTGTCCGGACGTCAGAGTGAATGCACACACAGTGGCACAGCCAGCCTGCTTTCCAGTGTGGTTAAGGACTTGAGAGCAGGCTAACTGAAGCCCCCCACTACTGACTGTACAGACAGACAGCAGAGGTCACAAGCCTTTGCAAGAAGGGTGGTGGTACACATCACCCCGGAAGCTTTTGGGGCCAAGAGGTGGAGGATCCGCCTCCCCCTGTCTCCTTGCCATCCCTTTCTCCCCAGTGACTCTTCATCTCTGCCCAGTCTGCAGCTCTGGCCCCATTGTCGCCACACTTTCTCCCGCCCCTGAAGTGTGGGGCGCTCAGCAGGAACTGTGTCTTCTCCGTGTGTTGCTTTAGTCCCAAATCTGAGTGCCCTGGACACGAGTGATGATTGTAGTATGAAAGGTCCTGTCAAGCCATGGCATATTTTTTTAAAAAAACTTTCCCCTAAACTTTCATTAAAATTTTAATTAAAAAAAAAAGAAACTTTTTCTTCCAAAATATAGTAAATTTTTAACAGTCTAACCCTAACCCTAACTCTAACCCTAACTATATCCTATCAAAAACCATATTATCTCAAAACCAACAGAGGGGAGAAGCACTTTACATGATCCTTCAATTCTCTTCATTTTTATGCAAAGTATTAGACAAAGAATTTAAGGAATACCTTTCATTTGTTACCTGCTTATAAAGTTTGGTGCAGAGCTGCCACATGACAGAGCGGTTTCCCTCTTAGATATGTGTGTGAGGGCATCGAAAACAGGCATCCAGGCAAAACCTTGTATGCAGACCATCATCAGTTAGTCATTATAGCCGAAAAGGCGGAAAGACTGCTTGTCCCTCAGCTGGTGGACAGACGAAAAAGTTGTGGCCTATCCGTAAAATAGATTAATTCTTCCTTAGAAAAGAATGAAGAAGGCATGGACATTGCAAATATTATGCAAAGTGAAAGAAGCCAGGCCCAGCATGTATGATGCCACAGATATGAAGTGTCTGAAACAGAAAGTCCGTGGACTCAGAAAGGAGATGCGTGGTGGCCGGGAGCTGGGATGGGGAGGCGCGTGGGTAATGACAGCTTGTGGTTACGAGTTGTCTTTCCAGGGTGATGCAGATGTTCTGGGATTGGATAGTTTTGAGCAGGGCACAGCTTGGCGAATATATGCTAGAAACCACTGAGCTGCACACTGTCATGGCACGTGTGCAATATCTCAGGAAAGCTGTTACTTGGACAAGTTAAACGTCCTTCTTCATGGGAGTAGGGGAAACCCCCCAGCCGCCCCCCACAGGGTTTTTATTCACTTGGGCTCTTGTGTCTTTTGATGGAGGAACTTCCCACACCAGAGCACCTTATACACTTTCACTTCCGCAACAACAGCTTAGTTTTTGAAAGACCACTGTACTATTTAAATGGCAAAACTATAAAGCCCCAATCAATCAACTTGGGAGAATCCCCATCATTGTGTTACCCTAAGACTTTAACTAGTTAAAGCTTTACCTTGGAAAGAGAACTCTTAATTGCTAATAGTTTAGCTCTTTAAGTCAATTTGTCTGCTAGAGTTATTTTCTTGTTTCTTTTGGGTCCCTTGGGGAGAAAACACACCTTGAGAGGGTGATGGGGTGAAGAAGGCTTCCTGAGCCCTGAGTCCACAGCGTGTGGTAGCCACATTGCTCCCCACATCCCAGGGCAGTCAGGAGCTCTGTCGTGCAGGACAAGTGACTTAAAGGTTGGCGGTTAGAACCCCTGGCAGCTCTGCAGGAGAAAGGTGGGCAGTCCCTCCTGTTGAGGTTTAAGCTTCGGAGACCCAGAGGAGGGTGACTATGAGTTGGACTCAGCTTGATGAAAGTGGGTTCTGGTTTCCAGAAAACCCTGCAGGGGCTGTGGTGTATCCGGGGGGGATTGACGCATTGAGCTCCAGGCAGGTCCTTGCTTCATTATTCCATGACATTGTGACCTATGTAACATTGGGGCAGGTACTTAAATAAACCTCAGTTCCTTCAGCTGCAAAAAGGATTGCATTCTGCCTACTTGGGTGAGGGGTGTCTTGGGTGAGGAGTGTGAGCTTCCTGGCAGGTGACATGAGGCTTCCAAGCCTGGGCGGAGTACAGGATGTTCAGGCTGCATGACCTTGAGTAACCTCACTCACCTGAGGTCTGGTATGTGGGGGATCTGATAGAGCACAGCTGGGGGAGCATTGCATATATTCCTGCACATGCCACATGGGGGATGATCACAATGGATGCGCCCCCTCTCTGTTCTAAATCTCCCCACCTTCCCAGGCTCAGGGATAGTCTGATACACCCTAGTGACTGAGAGTACGTTCCTGTTCTCATAGCACATTCATTCCATCCTGGGCAGGGCAGTAGAGGCCGAGTGAACAGAGGACTCGCAGGATTATAGTGGGTAGTGAAAAGACCTGCATCAGGGCAAAGTGGCGGGGAGTGAGGATGGATGGGTGAAGGTACTTCCGGGTGTCACTGAAGACTTTGTGAATCTAAGACTTCACACTCTCCCCTCTAAACAAAGCCTCTGATTTAGACTTTGAAAGAGCCAGTGAAGAATGTGGGCGGGTTATTTAGCAGAAGGGTTCTCATCATCTTTGTTTTCTCTAATCACTCAACTAATTTTAGACACAAGAAACCAGGCCTCTCTGCTTTCTGCACCACGGATGCTGTTTAATTTGGACATTAGAAAACTCAGCTCAATGAACATTTGAGTTTGAGTGAAACTTGACCTGATTGCATTTGACCCAGGAAAGTGAATTCTTCAGTAATCAATGAAGAGTTAATTTCCTCGTGTGTCTGTTCAGTCCAGGGGGTCTCAGCCCGGTCAGCGGGGTGGCTGTGAAGGGCCTCCAGCCACACTTCCCTGCCGTGTCTCCCAGGACTGTCAGCCGCCTCACTCAATGAGGGTCCACGGGCCTGGTGTTTCCTTTCCTTCCTGAGCCCGCGAGTGCATTTCCTCTGTGTGTCTAGCAGCTTTTAAAGGGCTATTTTAAGTACAACAGACAAATTATCTTAGGGTTTAATAACTGTCAAAAGGAAAAGACTGTAATTAGATTCATGTGCTATGGCATTTTAGTCTGCCGCCTGCAAGCACAAGACCAGGGCCAGTTATAAAACCTCCCTGCACTTCTACCCTCTCCACCGAAAAATGGGAGCAGAGACAGCAGCCTCCCCATTCTCAGGACTGAGACACAGGGTTGTTCAGTGTCCCGAACAAGCTGCCGCAGAGAGGGGATGCTCAGTGACAAGGTGTGGCATGCTACTAAGAATTCTTTTTTTGTTCTTAAGTGAATTTTAAAGCTGTAAAAGACGAATTGAGAAGAGTTGAAGAACTTTGAAGTTACAGTAGACCCTAGTTTGTAGATTTGCATATATTCCATAAAATTTTTTTTTAAAAAAAGCCTTCCTCCTTCCATTTGTGTCTAGACAGTCATTTTCCCTCCCTTTGTATTAGCTTTCCTGTTCGGGGGTGGAAATACTTGCTGCTGAACTCTGGGAGCTATGTGGGGGCTGTCTATATGCTGTTTTTCTGACTCAAACCCCACTGGAAACACATTTTGGTGGAGGATGTCATAGAAAAAGAGTACACAGTCACACAATGTATATAACACATTGATGACTTGGACATAAAAAAGAACTCTGGGCTTTTTCTGCATGAATATTCTTGTTGCACACAATTTATAAGACGAAATGAACAAGTAGGAAATCCATAAGATTTGATTAAAATCTTGAACCCTTGAAATTTTTGATTATCCATGAATATATCATTTATTAGTAAATAATATTTACTGACTGTACCTATCCTCACTTGTTGGAATGTTATGTTCCAAAGGCTATGTTGGTATGTGAAAATGGAGGAAGTCCAAATCAGATCACAAAAAAAGGGAGGGGAGCTGACTACATCATTACATGACTGCCAGATTGTATTATTACCCCTGAGAATCATGGCTCAGCCAAGGTGACGCATAATCTTAACCATCACAGGCAGCATTGTCTTGCCTCCCAACTTGACATGTATTTAATGCCAGACTTACAGTGTTAATTTGAAAAATAGCTGTGTGTGTATATATGCATGTGTATGTATATATACACACATAAATATATATGTGTGTATATATACACCTCTCTCTCCCATATATATATAATCATATATATATGTATATGTGTGTATGTATGTGTATCTACATATATACATGTATATATACACATATATACATATATATATATACACACACACAGACTGCCAAAAGAACAAATATATTTTAGAGAAAGTGCAACCAGAGTGCTCCTTAGAGGCAAGGATAGAGAAAGTTCATCTCACATACTTTGGACATATTGTTAAGAGGGCCCATTCCCTGGAAGGGGAAATCATGCTTTGAAAGATGGGTCAGCAATAGAGAGATGGACTGACACCGTGATGGTCAGAGATGGTAAGGATGGCATAGGATAGGACAGTGTTCAGATCCGTTCTTCATAGGGTTGCTTTGGATTGTTCTGGATTTGACAGCACCAAACAACAACATTATTGACAGTACACACTGTCAGATAATGAGATAGTTGGTAAGTGAGGAGTGGCTGTAGTTGCTAAGAATAAAAGTGCATTACATATTTATCACAGCTATTCTCAAAATCAAGCTCAGTGCCTTCCAGTCATCCAACCCATAGTGACTCGCAAGTGAGCGTCCTTTCCCCCCCAGTCCACTGACTTTTTTTTTTAAAATATTCATTCATTGTTGCACAATTTCCTTCTCCCCCCTCCCCCAGTGCACTTTGCAAGGTACTCTTATTCTGGACTGTTGTCATACATAAAATGCCCAATCATATATTCCTTTTAAACAGTTCTTTCCTTCATGTATTCCAGTGCAGTGTTTATTATATAGTCACTGTTTTCCTCTTCTCCTCTCAACCTCCCATGTCATTCTTGCTTTGTAACAGTGGTATTCTGCAGTATTGTCCATTTGTGACTAAGATATTTCACTGAGCATAATATTCCGAAAAGGTGGAAATGGAAATACCGCTTGACCCACCAATAGCAGTCCCACTACTGGGAAATATACCCTAAAGAGACCCGAGCCACCACCCAAACGGATGTATGTACACCCATATTTATTGCTGCGTTAGTCACGATAGCAAAGAGATGGAAGCAACCCAAGTGCTCATCAATAAACGAATGAATAGAAGAACTATGGTATATTCAGATAATGAATACTATGCAGCACTGAAAAATAATGAACCTGTAAAACATACACCATGGAAGACCCTGGAGGACATCAGGCTCAAGTGAGTGTTTAAAGGTCTAAGTCTTAACGGAAGGAGCTTGCCCTTCTTTCTCTTTCATGGTAGCTGGTGACTTTGAATGGATGTAGACTCAACGATTTTGGTTAGCAGGGCACCATGTTTCAGAGGTGGGTTTTATTAATGCCATTTTGTAGCATATGAATTAGCTCAAGTTGATGCAAAAAAAAAGTTCTTGCCACTAGGGGAAATTGTCTCCCGACTTGTGATCTCTTTCTGTTAACAGTTCCTCTTCTGTTAGTTGAGTAGCCTTTCAGCATTGCTCTGAAATGGCCTATTAACTCAGAGGCTTGTGTATGTGGTGTGTGTGGCGGGTGCTGTTTCGGGCAGTGTTTGGTGGGAGTATACCAGGGATGAGCAGCTATTGGCTGGAACCTGACATTGACCTGAGAACACTGGTTAACTTAGGGGATTTATTATAAACCAAAACACTGGGAAATCTTCCTTCCCTTCCACTTTGAGATTATTTTGGGAAAGAGATTATTGAATGGCAGGTGACTCTGACTGGGAGATTTGCTGTCTTGGATTTTCTTTTTGATGAAGTGGTGAGAGTGGATATGGGCTAATCATTGAGCAGAGATTATTGATGCATGTTGGCGCTTGGTTTTAAGTTGCAGATGAGTTACATAAAAAGCTAACTTTACAAGGAGCATTATAAGCCTGTTCGACAGAGGGCATATTTTAATAGGAAAACAGGTTTTATATAGTTGGTACAGTTTTGAAGAACAAATAAAATTATGGTTTGAGTTGGGGGTCAGAACACGAGTCCTAATACCTGTTCTGCACTGGCTAGATTTAAGTAAGGTGCTTCATCTCTGTCTTGATTTGAAAAAAGAAGGTGCTGGTGGCGTGCTTGGTGATGAGGCACATGCGTCTGTATTTGGGGGACCCCCCCACGTTCCTAATCTTTTTCCTTGTGGACACAAAGCTTAGGTGCCACCCTTTCTGCTGGGCAGGCATCACTTATTTGGGATTGTCCTGTTCAGATATTTATTCATAGAACTAGCAGATATTGTGACAGCCCCTTGGTGTGCCACAAGGGATGCAGTGGGCTGACCTTGTCTTTAGGGCGCTGTTGACAACCTCGTGACATACAGCTATAGCTAGTTTATAGTCAATGACTGAACATGTCCTCTTGGCCACAGACTGTGAACGTTCTGGTGGCCTGGTGGTAGGGAGCTGCACTGCTCACCCAAAGGCAGGTGGTTCGAACCCACCCGCTGCTATGTGAGAGAAAGATGGACCGTGTCCTCCCATGTAATTTACTGCTTCTGAAAACCTGCTCGGAGGTTCAGCTGTGGGTCGATTCTGACTCAGTGGTACAGAACAGCCACTCACATAGCATTCACAATGTCCCCATGAAATATGTAATCTTCATCTGTATTTCAGAAGGCGCAAGAATGAGATCGCGAGAAAGGGGCACCTTGGATCCAGTCACCGCAGGTCTGTGGGGAGCATGTGCTGAGTTTCCACGGCCCCTGAGGATGCTCTGAGCCTCCTACATCCTAAACTTCCCCTCCTCCCACCTGTAGCTGCCCCCTTCCTTTATCAGGAGGGTTGTACTGTTAGAGGGGAGGGGAGTTTGAATGAGTTAGGGGAGAGGTGGGTAATTTGCATCCCAAGGCAACCTCCCAGCTTCACTATTGGAAGGCCACTATTTTCACTTAGAAGGTTATTTGAGACCCATATGTCCACGTCCATTCACTGATTGTGTTTGAGAGTTGTGGAAGCGGATTTACTACAGGGACGGTCTGTGATCAGGCTTGCTGGCCAGTACATGCTGGAGTCCCCATCATACGTCCGGGCCTCTCACAGCATTTCACCTTCAGGGATTTGGTTCTTTTGTGTCAAACGCCACGTAACCTGGTTTAATTTGGGGGTGGGGTGGTTCTGTTTGTTTGCTCTTAGAGATATGAAATGTTTCATGCCTATGCCTAATGAAAAGTATAGAAAACAAAGGAACATTTCCATCCCCTTCATGAAGATTGGATCGATGTTCACATGTTGTCCAATTTGCTACTTATGCCTCTTTTATCAAATAGAAAGAAAATGTTACATAGACAGCTACTCTTCTATCTCCTTTCTCAGATAAAAGGCATAAATATAATGGTGTTGCCCCCCCCCCAAATATGTGGATGTGATGATACAGTGTCACAGTTTATCATGATCTCCCCTTGATCAGATAAGCCAACCAGTTTTAAGAGAATCAAGGGGTGGATGCAGCTCTCTTATAAACCCATCACAACCCTGATCATCTGTAGGAGGATATCCCCCTACAGTATGGACTGAATCTCCTTTCATTTATAAGAGACAAAAGCAGAGAAAAGATGAGCTGAGCACAGAGGGGAACCTCTGTACCCGCCCAGGAGAAGAGCTGAAAGGCTAGGTTCCTGTGCTGGGAGAATCCTGGAACTAGGAGACACCCAGAGAGAAAGCCTTCCGCATGCGCCCACAGGCTGCATCCAGACTTCTAGCCTCCTAAACTGTACCCACTGCCATCCTATTGGCTTTGACCTGTAGTGACCCTCCATTGGGCCAACAAGGGGTGACTGCCCATCTTTCTCCCATAGAGTTTAATGGTGGATTCAAACCAGTGACCTTTCAGTGTTAATACTGATGCACCATGCCATCAGAGCCCCTAAACTCTGAGAGTAGGTTTGTTTACTGCAGCCATCTCTGTTAACAAGACAGGCAGCATTCCAGATTGTTTTGCTTCCATATGTTTGTTGCATATATACCTGTGTTTATGGATGCAAACGATTGCTTTTTGTTTTTTATTCAAACCGTATATACAAATTCCCTTTCACTTGGCACAGCGGCTGCAGCAGTGGGCCGGGACAGAGAATCAGTTGTGAGGATTCCTCAGCAGGGAGCTGGAATCTAAGGGCAGCGCCAGGCAACAGCATAGACAGTCGCTGCCCTACTGTATCTCTAGTATCCTTTTACAGCTTGCACCCGCTGTTGCCTTTCTGAAATTTGGCCCTATGCGTGGGTACACGTGTGTGTATACATGTGGAGACAGTATCCCATCATGTGCAGGTAAACCGTTGATGTGTCCATTTCTCTGCCGAACATGGCTGGGGGTCTCTGCCTCCTTTTCTTTATTTTTAAAAGTGTACTTGGTGACCTCAGTGCTTCTTAGGATGAACCTCCAGGCTCTCATTTGTTGGGTCATTGAGGGGTGTTTACCCTTCAGTGATGTCTGAGTATATATGATCCCCCCACATTTCACACTGACAAACCCATTTCAGGCTAAGTTGATGAGTTTTAAGTAGTGTCTTGTTCTTGTTGTATTTCTACATTTCTCTTGAGGGTAAACATCCTTTTGGATAGTAACTGGTTCATGGGAGTCCTCCCATGATACTTTGGCCAACCCCATTCCCAGGCCCCTGGTTTGTTCCCATCATCTGCCTATACCCTCTACACCCCCCACCCCCATGGTTTTGATTACTGTTAGTGTGTTGCTACCACAGCGGCTGCTTCACTGTTACTCTTCATTCCTGGTAGAGGAAGGGCCAGCCTCCTATACTTCAGAACCACCTCGACTAACTACTTTCATGCTTTGTTCTCCCCTGTGAATTTTAGGCTCATTTATCCAGTTTCATTTTAAAAAATTCTGTTGGGATTTTTATAGGGATTAATTGAATTCATAGACTAATTTGAAGGAGACTTTGTAAACTGTTCAGATCTTGATGGGATTGGTTTCAGATCAGATTCTTAGATTAGTTTTATTTCACATTGTGACCAGCGCGGGTGGGGTTCAGGGAAACTACACAAGAGAATTTACTCTGAATCCTTGTGCGCATATGAACTAGTCAGCCTCGAAGGATTGATCATCAGAGGCGGGCATAAAAATAAACCCTGCTCTGTTATCATAGGTGGCTGTGATTAAGATCAGGGGAAAGGTCGGCCATGGGCCTCCTAACATTGACAGTTTCCTTCAGAAGATTAAGTGGTTCTTCATTTTTGGCCCAGGTCATCAGTAGCTTAAAGCCATTACTGTCTATTGGCTGTTTGGTTTGTCTGAAATATGGGGCTGGTCTCAGCCTATTTCCCTGGGGTCAGGTGTGTTCGCGTAGTAATCAGAGTGCCAAGAGCCCCTTTGTGTGTGTGTGTGTGTGTGTGTACACACACATGTACCTACAAATTAGCCATCTCTGGGGAGGCTTTCACAGTGCCAGGAATACAGAGATGTTCTTTTGTGCCTTTTCACAGGGAGAAAAAAAAAGTACATTCTTACTAGTGGAGGTTTTCAGCATTTGCTTGAGATAAGCTTGTTCAGCCACAGTTACACGTGCTTCTGAAAATGACCGTTTGTGTAGCCATCAGCCATTGGCCAACTGGAGAAAAATGAAGATTCCTTTTCTCTTGCTGTGTGCTCGGAGATTCTCACCAGCCCGATGTGGTTCCCATGACCTGTTCAGAAAAGGGTGATCACTTCTGTTTCCCTTAATTATAAGTTGAAGATAAGTAACATATTTTTTTAATCTTTTGAGTTTAGATATAAACAACCCATGAAAAGTGTTTCACATATATTGAAATGATTGTTTTATTTACCACAGTAAAAAGAAAAATACTGGTCCCAACAGTGATATAAGACAAAAAGTGATCTGTGAATAGGGATAAATGAAAACGGGACAGAAGAATAGAACACGTACGCTGGCTGTTTTTGCTGTTTAAAATAAAAAAATGCAGTGCTTATATTTTTCTTCTAAATGAATCAAGATTTTGAGGTGCATTTTTGCTTGAACAAATTCATTTGCGCTTGAAACGAGATAAAATGTGTTTGACTGCATAATAATTTTCTTTTTTATAAGAGTGGTAAATACATTCCTTGGTAACCCTTTTTAAGTAAAAGAACTGGTATGTTAAAACCAAAAGAGCAGGGAGTCATTTTTACTTTAAAATTCTTTTTGCATTAACACATCTGCAGTGTTGAGGAATATATGGAAAATTGAAATAGCGCTTCTACCCTGCCGTCTCTCCAGTGCATCAATAAATCACCTTTTTTCCCCTTTTAAAATGTCTGGCCTTGTAATTTATGTTTGCATAACCCATTACTAAATTCATAGTAGGTGTTTTAGTTGGCAGGCTTTATTCCAGAGATTCTGAAGATCTTTTAAAAAAAAAAAAAAATTAAAGAGCTTTTGCTAGTGTTTATACTTAAGTGGACATTTTCCTTTTTTAAAAAATAATGACGAATTAGATTTTTTGAAAAGAATTTGGTGCTGGCTATTTACTTTTCCCGTAAGCAAACCATATGAAGCCTCTGTTCTCACATTTGCAGTTGTCATGGATTTTTAATGGACTTCATGGTTTTTCTTGTTGGGTTTTTTTTTTAAAAAACAAACACCTTAAAATAAGTGGAAGAAATAGATTCTGAAACTAACATACTAGTTTCTTGAGGAGTTTCAGTAGGTTTAAAGTTGCAAAGAACATAAAAATGTGCTTTTGTGACTTTTAAAAAAATTCTTAAATGCAGTTGAACGATTTTAGTTATAAAGTGAAGATGAATATATGCATTCATGTACCACACTGTTTGGTACTTGAACAGAAATAGAAATGTTCAGGGTTACTTCAAATACTTGTGGCTTATCTTTGAGACTTTCCAGTTTTTAACCAGACATTTAAAAATAATCCTATGGCTTCTAGCCCTAAGTCAGGAAAACTTTGAAAATGATGAGGGGCGGGGGAAGTTATTTCTGTTTTCTATTGTAAAAATGTTTAAGTGACTTTATGTATTTCAAAAGGCTGAAGGGGCCATTTATAGCTTTCTGAAGAAGTTTGCTTCATTTGATCCTCCCCCCCATCTCCAATCTGCTGGTTAGTGATGTTTTCAACATTAAGTGTGCGCCTTGGCCCATCGAAACCGTTGTGGCCCACCAAAAGAGGAATTGTTCTTCCCTCGGGAACCTTTTTATAGTTATCAGGAAGTCTGCAGCCTCTTCTGTCTCTTTGTGAAATAGATGGCAGGTTATTGTCCTGACAGAGAGCGAGCTGAGCTGCGTGCTGACGAATAGGCAGGGCTCGGCTTTGATCTGGAAGGCAGGCCTAGCTGCTCAAGTTTGAAAACCCCTCTCTTCACTGCCTGCAGCTTGAGTGAGAGAGATGGAAAGTCATCATCGTTTGTTTATTTTAAAGACCCAGAGGGTGTGACATTTTTCAAAAAGTGCCTTATTTTCATGACTCTGTGTGTGTGTGTGTGTGTGTGTGTGTGTGTGTGTGTTAGAGAGATCTGAGATGTTTATTTTGGTTCAGTTGGTTCAATAACCCCTTGCACTTAGGGAAACATTTGGATTCACAAGGTGCTGCCTCTACTTCTGCATTTGTTTCTAGAATTGTGGAGCCAGGGGCTGTCCTTCCCCCCTGCTTTAAGAGTTCCACCCCCTAGGGGTCTTCTAACAGCTCTGGGGGGTTGTCCTAGAGAAATAGACCACCTCCTCTAGCTCTTCCCCCTTCCCGGCCTCAGGACTTGGTGGCCCCATTGTAATGGGACTCGTGGCTGTGTCCCAGAACACCCTTCCATCAAGGGAAGGTGCTGGTGCCAGAAGCTGGAAGAAAGGAAAAAGGAGGTGTTTATCGTCCCAAGACGCCTTCCAACTTTTATTATTAATTCTTTCTCCAAAGTAAACTTTCAGATTTGTTTCAAGTGAGTCCTGGCCAGAGTGCAGTTGGTTTTGCTGTCTTCTCCTGGCGAGGCGAGAAGGGGTAGAGAGGCACTCACTCTGCGTGGAGGGACCCTGAATGGCAGTTCCTGGCAGCGGAGGCTTAAGGAACGAGGCACAGCTTCAGTGATTCTCCCCTCCCCACACGATTCTCTGTCACACAGACAGCATGTTGGTCAGCACGTGTGCTGTGGGCCAGACCCAGGGAGAGGGGCTGAGGGGCTGAGGGCTTTTTCTGCGCTCTCCTGCCCGTGCTGGGGAGATTGACGCAGTAATAGACTGCTTCCCCGTGGAGACTAGAAAATAAGCAAGCACGCTCAGAGTCATGTCGGAGCCGACTCGTAGCTGACCCTCCAGCAGGTTTTCAGAGGCTGGACAGGGTCAGGTTCATGGGGCTGAAGGTCAGAAGTAAACAGGTGGTTTATGGGCAATGGCATCAGCTGTTCTGAAGAAACAGGAGAAAAGACTGTCCGCCAGGTGCTGATTATCCATCAAGATCGAGCAGTGGGGGGACGTGCTGGGGAGGCCAACAAGCTTTAAACTGGTTGCCAAGACAATGGGAAAGCCGGAAGGACAGGGAGCCCCACTGAGACGGGAGGTGGGGGTTTTAGTGGCGCTCTGTAGGTGCACAGGAGATGGCCGGGTTCCAGTGCCTGGTCTGTTGAGGATGCAGGAGGCCAGGCATTTTGGTCTGAAGATGAGTCTGCTCAGGTGACCAGGCAGCCCGTGACAGCTGGCTTCCAAGCTTGGGGCTTTGCTTGCATTGCTCCATTAGGGCTTCCTGTCCCTTTGACTGCTTGTTGTCCCCTGGATGCCTTTGAAATGATACAGCACTATGTATCTGAAGGTCATTAAACCAAGGTTCCTGACTCCTAAAGAATTAAAGAATTTTAATAGTTAAGAAGTCAGCATGTTCACTTTCAGGCACAGAGGCAACACCCTATCTCGGTATTTTCCTAATTTAGCCAATCATGAGACTCCTTTGTGGGAGTGTGTTGAAAATGCTGTTCCCGGGCCCCAGCCGGGACATGTTGCCGCTGTTCGCCACCACGGGGCAGGTACCAAGTCGTGACGTCTTTATGCACAGTGGAACGGAACACCATGTCATCCTTACAGTCCTCCCCAGTGTGTTCAAGCTCACTGTCGCAATTCTTGTGTTAACCCCTCTCCCCACATCTCCCGTGCCCTCCCTGACCTTCTCCTTCTCATCCATGATGCCTTCCTCGACAGCTGATCTTGTGATGAGCCCAGAGCGAGCACGTTGACTGCTGTTGTGCTGTGACTTGGGTGGTTTTCAGTAGCTGATATCTGGAAATAGATCACCAGCCCTTTCTTCCTGCTCTTTGTGCGACCCATGGTACATGAAATATTGCTGGCATAGCTTCGGGAGACACACCAGCAAGTGAGCCCTGCAGTGTGACAAACTGACTGATGTCAAACTGAACAGAAGAGCCTTTGTGTTTCTTTCTGGGAAGAACCTCTCTTGTGTACAAGTTTGGGGAACCTGGGCTTGTGCCTGAACTGAAGTGTCTGCCGAGCTCCCTCACCTCTGGGATCCAGCAGCCAGCCCTCTCGCGGACCCCTCCGTCGGGACAGACTTTACCTGTCCTCGTACTTATTTAGGATATTTCCTCTGCTGGCATGGGCTTTGCTCTGCTCAAGTGTGTCAGAAATGATGATAGGACAGGGTTCAGATCTGTTGTTCATAGGCTTGTTATGAGTCATATTTGATTTGATGGCACCCAACATCCTCAGTGGCTCTCCATGGTTGTGTTGGGTGGTGTGTGTGTGTGCGCGCGCGTGCACATGCTGGCCAGCTCAGGGCTTGCTGGGTTGGTCAGGGGAGCTGCCAAGGGGTCAGCCTGGAGGATTGAGACCTCATTTGAAAGCACTTTGTGAAGGATGTTGGCGTTCTTGTTCCCCACAGCCGGCTGTGAAAGAGCAGGGCTTTAGGAAGCCCTAGTGGAAACTAATATTGTCACAAATGTGTACACTTAAAAGGGTCCCTCAGGGTTATCTAGTCCAATCTCCTTATTTTCTGCACAAGGAAATTGAGGTCGGCAACTTGTCTGAGGCCTCAGGACAGAGGGGAGGCTGAGCTGGGGCCCCTTAGGTGGCAGTTCTGAACAGAGACTGCCCAGGCATGGGCCTTTGGGGACGCTCCCAGTGGTGGCTGTGGGAACACTTCCCACCTCGGCACTTGTCGGAGGGACTAGCTGTATGGCACGTTGGGAAGTGGAGATGACACCAGCTTTCAGCCATTGGGGATCCCACTGTGAAGCCCCCAGCCTGCGGTGGAATTCCCTGGTTCCTCCAAGTGTACATGCATGCTCTTCACATGGAAAACAGAAGCTGCAAGTGTGGCCTTGGTAACAGTCACAGGCACAAGCCAGGAACCGTGCCTCATGGCTATGTGGGTGGAACTTTTCACGCCAGCCGCTGAGCTGGGGCTCTGGTGCCTGTCTTCGAGGAGGACATGTGGGAGGTGGCCTCTGTCCTCTTTCGCTTGCCGTCCTTCTGGCTGTATCAAACATAGCTCTGTCAGCCACCACTCTAGTCTTTAGTTTTCCCTATTAGTAATGCTAGTCACGTTTTGCTTACTCATTTTATCTCAGAGTAGCAGGCACCGGCACTTTTTGCAAATGATGGGAGGGAATTTGTGTATGTTGGTCTGCCAGCTAAAAAGTTGATGGTTCGAATCCACCAGCTGCTTCTAGAGAGAACGAGGATGACGTTTCCTCCCGTAAATATTCTTGAGAATCTAACAGAGGGTCCCCAGGAGTCAGAATTGACTTAAGCGTTGAAGTTTGGTTGATTCTGGTTTCATTTCCTCTACCCTGTCCCCTGCCCTGCCCAAAGCCAAGAGAAAGATCCAGCTCTGACACTCCAGTTTTCTAGTACTGAGAAGGAAATACTGATCATCTCTTCATCTAGAATCAAATCAATTCTTCATCTAGAAAGAAAATTCGGGATCATGTTTACGTGGTAAAATTCACCCTTGTTAGATGTCCGCAGAATGTTCCATAAATGAAATCAGAACATAGCCACTGTATCTCTCATTTAGCATAATTGCATAATGCTTTGGAGACCCAGTCACTCTGTGGCTTTTCTCAGCAGCTTGTTCTTTGCCACGTAGGAGTCATATCCGTTGTAGGGCTGTGCCACAGGGCCTAGGGAGTCCGTGAGTATTCTGCTTGAGTCTTGGTGTCCAGTCCTGGGAATGTTTGAGCTGCGTGCACCCTCAAGTCGAACTCTGCCTGATAGACTGGTTGGTGTCCCAGGATGGTCACATGCTCTGTTATATCTTCTCTGCATAGTGCGTTGATGAAGGTGAGTTATTGTGGGCAAAGCCGGCCACTCTGTGGTCTTCTGTAATGAGGGCGGAAAGAACATGAGTGTTGCCAGCTCTAGAAGCTGACCCAGAGACACGTCATGAGAGGGTGGTGCTCACACCTGCGAGCACACGGGTGTGATGGGGTGGAAGGTGGCAGTGTTGAATTACTCAGACAAGCAACACCGCGGTGAGACCAGATGGCGCCCCCCCACTCCGTCCTCTGAACTGTGGGTGATCTTCTGGCTCGTCTGTTGTCATTTGATTCCTCTGCCCTTTTTACTTTCCCCTGAAGACCTTTCCCAGTTTGTATAAGCTCAAGGAAGGTAAGAGTTTTACTTCTTGATTGGTTGGTGGTTCCCGATGTAATGCGATTATCCCCGGAATGGTCCAGACCCCTGCTGGCCCAAGGATGCCTCTGCATCTGAAAGCTGTCAGGGCTGGGCGGAGCTTAGCAACCACAGCCCACCTTGTCAGAGTTGTTCAGGAGGAAAGTTAGGCCCAGAGAGGGATAGCAACTTGCCTTGAATCTCTTCTTCACAACTCGATCTCATGCCCGCAGGACCCCAGCACTGCGCTTTGCGGAGCGCGTGGTTTCCCTTCTGTAATCTGCCGCTCTGTGTTCATGTACATGAGAGCATTCCAGAGGAAAGGGGCAGAACGCAGCCTGACTTCCTTGAGGCAGGTGGCTCCTTTAAAGCCTGGCTTGTTGTTGCCGATCTGACCTCGTTTCCATGGAAGCAGCCAGCGGGGCAGCTTGTTCCTATCAACCTGAGCCCTGGTGGAGCCTCAGCCTCTGACAGGCCCCGCGGGGAGGAGGGGACCTGAAGCCTGGGGAGAGTCCCTCCTACTTAAGTTTTGGTTATAGGAGCTTCATTTAAGGAAACATATAGGTCCACTGATGGCCCCAACCTGCCCTTTCCCTGAGAACGGACACAGTGGCCCAGGCCACGGGGACCCTTCTAGGTTATTCTTACTGTCCTTGGGAAATTCCAAAGGTAAAGACAAGGAAAGGCTGTAATAATGTCTTTGTTTTGTGCCACAGAGAACTTGTCGAGAAAGTACACGTGCCTATGGGACCCATTTCTTTAATTCCATGAAGGTGTCCTTTGTGCTAGAAGTGGGAGCCAGGCAGTGGAGGTGTGGGGGCCCCCCGTTGTGAGAGCAGCTTTGCCCCCTCTCCTGTCGGGTAATCTAACTGGGTGTTCATTCCTGAGCTGGGTCTGTTTCCCATCATGCTAGGTTCACAGCTCTGTAAGGAAGCCCTAACTCAGTATGTTAACTAGCCAGGAAATGCATTCTATGAAGAATTCAGAGTTTTAATTACTCCACTTAAGCTTTTGGGTGCGTTGGGTCAAGGGGTGACTCTTCAGATAACTGGAGTGACTGGTCAGTAGGAGAAGCCTCAGCTGCCCTCGAGGGCTGTGGCGGGCCTGCGGCAAACACTCAGGCATGATTTTGTGCGCAAGTTTGGGTAGAAACAGCCCCAAATTCTGTTCTGGTAGGTGGAGAAAGATGCTTAAATCCTCGAAGCACTGCTACCTACCTTTTTAGGGTATTGCAGGTTTAGCCTGAGGGCTGGAGGACTTCCAAAAAAGTATGACTAAGGGAGAAAAAAGACGACTCCCAAAGCTGGCAGGGTGGAGCCTGACAGCGGCGACAGGAAAATTCCCAGCAGGGGAACTGCCTGTCTGTTAGGCAGACACATTGGTCATGCAGCTGCTTTCACAGAATAAGTGAAACGGAACAGACATTTTTTTAAAAAAAAAATTCTCGTTCCAGGAGACCCAGTTTCTGCAGGTGTGTGTCTCAGATCCTAAACTTATACTCTCTATTCTTTCAGATGATTTTCACTGTAGACCTGCTGTTCCTTTTCCACACCACACAGCCACTCAGAAAGGAGACAGTCTTCCCTCCCCTGCAGCCGCAGTGCCCCTCTCAGAGGTGCCGGCTGCCCACTCTGCTCTGAATGTGTCATTGGCCAATGTGAGAGGGGCAGCACTTCCTGTTCCTAAAACCGAAACGCAGGCTCACTGTTGTAGTCTGTTCCCATTTACAACGGCCCCACACTGGGTCTCCAAGGCTGTGAATCTTTATGGGAGGAGACTGTCCCTCTTTCTCTTGAGGAGCGGCTGGTGGATTTGAACCTTTGACCTTTAACTTAGCACCTCACTCCCAGGGTTCTCTTCCTTTCCCCTGCTTGGACAGAATTATCCTTGAATGAGCCCGAGGTGCTCAAGCTGTTCAGAACTAGTTTAGGGCCGTGCTGCCAGCTGAGGAATTGGAGGTTTATTTCTCCCTGGAGAGACCTCAAAAGAAAGGCCTGGCAATCTTAAAAAAAAAAACAAACCAAAAAACTGTCACTGAAAACTCGGTGGAACCGTTGCCAGGCGGTTGGCCGTGAGTCTGCGGTGGCGGTGGGACTGGGTTTTGGTCTCTGGCGTTTTCCGCTTGTGTGCTGCGGGCAGGGCTGGAGTGAGAAGAGGAGAGTTTGGGTGGGAGCAGCATCTTTACAAGTAAGCATTGCGGTGATGAGGTTGTGAGTACTCTTGGCTTTGGAAATTCAGATGTAGCCTTACTTAGGTCTCCGTTATATACACGCAGCTCAATGTCTGCTACACAAGCACTCAATAAAGTTTGTTAAAATGAATGAGCACGTAAGTTCTGCATTGTTGATGCGGTTTCTAAAGACCCATTGACAACTTTTGGTAATTATGACTCAAGTCAGGCTGCTTCTCTTGACTTGGCTTGCAGAAGCCAAGGGAGGCTCAGACTCGGACCCCAGTGTGGGATTCCATTGCTGGCTAATATGGACTAATTGTAAAACCTTTATTTAATTAACTAAGAAATTTTAAAAGTCATCCCAAATTCTGCCATTGCAAGGTAACCTCTGCCAAGTGTGTTAGGTGTTGAACTGTTAACCAGAAGGTTAATCGTTGAGATCTGCCGTGACTTGTGAGGGAGAAAGATGGGGTGGTGTTTTCTTGTAAAGACTTAGAGTCTCAGTAACCTCATGGGGGGTCACCCTGAGTGGAATCTCCTCTGCCAGTGGGTCTGTACGAATAAGTACAGATCCAGGCTCAGTTCTGTGGCGTAGAAGTTGCCAGGCACCTACTGTGTGCTCAGGGCGGTGGGTCCCCGCAGTATGTGCCCTTTCTGAAGGTGCCAGTTTGGCCTGCGTGCTGGGCTGTCTTTCCACTGCTGGAATGTGTTGACACAGCCTGTGTTTTTAGCGGCTGTATAGTGTGCTTGCCCTGATATATTCAGCCAATCCTCTGTCGATGAAAGTGGAGGTTGCTTTTTATTTTAAGTAAATAGTTTCCAACCAAACAACATGACAACCCGAACGACACACCAATCCTTGCCATATTCCGTTAATGCCATGACTCAGGAGTGAAAACTTGTTTTTAATTCAGGCGACAAGGCTCAGCCATTCCCAGGTTTGAGTGACCAGAGCCTGGAGAGCAGGCATTTGGTGTGTCAGGGCCAGAGGAGAGCCCCGTCCCTGCAAAGAGGGACAGCCAGCCCTTCCCATTGGCTCCTCCCATGCTGTGGGCGGGAAGATCGACCTGGGGAGGGGTGTACCAGGAAAGCCCCCCGACCCAGTTCTTCCTTAGTCCCACCTCAATAGAAGTGAAACGATGGATGCTGAAAGGACAAGTTTGTAGGACACAGATTTCAAGATTATGGGAAGGGGGCAGAAGGGTCTGGGGGAAATTACTAGATATCATGGTCCCAGGAAGATGAGTCCCCTGGGGCAGTGAGTCTGTAGGAGAGTGACAGGAATGCCACTGGGGGCCCACTCCACACTCCACCTTCCACCCTCCAGCCAGGCTACCTTTGGTCTCCCTGGCACAGTGTGAACCCCTAGGAAGACTATTGGTTTACTGTGCCTGTGGTCCCCCCACCTCCTTACCATTTGAATAAAGAGATGAGAGAAGTAAAGAAGAAAGAGGTGAGGGGACCTGTTCCGGGTTCCATTCCCAGTGAGCAGTCTAGGGCAGCGCACATCCTGGGGTTCCTGCTGACAAGGCCTGCGGTCTTCAGACCCCCTGGTGGATATTCCTCACTTTTTTCTGCCTCATTTGCCACTGCACATCCGGGGGTTAGTGATTCTATTGCTGGCTTTTCCTAGGATGTTGCCCTCTTGGCTGGTGGTCTTCTTCCGGGAGCATCCCACTGGCCTACAGATGCTATGACCTGCCCAGGAAGAAAGTGAGCATGCCCAGGTGACAGCAGGGTGGCTGAGCTCCCACATTGCCACTGTGTGACCCTCACAGGTCCTCCTGTGACGTGAGGTGCTGTGCGGCCTGGAGGGTAGCTCCAGGGATGGCCAGCCAGCTCCTCCAGGTCCTCCTCCTCAGAATTGCTATCATGAGAGCAAGGAGGCCTGCGGACACTTTGTTCAAGTGCCTTATATTCAGGGGACACCCCCAAGAATTGGTGGAGACCCTGGGTTTATGTCTGTTCTTTGTCAGCACTGCACTTGATGCTGGGGTCCAGGTAATGTCCCTTCCCTCATGGACAGATGTTCTAGGTGAAGTGCACTTGTGGTCCCTCGTGATAGGCTGTCCTGGTGCAGTTGGTCATGATAGTCCATGGGAATTGACCGTGGACCTGAATGGGCGGAAGAAGCATGGGATCCGTCGGTTTTGAACTCAGGACAGTAGGCAGAGAGCAGAGTCAAGGTGCTGTCGTGAGGGTCCCATTACTGTGGTTCTGACTGTAAGAGGTGGCGTCTTGAGCTGGTGTCTTCCTACTCTTATGCCTCTGTGTCTGGGTCACCTTTAAGGTTGTGGTTCTGTTGACGGGTATGCGAACATCAGAAGGGCTCAGTTTGGGGAATGTCAAGATGAGGCATTGCTAATGTAAACAGTGGATTCTCAGTGTTTCCCTGTGGATGTTCACCATGAGGGTAACAGAAGGAAGGTCACACCAGTGTGGTGGGCTTAGCAAGGGCTGGTACAGAGGCCCTAGGATGAGGTGTTTGGCCTGGAGGAGACCTCAAAGTTCTCTGGCATGAAAGCATAGACTGGAGGTCACCACCCTCCAGAAGTGACCAGTGAATCAAGTGGAAGCCTCGCGAGGACTCGGGGGGGTTAGAGTTGGAGAGCCTAGGGAGAGAGGACTGGTCAGAGGGCAGGAAGTCAGAGCAGCCAGGTTTGGAGAGCTTTGAGAGAAGTCAGGAGGTGGGAATGCTCTAATGGGAAGGGGCACAGGTCCCACCATGGTCATCTAGGGTAGTCTTGGTGTCTTAGTAAATGGAATATGAAACCAAGAGAGAATCTGCTATCCCTCAGGGTTCTTTATGTGGACCCAGTGTTACACTCACATCTCCTGGGAGAGGCTGAGGGGTAAGTGGTAGAGCGAGACTACAGAGATGGCCCTTAGACCAGTCCCTCCGTGAGCTCAGTGGAGAAAAGTGGAGCCTTTAAAGGGAGCCATGGAAGGGACCAGGACTTACTGTGGGGATTCCGGGTGGGAGACAGTGCTGTGGTAAAGACTGTTCTGGCCTGCAGTCGTTCCTTCTGATCATCTTTCTTCTGCAGACTCCCTACTCTGAGGACTGGCCACATTTTTATAGAGAGGGTGAGGCATCGCCTCGTTCTGCTGGTCTCATGGCAAAGGAAGCGGTTGCTCATAGAGTCCGTTAGTCGCATTCCATATCTTCCTCCTATTCTTGACTCCAATCTTAAATTTTACCGTGAACAATAAACTCTAAAAGAAAAGGAAAGTTTAGATTTTTTTAAAGTTCACAGTGAAATATATCTCTCAGTCTGGATAGGGCTAATTTGGGTAGAATCACATATTTTGATATCTGGGATTTTTTTTTCTCTCTCTTCTTTTAAGGAAACTTTTTAAAGCAGTAAATTAAATATTTTTGGATGTAGACTGCAGTGTCTTACTTAGCCATTACGTTGGCAGGGTGGAAAATCTGAATACAAATTTTAGGATAACAAGGACACATTCTAAAGTTTGTCTTCTGTGGGTTGTTGACCTCAGACAGTCAAATGTCTGTATTTTCTTAGGGTCGCTGCTTAAGAAATTAATTGGGATTAATTTCTGTTGCACCTGATCTCCAGCCAAAACATTCCCATTTTGCCTCATCTGCAGAGACCTGAGCTGAGCTTTATCTCTGCGTCACTGCTAAGTGTTCCCGCTCTGTTAACAGAGCTATAATTAACTCACAGGACGCCAGGCAGCCAGATTCGGCCAGGCGCCAGGAAATCAGCCCCAATTACTATATTCACATTGTCAGTAATGCCCACTTCACAGCTTCTGCTAATTTGAAATGGCAAGTTCCAACTTTCCATAGTAAAAATTACCATTTTTGTACTGTTCTATTACATGCTGATATTTGTCCATTATTTTGCCTATGTAAACTTGGCATTAGAACAACAATTAGTTGTTGGACATTTTCTAAGACGATTCGCAGTTGCATCTCTTAAGTGGAAAAACCCACACTCGCTGTGATGCAGTAAGCACTGGGTCCTCTCCGCGCCCTGACTGTCGCTGTCAGCCTTTCACCGGGAATGACATGCCTTGGGGCTGATGATAAAAGGTGAGTACTTAAAATAAGGAGTAGCTTAGAAAGTTGGCCATTTTTTTAGATTTTCAGGGTTAAAGGTGTCCACTTTCTTTATAAAATGAAATAGACTGCTTTCCCCGTCTCCCTCAGTTTACAGGGCCCACAGAGGATGATCTTTTGATGCTTCTCTGTCAACTCCTCCTTGCAGGACTGTAATAGGCAAGCCAGGGTCTCCTGGTCCGTGACCCCAAAGTGTGTGCAGGCACCTCCTTGTCATGGTTGCCCTTTGGCCTGTGGTGGTTCCTGCAGAACCTCTTACTGGCTCTGGATTCCTGCTCAGCTGGAGTTCCTATAGCTGAATGGAGTTGTGTTGTGTTTTCATAAAGATTATCAGGGCCTCGTTCTAGCCCAGCGAATGTCTGACTGTGGTCTAAGGACCAAGCACAGAAATGGGGAGTTGATGTTCAGGGATTTCTAAGTTTGACTTTACAGAGACATCCAAGTGGCAGTTTCACTTTATTAAAAATATCAGCCCACAGTAGACTGTACATTTAAAAATGTGCTGGGCCTTCCCTGTAGATTGTTAGAGAAACATTGGTCATTATTCTTTAACCTCCTGATAGCTGCTTGAATTTCCCAGTAATAACTGAATCTGGATAAGGCACATATTGGTTTTCCTGCTGAGTCTTAGGATGTAGACTCTGGGGGATGAGAAAGTATCTTGGAAGGAGAAAAAGGTGGTCTCTGTGCTTGTTCCCTGTGTAGGGCTCCTGATGCTCGGTGGCTGACAGCCAGAAGCGTGGACCCCCCTGGGGCTGGGGTCTCAGGAGATGGGCTGGCATCACTTGCGCCTCAGAACCATCCTTTCTTAAACATCTTGACCCATCCTCCCACCTGCCCTGCACCCCTTCCATGATCTCTGAATTCTGATGGGGGCGGCATCCAAAGACAGAAAAGCCAGATCCTCTCCAGCCCCTCAGCCGCCTGACCAGCAGTTCCCAACTCGTTTCTTAACTAGCTGATGGTCTTTTCCCCTCGCTCCAGCACCAGGGTGTCAGGGAAACAGTGGTCTTCAGGCCACAGCCAGTCTGCCCCTTTTGTTCGGGTGGCCATGAGCTAGGAGACATTGGAAGAAGGCTATCTGGTGACACAGGAAAATTGTATGAGATTCAGATTTCAGTGTCTGTAAATAAAGTAGTACTGGCACACAGCCATGCTCATTGGTCCACAAAGCCAAAAATGTTTCCTCTCCGACCATTTGCAGAGTGTTCGCTAGCCCTGGCCCTGACGCGCACTCTCGTCACTAGTTGCACAGCTTCTGTAGCAACCCTCTGTCTGGTCTCACTGACTACAGCTGGGATGGCCGCTCCTCCAGAAATGTAGAGGTTGAGAGTAGCGAGTGATACGGATCTCACAGGTCAAAAAGAGTGAGCCAGCCTCGTTGGTGAGTCTAATGCTTCTGACATTTGAGAGAACTGCTCGGATTAGAACCGCAGGATACAGCTGAGGAAATGAAGATGTGGGAACAGAACAGATGTGAGACATTGCCCTCTGACCTCCTCTAACTACACAGAGGTGAAGAATTCTCATCAACAGGAGCCCAAAGCCAATTCCTGTGAGGCCAGATACCTCCCTACTACCACTCCCACCCCAAACGCTAAACCTTCCTACCCATTCTGACACCGGTCATCCTCGCTCCTTCCCTGCTGGGTCCATAAATTCTTTTCATGGCCACCAGACTTCACAAACAGTACTCAGAGTGATGGAATGTCATGGACAGAAAACGAGATCAGGAACATCTCAGGGTGCAGTGCTTCAATTGGGTTCACCTTCTTCTTCTTGGGCAGGTGTTACAAGCTCTCTAGCTGCTGGGACAAGGGCCCCACTCTGCTCAGCAAATCTAGGCCTAAAGGCCCTCAGCTCTAGCACTGTAGTTGAACAAACTGAGCTCCTTGACAAATGGCCACAGGTACCCACCAGCCAGTGAACCTTCTGCCCCAAAGGCATTCAGCTTCCGGGCCTACTGGGCTGGGAACCCACAGTTCTCTCTCACACAGATCTCCTCCTTTGTGACCTCTGCTTCTGCCTTGTACCATCTCTCTGGCATTTCAGCTGCCTCCTGGTTATAGGAAGTGAGTCCAAAGGGAAACTTTGCTCCCAGTTCTTTTTGATAGCAACAGGATACCACCACCCCCCCCGCCACCTGACCCCCAGTCTTCTGCTTCTAGGATTGTTCTTTTAGCTGGATGGCAAAACTGACCAGTCCCCCATTAACATTTTACAGACCCTGTTTGCGTAGTTACACCATAACAGGTGCCATGTACTTTATTCATATTATTAACAAGATGTCCAGTTCCCTTTGGTGGGCCACAAATATACCTCACATTGCATAATCCTACCCAGCTGTACTGAGAAGCCATGGCTTAGGAGAGCCATATCGATACTTCTCTGTATGCATTTGACCTCTAGACCAAGGTCACCATTAGCAGGGACACGAGCCTCCCTGTTTCTGTCTCTAAGCAATACCTCCTCCCTCTTTTAGTTGGTCCTGGAACAAGCCATCGTTTTCCAACCGTTGGGTTTGCATGAGTGTCCCCCCGGGTGGAACAGTCCCACTCTCCTGCCCCCACCAACCTTCTGCCAGTCATTTGTGAGGCACCTTAGGCGTCACCTCCTCTTAGAAGTGTATTTTGAGCCTCTCAGTGGCCTGATGGCAAGAAACTGTGCTGCAGTCCCAAAGGCACACAGTTCGACTCCACTGTCTGCTCCGAGGGCTACAGATGGACAGTCTCTTCCCATGCAACTTACTGTCTCTGCAAACTCAGCTGTGGGTTGGTTCCAACTCGACAGAGCACATCACCACCACCCTTCCCTGCGGGGCCTTCCTCTCCACAGTCGTGTGTGTATTAAACAGGACACTTCCTGTGTGTACTACCGTTGTCTGTGTTGTGTATTCGGTGGTAGGCTCCTTGAGACAGGGCTCGATTTCCCCCCATGTCTATTTCCAGTATAAATTGGGAACCCCAAAAATGTCTGTTGAGCTGTGAAACAAATGAGCCACGCAATACCCGTTGGACACTGACCCAGGAGCTCCCACCACAACCTGTCGTCCAGTTGACTGGCCACGTGACCTTGACCAGATCCCTTTCCTTCTCTGAGCCCTAGTTTCTCCATTTTTAAAGGAAGGCTGAAATGAAGAATTTCTTCGATTAGATAAGACATTGTGTTACACTGGTGGACGCAGCTGGATTTCATTGTGCACTAGGCCAGGACGTCCAGTCTGTCCTCAGGATTCGAAGCTGGCTGGGAGGTGCTGGCGCATGGTCATTTCCTCTTCTCTCCCTGACTCACTGATTGATTGATACTTGAAAGTTATGATTCATCTTGTTCGAGAAGGAAAAGGAAATTTTATTCTCCTCTTTTCTGCCTCTCTTTCAAATAAGTAATAAAAGTGGCTGACATTCCTCTCGGTGCAGTTAAGAAACATTTAAATACATTTCTGGTTTCCATAATTGGTAGTTTCCTGTTGAAAAGATATTTATTAGAAGAAGAAAAAAAACCCATAAAACAACAACCATAACCCAAAAAACCCTTCCTGGTGTATATGGTTTTTACTTTCCCACATGTAAAAGTTGTGAACTTAGCCTGCGTTAGGAACGTTGGTGCCAGCTCCTGTCTTACCATCTGAGGCTTAAGTTACTTTTCTTTTAGTGAGAAGTGTGAGGTGATGCCTCCCCACCTTCAGAGTTTCAAAATGAGTTCACTAGGGTGGTGAGCAGTCTTTTGAGCACAGCTTATTAAATTTGAAAGAGTAAGATGTCCTGGGCTGACATCACGAGCCAAATATAGCGAAGGCCTGGATCAGCCAGACGCTGGGCCTGCGGCTCAGGCTGGTGCCAAGCACAGTTGGATCTGGTGCTGTTTGTGTTGATTCATGGACTTGAGGGTTGGAAACTGGATGAGCAGCCTTGGGTTTTAAGGGTCTCCTCCTGTGGGGTGGGGAGAGAAGGAAGGTCCCAGTACCTTTGACCCTGTAGTACTGGGATTAGAGCTTGGCATTTGACGTTTGCCTTTTATTCTCTCTGAGGGAGAAAGATGAGCAGTCTCCTAGCACGACGTTTACCGCCTCAGAAAACCCACTAGAGGGTCAGCCATGAGTTGGCTCTGACTTGACGACAGTGAGTTTGAGGTTTTTGAGTTTTTATTCTCTTCAGGTTCAGCAGGCCTTCCTTGTATTAGGTTCTTAGTTCTTCTTGAAAACGTACTAGTGACTCCTGAGCTCATTGCCGTCGTCCTAACTGACTCTCCATTGAGTTGCCATTTGGCTGTTAACTGAACAGGAAGAGATTGCCCGTCTTTCTCCTGAGGAGCCCCTGGGGGAGGGAGTCCAGCTGCCCCGGAGGTATAGGTCAGCCGTGCCATGCTCTATGGACCAGGCCACCGATCTCACTAAATGTCTAAAAGCAAACACACAAAACCAACCAGAACCCACCGTCAGATTGATTTTGGTTTAGGCGGCTTGAGCAGAACAGAGCTGTGTCGCCCTAGGACTGTGCTCAGGCGGGCTCCAGGGTGGAGTGTTTGGGGGTTTGGAATTTGATTGCAACCTTTCTTGTGAGGTACCTGTGAGTGAGATCGAACTTCCAACCTCTTGGTTAGCAGCTGAGGGTATTAACACGGGCCGGGGACTCCTGGTAATACCAGGTATTTTGTATGCCATATACACATTAGCTCGTTTAATCTGCACAATAGCCATTATGTCCCTGCTGTAGAAACGAGGAAGCTGCAGCTTCGATGGAGAAGCCTGGGAATCATGCCGTCAGGAGGGAGCCCGACTGCTGTCTCCCTATCGACTGAGTGATAACTAACTGCTCGTCAGGCGGTGTCCTCGGCCCTCATGACTGCAGTCACGTGATGTGGGGACTGGATTCTATACTTATTTCAAGTGGAAGTTGTTAAAGTGCAGGTTCTGAGGCAGGGAGGAGGCTCGTGCCCACCCTGCCTGCCTTTCGCCCCGTCCTGTTCCCTCCTCTCAGGTTGCTGGGTCGGCAGCCCAGGGCCGCGTGACCTCGGGAGGCACAGGATGCCATTCTTCTGGGCAGTAGCGATAGCACGGTTTGCCGCTTGCCTTCATCACGCGGGGAACTTGACATTTAATTCTCTGATTCAACCTGGCAACTCCCTTACTTTACAGACAAGGAGGGGAACCTCAGTGAGGGTGAGGGATTCTGACTCCTAGTGACCCTCCTTTTGATTTCCAAGGCCGTGAATCTTTATGAAAGGAGACTGTTCATCTTTATCCCAAGGAGCAACGGGTGGATTTGAACTGCCCACCTCTTAGGTACTGGTGCTCTTTTTTGACAAAGAAACTGAGGCTTCAGGAAAGAACCTGGCCGCATCACCGAGCTGGTGAATGGCAGCCCTGGGGCTCTCCCGTGGACTGCTCTTCTGCAAATACATCTGCCTGGCCCCACACTCTCCCCTCACTTGGTGTCTCTCAGGGTGCCCAAGTCTGGGACCCTCTCCTAGTTTTGTCACTCCTCTCTCCCAGCTTTGGCACTCCTGGACCAGTTAAAAGAGTGCTGTCCAACTGCTGGCCCTGCCACCCTGTGGCAGAGGTGTCTGTAGACAGCACTGTGGGGCTCACGGCTTCAACGCTGAGTTGATTGACCAGAGAAGAGGACAGAGAGCTGTTTCCCAGCCTGGGGAGATGAACTCATAGGGGCTTACAGAGGCCATGAGCTTGGCCTTGGGGACTTTCATAAGTGATAGAGCTAAGTTGTTGTGTGTACCATAGAGTGACCTGCAACCCATAGTGACCCTATATACAACAGCTCCTGAAGTCAGCCCTGTTCTGAGCCAGTCCACTGACTCCAACACACCTACCCCCATTGCTTCAATTACTGTGTCGGTCCATTTCACGCGCTGTCCCTCCACCTTTCTGAGCATGATGTCCTTCTCCAGTGACCCTCTTGGCCACGTGCCTAAAGAATGTGAGACGGAGCTGCAAAATCCTAGGCTCCAAAGAGAAACTAGGTTTCACCCTCTCCAAGACAGACCTATTTGTTTTTGTCACAACTTTTACCCTCGACTAGAGTCCAGTCTAATGCTTTGCAAAGCCTTGTTTATAAGGACAAGAAGAGAAGACGGTGTCTAGAAAAAGAGAAGATGGGCGTATGATCGCCTCACGATTTTATGAGATCTGGGGTATAGACCTAGTGTTTGAAAGGAGCCTCGCGTCCTCAGTCAAGCCCTGCGCTCCCCTCCATGGGAGCGAGCTCTGGCTCCTCGCCCTTCCCTGTGAGGAATGGCCTTTTCCAGGCACCGCTAAATTTATCAGCAGCTAACTTGTTAGCATATGACACCAGACCCACCAAATTGTAATCTGACTCATGAAAGAATATATAGTTCATGACCTGATCGCAGAACAGCGGCTGCTTTTGTAAAATCAGATGGATTCCTGAATCCGTTCTCCCCTCGAAAACCTTTTAAAGGCTGCATGTGGAATGTCAAGCTAGACCTTTCTAGAAATAGTTAAGCATCTGCAGTCTCACAGATTGACGCCATTGACTCCACAACCCTGCTTTCAGTGATCCAGCCCACAAGAAACTGTTAGAAATGCGGCCAAAACTTTATGAACGAGAACACCAATTATGCTGTTATTTGTGGTCCTTGTAGTAATAAAATAATTGGAATATGTAATGGCCAATATAAGAGAATGATTAAATGATGTTAAATTCATTCGTTGAAATGATCATATCACTGGTAATGTTTTTGAAGAATATCTAATAGCAAGGGAAAAGATCTTAGTATAACAGTAAAAATTAAAGATGCTGTGTATTTTAGTTTTATGAAAAATTAAATGCAGTATGCACACGTACACAAGCTATATCTGTCACCCATACATAGGAGGGCTGCGGAACATGTGTACACGGGAGAAAATTGGGGCAAGGTAATTCAGAGCCCTGTTGTTGGTGTTAGGTGCCATCAAGTCGGTGCCGACACACATGACAACAGCATAGATTGCTGGCCAGCCCTGCACCCTCCTCACAGCCGTCGCAGTATCAGTCGTCACTGTACCTGAGCCCTGTGTTACAGCGACTGAGCCAGTCCACCGAGGGTCTCCCTGTGGCAGGAGAGTGTCTGACCTTTTAATTTCTTGGTTCTGCTGTAGAGTTGCCTGCGACTCACAGCGACCCTGTGTACCATAGCTCTGAACTCTGCCCTATCCCGAGACATTCTCACTGTCTCTGACACACCTGCCCCCATTGCCACGGTGACTATGTCAGTCCCCCTCATCCATCTCTCCTGCGCTGTCCTCCCACCCTCCCAAGCATAATGTCCTTCTCCAAGGACTAGTCTCTGGGCAACATCCACAATGAAAATGTTTCTTTTTAATACAGAAAATGAAAATATTAAATCTTGCAAAAATTAAAAAGAATGAAAGAGAGGGAAGGGTCATTTTGAGAGACTCTGGTTATTTATTAGTTCACTCACAGCTTTCACTTGGGCAACTGTGGTGAGATGTGAGGCCTTTCAAGACCTGGTGCGGGGAGGTCGAGCCCCGCCCGCTAAGCTGTGGGGACTTGTCCCTGTCCTGTCCCATATTTCTGGGCCACTTTCTAGCTCCGGCCACATCTGGTACCTGCTTCTTCAGTGTTACAGAAGTGTTAAATGAAGCCCTTAACCAGAACATGTATCTGGAACATTCACTATTATTATTAGTATTATTATCATTGTTAGTAAAGTCCCAGCTGTGTGCCAGACATTGTTCAAAGTGCAAGGAGTGTTAAAGTGAGTAAAAATAGCCCTCATCCCTGGTGCTCACATCTGGAGGTGGGAAGGAGTGGAGTCTGGTGGAGGGGAGGGGGCAGAAGAGCTGAGAGACCGCACCGGGGGCCTGTGAACCCCACCTTAACAGAAGGAGAGATGGGAACTCGCCCAGAGCCAGAGTGAGTGTCCTTTGGGAAACCAGATTCGAGGGTATTCTGATAGAGATGTGAGAACAGAGGGGACTTGATTCAGTGAGATGAGTGATCAGGAAAAGGCGTCTGCGGTGGCCAGAGGTATGGGGTCAGCATCCAGACAAGGGCATCATCATCTTTTCTAGCTCACTGTGGCGGGATGCCTTTCTGTTTTAAGAGAATACAAGTTTTGTATTTTTGGAGTTCCCCCCACCCCGCCTTATTATTTAACTCGTGTGTGTGTGTGTTTAGGGGTTGTACACGTGTAAGGAAGCAGATAAGGGAGATTTGGGGTACTCTGCCCTGTTGGCACAGTAAGTAATATATTGGTCTGCTACTTCAAGGTCAGCGGTTCCATCTTCAGCTCCTCTGAGGGAGAAGCGTGAGCCTTCGCCTCCTTTAACGTTTCCGTCTGGGAAGCGCAGTGGAGCGTTGCGTGAGTGGGGCAGCTGCACAACAGCGAAGGCTCCCCGGGCCCGAGCGTTTCTGAGTTGCCAGGACTTCCTTCCACCTCATCCCTCGTGTAACGCACAGCCCAGGACTGCACCCCCACCCCATCTTACATAAGAAGCATTTTAAACTTTTTTTCCTGTGTGATTTTTCTCTCCCCATTAGGTCAGGGCAGAGAGTATCTGCCTGCTAGACAGGCATTTGGGGTTCAGGGTGCTGTTGCTCTCTCCCTCCCCCATGCTGACGAGGCATTTGGGGGTTTATTTTCCGGCTTTTCATGGCCCTCTGAAGAAATCATGGAAGCCCAACCAAGATCTCTAATTATTTCTGTCGAAACTGATTATATTGAGGGTGGAGCACATTCCCTTTAATTTCTTGGAGTGTGGATTTTTTGCCTCCACAAGAAGTGTATTCTTCTCCTTCCTGTTTGTTCCTGCTGGGTTTGGGGAGGCTGCTCTTTCCATTGCCTAATTGCTGGGAGGGCGTCCTGTTCAGGAGCTCACCGGGTGCGTGTGCTCTGTTTGAACATGGCACAACCTGCGGCCCCTTTAAAATGTAGTTACATGCTTGCCTCTTTATAGGGCAATAACTAGATTAATTTTGCAATGCTTTTCAGAATGCCATTGTTCTTTTTGAAAGAATAGGTTTGCTGTTTTAATAAGACTCCAGTGCCACCAAGACGCCTTAAATTGGCATAGTTACTTTATAATAGTATGGTCCCTTAAAATGTATCTTCGCGAATGTTTTATGGCTTCCTGGCTGTTTAAGACAGCCCTGGTTAGAGACGTCTTCCGTCGCAGACTGCTGTTAAGAACTGTGTTTACCTTAATGCTCTTTTCAATCTCATCATTCTGGGATTTCTTAGGAATCGATCTTCTTAGCTCATAGCGAAGCTTTTTGTGTTTACCTTCTAGGTTTCACTAATAAGATGCAATTGTAGAGGAGAACTGAATGTTAATTGGATGATTAATTAAAAGAATCTTTTCAGGGAAAGCTATAGGACTCATGACTTCAGTAAAAATTCTCTTTCAGCTTTTAACATACACATTTTTTTTAACTTGTAAATTTTTAAGGCCTGGCTTTGTAAGAATTTGGGGCTATGGAACATTTTCTTTTGTGTATTTATCTCAAATTCATTCCATTGTAAATGCATTATCATAAAAGAGAATAGAGTATTAAACACAAGACCCCTTTCTTCCTGCCCTCTCTTCTCCTTCCTCCCAGTGGGTGGTCATAGAGTGTCTCCTCTGTACCCGTCACCATGTGGTGTATGGAAGGTGAACTTGGCTCGGGCCTTTCAGCGTATAGAGACCATTTGTTGGGGAGTGGTTGGATGTAAGGAGTAGAGATGAAGAATGGGAGAAATTAAGCCTGGTTTAGATCATTGTGAAAGGTGCTGTTAAGTGAGAATCCAAAAGAAATTAGGTCAGAGAGGGAAAGGTGATAAAGAATGAGATTGATGTTAGAAGAGTGGACAGTATTTGCTGGACCTCCAGGCAAGGCAGTTCAGGAAGTAGGCTGGCCCTCGGGAAGTAGTGTTGAGTATAAATGTGGAACCATCAGCGTGGAGACAAGGCCCATCTCCATGTCCCTGGTCACCTCCATGACCTCCGATCCTAGATTTTCTTTTCTGTGGTGATATTAAGAACTTCTGTAGGTTGCTGAGAACTGGATAAGCTAATTGCACATGAAAATGCTTTGTAAATCCTGAACTAGCTGTAAATATTAGATGTTCTGCTATTTTCAGTCTTAGGTTAAAGTATAATTTGCCAAAACCGTTTTGGAAACACTGCTGTTCATATTCATGTGTCATGTAGTTGGCTCTTTTTTTCAGTCCTCGTATTGACTAGTGTGAGAGCAACTAATGCCATAAAATTAAAACAATAAAGGGGAAGATTGGCGTCGTCAAGGATTTCCTTTTACTTTTATCCATGATCAACACCCTTGGGAGCGTCAGTCAAAAACTCAAACAATGTACTACAGTGGTAAATCTGCTACAAAAGACCTCTTTAAAGTGGTCTTTCAAACAAGGATGTCACTTTGAGGACCTGTGATGCACCTGACCCTAGAAACGGTGGTCCGTCCCCCAGTATGCGTGTGAAAGCCCAGCAGTGAATAAGGCAAGAAGAGTTGATGCATTTGAATTCCAGTTCCAGTGAAGAACTGAGGCCTTGAGTTGTGGTGCTTCAGAAGAGTACAGACAGTCCCTTGGGCTGCTGAAGGAGCAAACAGATGTCCTGGAGAACGTGCAGCCAACGTGCTCCTTAGAGGCAGGGATGGTGACGCCTCCTTCCTCGTACTGTGGACATGTGGCTGGGGAGGCTAGTCCTCGGAAAGGGACATCATGCTTGAAAAGCTAGAGGAGGGTCAGCGAAGAAGAGGATGGCTCCCTATGCCCTACAAGACAGAGTGACGCAGTAACTGCAGCAGTGGGCTAAATTGCAGATTATGAGGATGACACAGGAGGGGACAGGGTCTGTTGTTCATTGATAGGGTCGTCATGATCATCTCAGTGACACCTAACAATAGCAGTAACAGCAGACTTGCAGGAAAAATGAATACATCTGGGAAGAAGTGCAGCCAAAATGCTCCCTAAACAGGAGTGCAGAGATTCACCTCACGTACTTCGGACGTGTTGTTACTGAGAGGGACCAGCCCGCGGAGAAGGGCCTCATGCTTGGGAGATAAGACAGTCCAAGTGACTGTGACGCTGGGCTTAACCTCAGCCACGATTGTGAAGATGGCACAGGACCGAGAAGTGCTTGCTTCTGCTGTTTATGGTGTTGCCCAACATTGGAAGTGACTTCACAGCACCTAAGAACAACAGCAAAACAGCAGTGTATTTTTAAGAATCGACCAGGAGCAGCCAGTCTGTGAAATGTTCCAGAGCCATTACAAATAGTATCTGCAGAGTGTGTGGTGCATGGAGCAGGCTTGAGCAAAAAGGCAACACAGGAATTAGACAGCATCTGCTGCTGCAATTACAGGAGAAATGCATCAAAAAACTTCTGGGAGGGACCATGCCAAAGTACTAAATGGTACTTAGGGGTGGAGTCTGAAATAATTTTCTTCTTTATAGCTTTCCTGTACCTTTAAACGTACACTACCGTAACGTATGGTACTTCTGTAATCAGAAGAAAAAGATGAAATGACAGTAGCAGCCAGAAAATACACACAGGTAGGAATTAGATCTCTCTGAAGAACAGAGAAGACAAATATATTGATTTCATCTTTTAATATTTTCCTGCAATTCATCTTGTCTTAAATACCATTTTCCAGCAGACAATGGGGAGTGATTGCCTGGAAGCAGTGTGAACACAACCAAGAATGTCCCCCAGCAGGGCCTTGAATAGCCCTACCCTTCTGAGAGCTCCTGTTTAAATGTTTAGGTAATGAAATTGATCTTGATTTCAACTGAAGCTGTTCCGTCTTAGCCTGACTGTTGTAGTTCGTGAGTGTTTGAAGCTGTGTTTCTATTCAGCTAGTGTTCTGAGTATTCCTTCGAGATGGGAGGATCTTGCTCAGGGCAAAGGCAGTCACAGCCAGTGGAAGGAGTGGCCTGAGTCCTCCCAGGTTCTGGCCCTCGTCAGCTTCTCCACCTGAAATTGGAGTGACAACCTTGGGAAGGCCAGCAGTTACTCATTAAATATTACCATGGCCAATTAACAATACCTATTAATGTAATTAATTCTTACTTACTAATGTTATATTTTCTAAGTAATGCTTTGTAAGCAATGCTGGGAGCTCCAGTGGCCTGGTGGATAAGGAGTATGCTACTAACCAAAAGGCAGGCAATTTGAATCCCCCAGCTTCTCCAAGGGAGAAAAGTGGGCAGTCTCCTCCTGTGTGATTGACAGCCTCTGAAAACTTGCTGAGGGATCTGCTGTGAGTTGGTTCTGACCTGACAGCATTTTGCTGTTGTTAAATGCTGTCAAGTTATAGATGACTCATAGCGACCCTATGAAGGAAAGACCTGAACACGTGTATAACTTTCATTGTTTCTCCAAGTTCATAGGGTTTCCGGAGGCAAACTGTTTTGGAAGTGGATGCCACTCCTGCTTCCAAGCTTGTTTTAATCGGGAAGCTCCACCAAACACTGTCCGCCATGGGTGACCATTATCACATTTGACACATTAGTGTCACAGTGTTCAGCTTCACAGCAACTGTGAGTTACCTCTGTACAAAAAATAGACTGACCAGGGCTATACCACTTAGAAGAACAGCATTTCGTTAGATAGAAGTTAGTTATATTCCCCAAGCCAGTATTCTAGTACCCTTTATTGATGAATTGCACCCTACTTTCTCATCATTCCTGTGTGGTAGGTTGAGTATTTCTGTCTCATTTCACATAGGAAGAAACTGCAGCTTCACAGTCATCTAAACAAGTGGCAGGGCAGCGATTCAAAGACCAGGGCCTGCGCTCTCTTACCACAAACAGCAGATGTGCTTGAATAGCATTTCTGAAAGCATGTTCCAAAGAGCTCACATAAGAGGCTTCGTGACGAACTCCGTTTGGGAGCCACTGGGCTCAGAGTTTCCGGTCCACGTTGGTGTCCCTTCCTCAGGCGGTGCTTGCTTACCCTTCACAGCATACTTGGTGAGCTCCCAGGAGGTTAACGTGGGCTGGGGAGCCAGGCCACCTAGCTTCCAATTCTGGCTCCGCCACATTCAGTGTGGCACTGACTCCGCCTTCTGACCTCCCTCTGTCTCCGCCTCTCTCTAGAAGGGGCAAAATACATTTTGGGTGTGTTGTCAGTAGACACCAGACCTCAGATAAGGATGCCACGCTTGGAAAGGTGGAAGGTCAGCAGAAGAGAGGAAGACTCACCGGAATTCGATGAGTCAGTACAAGCGTAGAACCTAGAGCAGTGCCAGGCAGGTAATTGCCCTTAGCGTTACTGCGATGCTGGCTTGGGATATGATGGTGGGCAAAGGGACTTAAAGGCGCCGAGAGTGCTGAAAGCTTTGGTTTCCTCCGAGTTTTCTGGTCTTTTCTGCCAGAACACCCATTTGATGTTGAACTCTCACTCGCATCCGATCAGTAGAGGACGTAGTATTCAGAGATGCTGGCTCTGGAGAGACAGAGGCACACATCAGCATCCTGCAGAGAGTACCCCAGATCTCCTTCGCACGACCTCTAGACTTGGAACCGTATCACCTCATGGATGGCAGGGCCATGGCCGTCCGCCAGCCCCCACTCTCCGGTTGCAGACCTCACTCAACAGGCAGTTTTATTTGGATCAAAGCAGAAAAGGTTATCACTTTTCTATAAACCTACCACAAGAAGAAGGGCTTGTGAAATGACATCCCTGTCTGCTCTTCAGCCAATCTGGGGAATCTGGTTCATTCCTTCCCAGTACCAGTTATGGGGGGCAGTGGTTGCCTCATAATAATAATGATTTTAGACAGAATTCACACCCCCACGGCCTCAGTGCCTTTAGTTTTTACTGAGCCTGGATCAGGCGCACTCCAGATGGTGAGACACCCCTTTCTGGCCAAATAAAAAGCAGTTCCCATACACTATACATCCATAGAAGTGGCAGATCCCTGCGTCTGAGAGCAGATACATGGTCTTAAAACACTTTTAGAAATAATACAGGTATGCTTTATTAAGAGAAAAAGGAGAGGCAAGATGGATCAAGGAGTAGTAGTACCTCCTTATAGTGAGAGACAGTCACATTTCAACTGGAGCATTTAAGAGCATGTTGCTGAGAAGGGAGCCCTTGGTTGCACCAGGTGAGGTGTATCTGTCGGGTGCTGCAGGTTTGGGAATTGGTGGGACACTATACACTAACACTGACCCAAGAGCACTGTTCTCCCTGCTGACCGAAGCAGCTCTGGTGATGGAGCCTCCTGCACTCAGAAGAGGGTGCACAGATGCTCGCTTGCTGCAGCTGATGCATCAGTGGCCCTGCCCCTCCCTCCATGCTGGCCAGCTCTATGCACAGGCAGGACTGGGAGGGAAATCCTACAGTGAAAGTGTGTGGCCAGTGCACCGTGTGTGAGCCAGGGAGAAGGGTCGGGCAGGGAGCCAGCACCTTTGACTGGAGCGCCTGGCACCAGGACCAACAAGAGCAGATCATGTCCCCGGCAGCGCCTCACCCTGGCCAGGCCTGGGGACTCACACCTCGCCTTCTGCTGACACCTGCTCCAGGAGCGTGGCAGAGTCAACTCTGGCTACCCCTCGGGGCTGTGCCAACTTGACCTCAGCTGAGCTTCGGATACTTTAGATTTCTTAGGACCTACTCTTAGACAATCACTAATCTCACTCTTTTCCATGGTTTTATTCTTGGAGGAGAGATATGCATACCTTCTGTATTTTAGTGCTATCTTGTCCTTGTACTTGTTATGTTTGCTGGTAGTGTTTAAAGGGAGGAACTCTCTGAAGAGGGACTGTGGAGCCATTCTGTATTACTCGGTTCCTGGGATGTGACAGTTTATGAATTAGTGTATGTTCAGTTCTTTGTTACTTATAAAAGAAGGGAGGCGGGAGGAGATTGAGAAAGGAAATGAAGGCATGCAGGGGTGAGGAGGTATCAATTGAGGGAGAGAGATAAGAAAATTTTTTTTAAATATTATTTTATTAATTTTCATGAACATTTACAGAGATTGTGGATTTCCATTCATTCATTGTTACACTTTTCTCCCTTCCCCCCCCCACCCCCCGTTCGCTCTTCTCTTTGAAAAGTAAAAGAAAAATTCCTTCACTGATATGCAGTCCCCCTGCCTCCCACTCCTGGAATACACTCCACTATGCAACCTTCATTCTGTGCTCTTGTAATAACCATAACACCCTATCATATATTGCTTTTAAACTGTTCTCTCCCTCATCTCTTTCAATGCAGTATACATAATTTGTCCGGTTTTTCTCAGTCTTACCCGAACCGTGATGTCAGTCCCATTCTACAACAGTGGCACTATGCAATATCTGTCTTTTTGTGACTGAGACATTTCACTCAGCATAACGTCCTCCAGGGTCACCCATTTTTAATAATATTGCATGAGTTCCTTGTTTTTCAATGCAGCGTAGTATTCCATTGTGTGACTATACCACAGCTGCTCTGTCCATTCGTTTGTTGATGGGCACTTGGATTGTTTCCAACTCCTCGCTATTGTGAACAAAGCCACGATAAACATGGGTGTGCATATATCTGTTTGGATGTAAGTTATGGTCTCTTTAGGGTATATTCCCAGTAGTGCAATTGCTGGGTCAAATGGTACCCTATTTGCAACTTTTTGAGAAAGCGCCACACCATTTTCCACAGTGTTTGCACCATTTTACACTTCCACCAACAGTGAATAAGGGTTCCAGTTGGGATATAGGGATTTTTACAGAGCAGTCTTAAAAATGATTGTGGCCCATCCTACCCTGCCCAGGCCCCCTATCCCAGCCAACTCTGGGTTTGCATCTTTGAAGAGAAAGAGAAGTAATGACAAGAAAGGATCGTCTCTCTATCCATCTTTCTATCCCTTTATAGGTGCCTTTCCCCCAGGCATGGTTACATGGTTGCTGGGTCCTAGCATCGTCATCCTAATGGTTGTGCCCATAGGCCGATCTTCACTTGGGTGGCCTGCACCCACACCTGTGGCTGCCCTGGCACTCGGCCCCTGGGACAGAGCCCTAACCTGTGCCCCGTCCACAGGATGCCCTGGCATGTGGTTCCATTCTGCAGTCGAGCAAGTTTAACTTTTGCTGTCTTTCTCTTCAAGTCCACTTGCCTGATTTTACTCACGATGGGAGCATTTTCTTTCACTTTGCATTAAGACTCATCTTTTCGAGCCTAGGGTTGTCTCCATACAAAGACCTGCCAGCCTCAGGAACATGTAGGTTATAAAGGTTTCGTTTCTGTAGATGTCAACTACATGGTTGGGGACTTAAATATATAGTACCCTTTCGTTAGTCCCCAGCAGTGTTCAACAGGGGTGTAAGACCCAAAGTCCAAACTTGACTCACTGGGATTTCCAAAATTCTAAATCTGTGTGGGAGAAGACTGCCTGTCATTCCTCTCCGAACAGCTGGTGGGTTTCAGTCAGTGACATTTTAGCACATAACGAATGCGCTATGCCACCTGAGCTCCTTCTAATACTTCAAGAGGTGAAACGACAGATAAAACTTCAGAGCCCCCGAGAGATGACCAGCTTGCCCAGGACACATGGCTGGAGTCAAGTCGCAGGGTCTCATTCTTGATGCTTCTCTGATAGGAGACAAGTGAGGACTCTGTTTTCCAGTCTGGTGGGGACAGCAAAGGGCTGGGCCATTGAGATGCAGTTTATTTGACAATCCCAGTGGTTTGAGGTTTGTTTTATTTTAAAAAATAGAATTTGTCGCCAACATTGAAAAATGAGGGCACATAGATTACATAAGAAAGAGTGAGGCAGCACCAGGGCCATGCACTGCGTGTCACCTTGCTGGGTCTCAGATGAAGTAAGCCCACTGTTTCTGAAACAGCTTGGGAAGTTGGTGAGACTGCAGAAGTACTGTTGTTACTTTTAGGAGTGATACTGTTGCTATGATTATCTTGCTTTGTAGCAAGTCCTTATCTTTTTGAGATTTCACAGCTGATATTTACAGATGAAAGCATCACAGAACAATGCATTGGGGCAGCTGTGAACGAAGCAAGCTCGGCTGCGAACTGACAGTTGTTGGAAGTGGATGGTGGACATATGGGAGTCGGCGTGCCCACTTGGGCAATGTTTGAAAATTTCGTAATAAGGTTGTATTTCACATATAAAAACTTGGCTCCCTAATTGCGCTGGAAAAGCTCGGGTGCCTGCTGGCAGCCGACCCAAGTCCTCTCTGGGCTGCTGTTGCTGCGCAGCCCCAGGAGCCGGAGATGGGTGCACCCCGCCTGGTGGCACAGCGCTGACGGCAGCTGATGGGCATTGGGGAGGCAGGTTCCGTTGTGACACCTGTGTTCCCAGGGATCTGACCTGCTGCTCAGAGCTCTCCAGCTGTCACGGGCGCTTCTTCTGAGTGGTCAGACTGAGCAGAGGGACGAGGTGTGCCTCCTGTGTGCCGGTCCCCTCTGTGCCGGCCCCCTGTGTGCTGGCCCCGTGCTAGGAAGCATGCATCCCAGTGGGGTTTGCCAGGTCCACCCCAGCGCCCACACCCAACCCATGACTTGGGCCCTAACTGCCTTCGGAAAGAATATTTTCCCGTTTAACACATTTGTGACTTGCAAAGTGTCTCTTTTCAAAGACTAATAAAGCCTTAACAGCTTCAGAAACACCACACTTTCCAGTGGGAAAGACTGAACACTGCAGGTTTTAGAAGCTTTTAAAAGCTGCTTGTTTGTGTAATGTTCATTGAATGCAAATTTTTGGCAAATAACGGCCTCTAACTGCTTTAGAGAAATGAACACGAGTTGCTGAGCCTGGGCCTGGCTCCATCGGTGGTGAAAACCACAAACACACATTCTATTAACTGAATTGTTTAATTACGCCACATCCTCAAAACAATGTGCAGTACGTGGAAGGACAATATGAGCACCGCACTTGTAGAAAGTAAATGGAAAAGGTCCCCAGAAGCACATGAGCGGAATTTCTCCTAGACAGGTCATTTCCTGTCTGTGGACCTGCCCCGTCGGCTGTGAAAGGAGACAGGGACTAGACTTCAGGTCGTTGGAGCAGTGGCATCGTCAGACTCCCCGAGGCTCAGGGTGGTTGCACTGTAGCTTCATTACTGTCTGGATGGGAGGGGGCCAACTGGGAGAGAGCCGTGAGCTACGGGCAGCAGGCCTGGAGGCAGCCCCCCGCCTGCACCTGACCTCCGTGGCACCGGCCCTGCGAGCCCTTGTCTTTGAACCCCTTTGTTCAGGCCACCGCTTGGAGTTGTAGTGGGAATGAACTAGAGCCTGGTCGAGCTTAGTGTCATCCAGGAGAATTGTACTACTAACCCACAGAGTTCTCGGGCAGTTCAATCCACCAGCGGATCTTTGGAAGAAAGATGGGCAGTTTCTTTCCATACCGTTTACAGGCTCGCAGGCCCACTGGAGGGTCAGAGCTGTGTCATTGCCACGTGACAGCAAAGAAGGAGTGAGTTCATTCCACTCACAGCATTGCCCCAGGCACCCGACAAGCTCGAGCCCTCATTAACCTCAGGCAGGGAGTTACAGAACTCAGACTAAGAATTAAAACTGCAGCCACCACAACATCCCTGAACCTTGACGAGAACGGTTTGGAGTAGGAATGTCAGACTGTGCTATACACAAAAGTGACCAAACCCTACTTGTCAAAATTTGAAACTCGCCTGCTTTTTAAAAACTGGGATCCTCATCATAACGAAAGTGTGATGCCAAGTCAGCCGGAGTCCAGCTCTTCCATCATGCGGGGTCACGGAATCATATGCTTTGAGAGGCGGGGGTACTCAAGATGAACCAGCAGCTATTTCAGAGTGGTGAGGCGCAGACTGAAATAGTTTGAAGCTGAATTTTAAGCCTCTTTTGGCCGGATCAAAGAAACCCAAACTCCTAAAAATACCAAATTAGGTTTTAAAGCACAGTTTCTATCTTTAGTTGAAAGTGTGTGCAGTGCGTGTGGCTGGAGCCCATTGAAATAGATCCATTGAAATTCACATCTACCTCGAAGAAGGAGGCGTTTGTCCTGCCCCTCACACCCCCCCCCCCCGTGTCCGGGGTTCCACAGTACAGACCCTTTCCTTGCTCCGTTCATCCCTGTCTGCTCACTGAGGTAGTTGCACTGCCAAAGAGGCTGCAAGCAAACCAGACGTGGGGTGGAACTTTTGAAAGCTGAGCAAACCAGACGTAGGGAGGAACTTAAAATGGATATTCCTCCACGGTGCATAATCTCTATTTGGGTTTCAAATGTGTTCTTTGATGCTCTTTGCAGCAGATTGGCCATTCTAATTGCTGTGCTTGTTAAAATTCAAATTAGTCTCTACTTTCCTGGCGAACATTGACTGACAGTTGACGAAAAGGGCCGAGAATGATGTTGAGTGATGGGGGGCAGGCTGCCTGTGAGGACAATCTGTGGAAAGATCCTTCCCTGAGAAGTAGGGGCTTGACTTTTGCACTCCTGTTAACAGATAGTCCAGAGACAATGTGTGTCCTCAGCATCAGCCCAGCTGTGAGGAGACGATGGAAGGACACAGCCCTGTTCCTGCTGCCACTCATGGGTATCCCAGTGCATGTTAAGGCTGCATGTGGGCAGAGCAGCCGCTGGCCCCAGCCCAGTGGTGTCAGCAGTGGGCCACATGACCAGGAGTGCGGGGACAAGGCTCCCAAGCCGTCTGTTGAACATATTGGACCATTACATTCCAAAGGGCAGGAGATAGACCTTTTGGGCCTGCTGAGTATAGAAGTTCCCCAGGGCTGTACAGTTTTCTGTCAGTTTTTCCTTTTCAGAGAGAAGGAAGCGGTACAGTGGCAAGGATGGAATGAACTCTCAGTACCTCCTGTTTGCCTGAGTTCACTCCCATACTCAGCGCACTGCACTTCCACAACAACCCTGAGGAGGGATTTTGGGTCTGAGAAGACTGCGCAGGGAGGCCGGTGGCCGCCCCGAGGGGACCAGCCCGTGTGCTGTCACCCTGCTGCTGGACCGGCGCACTCGTGCTCTCACCACTATTCTAGGCCCCACCGCTTGGTTGTGTTCTGCCTGCATCTAAGAAAGATGCCAGGTGGCTTGCAAAGGGAGCGTGGTATGACGAGGCGGCACTTGCGCTGGGGCCAGCGGGAAGGAAGAGGAAATACCGGGAGCTGGGGAGGACGGGGGGGGGGACGGTGACTAGGGTTAGAGCTGGGCAGCTCTCTGCAGTGCGTCCCCCGAGGCCCCGGGTGCCTCCCAGAGAGGCCCCACAACCTGGACTGGGTTTCCCAACAACCAACGCAAAGAGAGTAACTCGATGGGTCATGTGGTGATGACTCACAACAGACATGAGCTGAACGCAAAGCACTTTCTTGGGAGCCGCCCCTCTGCTGTTGGGAGAACGTCCCCCCGGATCCTGTAAGGAGGATACGCTGTTTCCCTCCTGGAACCAGATGCCACTGCCATGCACCTTCTAAGATACATGCTCTGCACTTCTGTGCAAGAAGGAAGGAGAACCGTCGGTCCCCCCTCGGCGTGTCCAGCCGGTTCCAAAGGTAGTGGGAGTTCTCTGGGTGTTTGAACTGTGGGTGACACATTGATTTCCACTTCAGAGCAGTGATTCCATGTGAATGCTGGTTATCAGCAGAGGTCTCCACCTCTCTCTGAGTTTCTCTCTTCTTCCGTCGCCTTGGTTCGCTTTCTTTGGAGTATGTGTGTGTTGTTCTGGGGTTTGGGGAGTTTTCTTGGCTACAAGTAAGTGTCTGATGCCTGCAGGGTTAAGCCACCAAGGGGGTTGGCTGGGTGGAGCAGAGTGTGTTGGGGGCCCACGGTGCAGGCAGCCAAGAGGAGGGTGGGCACCGAGGAACCCAGGCGGACTGGGCAATGGCACTGTCTGACCTGCAGTTTCCACGCTCTGCCGGTGGCCGGTCTGATTCACTGCACAATGGCAGGACGGCCCTCATGTCTCCTCTGTGTTCCTGCTGGTTTAACCAACACAAGGAGGAGAGTCTTCATTCCATCTCGAAAATTTCCGGTAAGGACGTGGGCCCTACGGAGGCCAGATGCCTCCTTTAGACCGATATCTGCTGCCACGCGTGGATGAGTGCCATGTGTGGATACGATGGACCAGGAGAGCATCGTTTGTCAAGGGGTGGCAGGGATGGGGGGCAGGACTCACAGGCCCAGAGATGGATTACTGGGGCCCCAAAGGGGACCTCTTAGAGGGACCCAGCTCAGAGCATTGGAACAGCTCGATTCAGGGATGTGGACAGCTCCTGCCAGGGAGTGATGCCTTTCTGTCACTCTGACCCAGACAGGCTAAGCCCCTTGATGGTGAAAATCTCTGGGTCCTTTTACTGGTGAGTCTAGCCTGCTCCCACCTTCCTTCATTTGAGTCTAGAAATGATACTTGGGCCTGAATCACTGCTCACACATCCAAGTGCGTCAGGAGAGAAGAATCATTCCACCTCCTCGGAGTCCAGACCTAGGACCCGCCCCATGGCAGTTCAGGTGGCAGCCAAGGCAGGCCCAGCTCTGCCGCAGCGATGGACACCTTTGGATGGGCCCTGTGGTCCGAATGCACCGTCAGGCCCTTTCCCGCTCACTGCCCACCCACAGCACCCAGCTTCTTGGCCTCCGCCCTGCAGCTCTGTGACCTCAGCTGGACTCTCACAGGCCTGCCTGTCACCGCCCCCAGAGGGCACGTGCTTCCCATGAAGGCCCCTCTCAGCCCCTCCCAGCCAGCCTCCACCAGGACACGGTCTGCTAACCAGAGAACTTTGAACAGAGGGAATTAGTGTTTTGCTTTATTCATTTGAATCACAGTTTGAGATGCATACAGAAAAATGCACATTCATTATGTGTACACGCAAATTAATTTTCACAGTCTGAATGCATCCATGATCAGGAAACAGAACAACCACCCCACCCCCTCTAAGAAAAAAAAGCACTTGGATTAGAAAGAGCTTTAAAGGAAGAAAAAATGGAAAGCATTTGCTGTTCAACTCCTATGAGACAGACACTTTACATACGTTTCATCTTGTCCCACATCCTCATTTTAAAGCTTGGGAATCAGACACAATAAGGATCATGACTTGTCCAAGGCCACAGCACCAGGTCTCCCAGATTCTCAAGTCCCCACTCCTTCATCTCAGCCACTCTGTTGAATTTCATTCTCTCCCTAGTTTTGTAAATTGTTAGGAAATGAAATACTTTGTGAATATTTTCAAAACTTCTGAAACCTAAAATGTTGTCTAATGATTAAGAGAGAAATGAGAAGCTGGGAGACGGGAGCTTTTAATCCTGGCTTACAGGAAATTCAAACTCGTCAGAATCTAATTCAGGCAGTCCTGGGGAACATCACACGCTATGAGATGAAAGTCGGCTAAATTGGGATCTAATTCTATAATCTAAATATAGATGTAGATATATTACAGGTTGGCCTTTGCAGCCCAGGAGAGTCTCACTCACTCTGAAAAGTTCCTTTTGTGTTGGAGAGAAAAGAGCAGTTCACAGTGACAGCTGAGGGAAACGGGGAGCAGGAGGGGCTTTCACTCTTTAGACTTCATCTCTGTGGTCTTAGATGTTATGGTAAGAATGTGTTTCGCTGTGCAGGTAATAAACACTTTGAGACGGAAGGAGAGGCCTCTTGGAGAAATGATTTTGGTGGAGAAGGGCGTCATGATAGTGTCTAGAGAGAAGCATGAAGCAGTGGCTGCTTGCTTTTCTTGGTGACAGTAGAGGGGACAGGTCCTTAATCCTCTGACCCCCATCCATGGGAGGGTTCTGTGGGCTTGGACACAAATCTCCTCCATGGGATAGCTAGCTTGGTGAGTTGTTGCCTTTGATACAACTCTGACCCATAGCGACCCCATGTGTGCACAGCAACCCCATTTGTGCCAGAGAACAATACTCCGTAGAGTTTTCAGTGGTTGGTTTTGAGTTACGGGAATTAGGTCATCAGGCCTTTCTTCCAGTCACTACTGGTGGACTTGAACCTCCGAACATTCTAGCAGCAGCTGATCATCCAGGAACTTCCTTGAATGGAAAGGGCTAGCTTTTCTTGGGGTGTGTTTTGTTTTATTTTTAATTATGAAAGCAATGTATACTTAAAGAACTTAAGCCAGCACTGATACATGTAATAGAACTTAAAGTCCTCTCCCCCATGTTCCGGAAGCATCCACTGATAATAGTGCATTCCTTCACTGGTCTTTTTTTCTCTGCACATAAAAATTTCATACGCTTTTGCTTTTTTTTTCTTTTATGTGCAAAAAAAAGCGCTCTCTGCAAGGTCTTCCCCATGCTGCCTTTCCACTTAGTGCTACAGCGAGGACAGGCCCTCCTGGGCTCGTGGGGCAGGTCCACCTCATTCTTTTCACTACTGCCTCCTCTCCCTCAGTAAGGTGGCTCTAGACGAGGACCTGGTCTTCTACTGGGAGACATTTGTGTTGTCTGTCCCCAGATTTTCACTACTACAGGTGCACTTCCACTCCTGATGTCTTCCTCTGGACCACACCCTCGATGTCACCCTCACCTCGTTTTTCCTCTCCAGTAGCTTGGGAAACCTCGCTGGCCCTTCTTCCGGCAGGTGCCCAGAGTGCGGACCGTTCACCACCTCCCTGGTTGCATTGTCTCACCGTCATTTCCTTCCTGGGCTGTTGGTCACCCTGCCCGTCTCACAGCAGCTGGTAGATTCAAACCACATGCCTTTGTGTTGGCAGCACAGTTTCTTACCACTAAGCCACCAGAGCTCTCTATGGGGTGAGGTACAGGGAATCTATTTTTTTCTCTCTAGTGCAGTGTTCTTTTAAATACTCTGAATAAAAAAGAACAGCAGTCTGTCTTTGAGAGAGGGAGAATGTGAACCAAAAACATGCATAAGCAATTTTTATTTAAATATAGCCAGGAGCAGCAATTTCAAATGAATTTCCCCTAAAAGCTGGGACTTAGAGAAGTGGGAGCCGAAGCCTCTTGAGAAAGCTGTCAGGCTGTGCCCTGCCTTTGGCCTTTCCTCCTCTTTCTGTCCCCATTTGGAGTGGCTCTTACAGATCTGCCGGGCAGCATTTGGGCATCTAGGGTGGTGGCACAGTTACACATACTGGAAACCTGCATTTTCGTTAGTTACTCTCCTGTGCTTCGTGTTCCCGGAGGTGTAAGAAGCCACGTTTCTGTCTGTGCAGTTGACCTGCTGTAGGGCAGTTCAGGAGAAGCAAGGGAACTGACCGTAACTCGTGTGGCACCACTTAACTGGAGTGCGGCTTTGTTCTTTTGGCTAGTACGGAATCTAAAATTTGAATATCTCTTTTTCTTTTCTGCTTTTCCATTTTCCTTTTCATCTTTCCTCTCCCAGAGATAAATGTCAAGTAACCCCGTCTCGTCCTTTCAAAAGCCTTGCTCTCTGTCCAGCTCACAGACAGTGTAGAATTCCCTGGGCTCCATGCTTGCCACTCACTGCTCCTTCTGGTCTTTGCAGAGAATGGGGAAAAGGCCTGGCCGGGCCAGATGCTGTTCTTTGTAGAAGTACCATTATTTTTAAAATTAAAAAAAAAATATTCTCCTCCAGGGGCTGAGAATTCAGACTCTCTAGCTGAAATCTCGTCTTTAGAGCACGACAAGGGAGCAGCGGAGGAGAACCTTGAGCTGTGTGGTGGACCCGCTCCACTTCGAGCCGCTTCCATTGCTGCCTCCTCTCTCCTTAGAGTTCTTGTCTTTGTGCAGAAACTCCCAGGACTCAGAAGGTTCCTGCTTTATTCCTTCTCTTTGCTGGATCCCTGCCCCTGCTCCACCTCTAATGTTGCAGACTTTAGGAACCTTATTCTCTAGTGTTCTCTGGTTACCAGTTAAACCACTGAGTAGTTGTCGGTTGAAGTCCACCAGCCACCCCTGCAGGAGAAAGCTGGACAGCTTCTTCCCTTAAAGATTTGCAGCCTCACGTTGCTGATAGAAATGCACTGGGATTTGGAATCGACTGATGGCTGATAGAGTAAATGCTCTAATACAAGAAGCCTTGGTGGCATAGTAGGTAAAGCGTTAGACTGCAGTTGAAAAGTTGGCAGCTCAAACCCACTAGCCCTTCAGCAGGAGAAAGATGAGGCTGTTCCCATTCAGATTGTCAAACACCTGGGAGGCCCGTGCAGAGGCCTTGTGAGTGTGAACCGACCAGACAGTATGGAGTCTGGGGAGGATTTGTTTAGTTTTGATATTATCCTGTAGCATCTCTGTTCCCAGGAGATGCCATCCACTACCTTTAAAAGCTATCCGTAGAAAGATGACGGCTGTATATCCATCCAAATATCTTAAGGATGCATCTCAAACTCTGCATGACTCAGAACTGTGGTCGTTCCTGCCTCTATCTCAGGAAGTTGCAAGTTGTGCAGCCCTCCTCCCTCCACGTGTTCAGACCAGCAGGCCTGCCCTACCTCCTGCCTGTGTCCTGAATCTCACCACCTCTCTCCATCTCCACCGCTGTAACCTTGGTCTGAGCCAGTCATCTCCCATGGGGCCACTGCTTCCCTTCCCCGCCTTCACCCAGTGACCTAGTGTTGCCTTCTGGTACTGCCGTCCAGAGCACACAGCTGCCCTGGGTAGTCCCTCTGACTTGTGCCTTCCTGTCAGTGTCACATTCCCCGGCCCTGGAGGGCCCTTTGACACGGCATCTCTTGATTCTCTCATGCAGCCTTGGCCTGGCCCAGCCAGCTTCCTTCCAACAGTCCCTGCACCGCACTTCCGTGGCCAGTACCCCAGCCTCAGCCCCTTTTGCTGTCAGGACCAGGTGCTGCCTTACTTATTTTTATCTGGTTCTGTCTGTCCTACTCTCCCAGAATGGCTGTCCCACCAGAGCAGGGCTGTCTGTGGTCATTTCACAGTTGTGGCAAAGAGCCCAGGATAATAGGCGCTCAATACATATCTGGCTAGGAGCTTCCGTGGGCAGTAACTGCTGGTTCCTGACCCCCTGCCCTGTTACCCCTGCTGTCCATCCTTCCCATAAAGCCGCTAGTGCCCTGCTTATTGGGTGGGGAAACTTGACTTCTGAACAAGCTGTACAGATAGAAACTCTCAGAGGAACAGCTTTTCCAGCTCAGACAGTGTTCCAGGAACTTTCTAGAATGAGACCCGCGTGCCCCAGACAGTGAGTCTGGCAGTGGGGTACTGGGCAGGAGAAGCCAGTTCCTGGGCCAGAGTCAGTGCGGATGCAGCCCCAGTCCTTCCGGCCTTCACCCAGACCGTCATACCCAGGGCTAAGCAATGGTTAAGTTTGTATTTGGGGCAAAAGCCCAATACTGTTAAGTGTGAAACATTTTTCACATTATCAGATCTTTACTTACACTTAGATAAATTAGCAATTCAGTCTTGTAGTAGATAGCTCTTGTGGCATAGTGGTTAGGAGTTACGCTGCCAACCTAAGTGTGCATGGTTCAAATCGCCCAGCCGCGCTACGGCAGAAAGATAGGTAGTCTGCTTATGTGAGATCTGTAGCTTCTGAAAATGCTCTGGTCTGTTCTGACCCGACGTGCTTAACAGCACTAAGTTAACAGCAACGTAAAAACAGTTCTAAGTAAGAGCGTGGTGTTAGCTGGCCTCCAGCTGCCCTAAATACGCTGGTGAGTTGGGGTAAGATTCTTGCCCTCTCTTGAGCCCAGGTTTCCTTCCATTTTGTTTCTTTTGCCCCTTGGAAAGATGTGTTTTGTGCTGGTCATTGCTGGCCTGCGTCGGTGCTGGAGCAGGGGGCCAGGCTGTGTGGTTCGGCCGTACAGTGGGAGGGCCTGCCGACTCGGAGCTGGTGAAGCAGGACCCGCCAGGTCATCCCTGACATAGTACTGTGTTGAAGAAGTGAACAAGATCACGTACGCTGAGCACCTTCTGGTGAATAGCACGGCCTGGTCTCTACCTGGTGCTTGATGGGAAATGAGCCTGGAAAGTTGGTGGCAGCTCCATTTCCAGTGGTCCCCGCAAGACTTTGGCTTTCTCCCCATCTCACCCTGTAGAAGTTGTCTCTTCACTGTTCACATCCTCCTTTCTTTCAACTCTACCCCAGGAGAGGGTTCAGGCTGCTCCTGGAAACAACCAGCCAGGCCCAGCTGGGCCCCTTTCCTCAGCTTTTGCTCCTCTCTCTCCCTGCTCTCCCCTTGTTCTGACTCCGGCCTCTGTGTTCAATTTCCTAGTTACTTGACTCTAGAGATTCTTTTTCCCCCTCCTGCCGTGAAGTCGCATGCTGTGGCTTTTGGAATGTGAAAATGACCATGAACTGCATGTTGTCCGGAGCTGCAGAGGGCCTCCCCTGACACTGAGGGTCAGCAGGACAGGACACAGCGCTGCTGCTGTCTTCTCTTGGAACCCCGCATGCATAGCCCAACTCAAAACACATATATACACCCCAGCACACAGGCCCAGCAACACATAGACACACGCCTACTCCATTTATCTCACATCCGTTGCCTGTCTCTCCCACTGAGATTTCCATGAAGGTGAAAACCTGTTGCCCCTTTATGCCCACAGGCAGGACTGTGCCCGGTGTGGGGTTGATACTTAAATATCCACTCCACTGCTCTTGGCACTAAAAATGAGCACAAGCTGGGCTTTGTGGGACAGCGGCTCGGGCCCTGGTGTGGGGAGTGGGCCTCACCCAGCAGGGACTCCAGATGCTCCCTCTTACCAGCGGGCATTTGTTAAAATGGCATGTAAAGAGCTTCAGATGGCTTTTGAATTGTGAATTCCCTGGAAACTTGAGTCACAGTTGTCAGACTGTCACATCCTGAGTGTGGACTCTGATAAAGCCAAGGGGGTGTCCATGATCACAAGGGAGAGAGGCAGACAGTGACACCAGGCCCCAGGAGGATGTGGGAGAGGGCGTGTGCCCAGCATTTTCTTGTAAGTTGACTACTGGGTTTTCCCTTCACTTGGGTCACTCCAAGGTGGCCTGTGGCCCCTAAAGTCATTTGCCTCGGAGCTTTCTCTTCTGGCTGGTGGTATGCTGACTGTCTACCATTCCAGGGAGGCCAGTGTGTTCTGACTGAGCTGTGGTGGGCCTGCGGGGAGGCTGGAAGCTGGTGCCTAGACCTGGCTGTGGGCCCTGCAGGTCTGCGAGTATGTGTCCACCCCTTCCAGCCCTCCAGAGCCCACGCTCAGAGCTACCTGCCTTCTCCTTGGTCACTTCACCCACCACCAGCACTGCTTTCCACAAAACCACTCCTATTTCCCACCTGGACAGTGCAGGACTGCAGTCCTAGAATTCGTGTCAGAGGGGAGAAGCCAAGAATTTTCTCACCTGTAAAGCAGGCGTAATAGTAATCTCTGCCTTGGCGGTGACAGGAGCCCACAGAAGTGTCTGTCAGAGTGCTTTGTCGCTGCCAGTGTGTGGTGGTCAACAGAGAGACTCAGCAGCGGGTCCTTTCACGTGCTAAGGAAGAAATTCTTGATAACCTGCCTTCAGCGGATGGAAGAGTCCGCAGCCCGCAAAAGCTCAAGTGCTTGTTCATTTTCATGGCCTTCATGTAGGTACTGGCCCAGAGCTGACCCTCCAGCAGGTTTCCAAGGCTGTGAGCGGTATGGGAGGAGGACGCCCACCTGTCTCTCTCATACACACAGACACACACACACACAGACACACTCTCTCTCTCTCTCTCTCTCTCGCACTCTCTCTCTCTCTCTGTCTCTCTCTCTCTCACACACACACACACACACACACACACACTCTCTCTCTCTCGCGCGCGCTCTCTCTCTCTCTCTCTGTGTCTCTCTCACACACACACACACA
>NW_006399830.1:13103660-13211299 GCF_000299155.1 Elephantulus edwardii | reverse complement strand
TCTCTCTCACACACACACACACACACACACACACACTCTCGCGCTCTCTCTCTCTCTCTCTCTGTGTCTCTCACACACACACACACCCCAATTCCTGGTGGATTCAGACCCCAGAGAAACATGACCTGCGGCCTAGCAGCACAGCTACCTGTGATCTAAGCTACCAGCACTCACTGCCCCAGCCTGATAACTGTTGGAAAGGAGGAAACGTTTATGTTTCAGCAGTAATGAAGCGGGAGCTGACTGTGGACTTGAGTGAGCTCCACAGTGACACTGGGGTGGCCGAGGGAGCTGTGAGAGAGGAGAGATTGAGAATAGGTGTTTTGGATGTCTTCTTTTTTTTTTTTTTCCTTTCATCCTATTATATATCTCTACAATCTTTACAGTAAATATTCTTGGGGTGGTTACTTTTGCCTTATAAAATATACCTTGGAAAAGAAAGAAAACTAGCTTCCCAGTTGTGCCCTGGTCTCCGGGAGCTCTGACCCTCCTTCTTCTCCTCCCTCCCTCCACGACACCATATGGGTTGGGTTAAGCCCTTCTCCCATGCCCCTGTGAGTCTCTGGGCCTGCCGCTGATGACTGCACCCAGCAGTGTACGCGTCATCACGGCCGCTGGCCTGCAGGATGCTGGAGGCCGGGCACCATGTCTTCTCTCTCAGCATTCCCTTGCCACAGTACATAGGTGTGTCCCTTAGGCTTGCCGGAGTGGGCAGATCACCTTCCTAAGCCCTTCCCTGATCTGTGACTGCTGCTCCTTGCAGGTGTGGTGTGAAGCAAGACAAGTGCCAGCCTCGGGGCCCCTCCTGGGGCACACATGAGAATTCAAGAGGGGCATGATGCATGCAGAAGGACCCTGGCCCATGTGAGGCACGTCTTAGTTATTCTTGCAGAGTGTCCCACAGACTGAGCTTTGAGGGCCCCGCATTCACCCAGAAGGTCACAGGTCGGCCCGATGGGCAGCTGCAGTCCAGGAAGCCTTGATGCCACTGGACAGTCCTGGAGATGACAGATACTTGAAGCGCCCGGTCATAAAACAGGCGTCCTCGGTCGAGCAGGCGTGCTGGTGAATATAAAACTCATGGGAAGAAATAGATTTGAATAGGAGGGTACTGCGAACAGTTTTGCAAGGTATTAAGATCGCATTAATCTTAATTTTATTATATATTAAAGTTTTTAGCTTTTCAAATAATGCCGTTTTCATTGTTTTAAAACATCTGAGAATTATAGAGCTATTTGGTGTGGCTGTTGGGAAAGGGCTCCTGCCATTTATTGGGGCCCTGGTTTTATTTAATAGCCAGATGAATGGAACAGTTAATAAAAGAAATATTGCTTTATTCCCTGACATTTATGTCCTTGGTTTCCAATAAAGAATTGAAATTATGAATAGTTGATGGTTTAAATTGATGTTTTATGTTGAACGCTAGCTATAATTTGCCCTCTGAGGATTGTAATACTGAGAAACAGATGGTTTTTCACAGTAACAAATTGCTATGTGTATACAGTCTATAGTCTTGGCTCTCAGATACTTTCACCTTCGGTTCAGAGCTGCTCTGCGGCTGCCAGGCTGGCCTAGAGACACAGCCACTCTGGGAAGGGGTGTCCTGCCCTGGGGGAGACACACAGGTCCCCAGAGTGCAGCTGCGGCTGAAGGCGGGTGGTGGGGAGGTGCAGCCTGGCCGTGCCCTCGCTGCAGCTGGAGCCTCCGGCAGCCTGGCATTTGGAAGTGGCCCAGAGCAGGACTCCGCCTCTGGAGACAGCCTGTCCGAGGCTGCGGCTCAGCGGCGCGGCCCGTGACAGTCTGGTCCCGCAGCCCGCTGCAGACGCCACAGCCCTTCTGGCGCTGGCAGAGCAGAGGAGCTGAAGCTTGCTGCACCGTGTAGGTGCCTGCAGTGCAGCGGTTAAAAGCTCGGGCTCTAGGTCCTGACTGCTGCACATCGCCAGAACGACCCTTGGGGACGTTACCTCCGGCTCCTGCTTGCCGTTTGCTCCTCTGTAAATGTGCGTAATAGTAGGAAGTGCTTCCTTGAGGATTTCGGTGGGATTACACTTGTAAAAGAAATCTTAAAAATCTCATGAAAGCATTAAAAGACAAAGATGTCATTTGAGGACTAAGATGCCCCTGACCCAGGCCTTGGTATTTTCAGTCACCTCACATGCGTGCGACAGCCAGACAGTGAATAAGGAATAATGAAGAATTGATGCCTTTGAATTATGGGATTGGCAGAGGATACCTAATGCATCGTGGAGTGCTGGAAGAATGAACAAATCCGAAAGAGTGCAGCCAGGATGCTCCTTAGAAGTGAGGGTGACAGACTCTGTGTCACGTGCTGTGGACATGTTCTCACGAGGGATCAGCCCCTGGTGCCGACCTGCAGCCACATGGATTGACACAGTGACTGCATCGAGCTCCAGCATGGCAGTGGCTGTGAGGATGGCGCAGGGCCTCATGCTGTCTGGTTCTCCTGTGCGTTGAGGAATCAGCCTGATAGCACCCAGCCACTTCCCAGTAAAACAACACTTAGCACAGTGCAGGACACAATTGGATGTGAGTGTACCAGCCGGCAGTGACGGTGCTTAGCCTGAGAAACCAAAATGACAGAACAGATTGATTTGGCGTGGTTTTTAACACAAGCTTTGTATTTTTCAAAGCAGATTCCCATGGGGAGGTCTATAAACAACAACATATTTTAAAAAACAAAGTACATGGGGCCCCTCCCTAGATGCTCCAATGTGCCTGTAGCCTGAAGGGCAAGTCCAGCTCCTTGCTTGGAAGCCATGAGAGTGTGACCCAGGCCTGTCCCCCATGCTGCTGACCCTGTGCCCCCCCCCCAAGCCCACCATATGACTTGTCTCTGTGGTGCTCACAGATGACATCACTGACTGGAATGGGTCATAGGAACATGCACATGCCCACAGAGCCCCATGGTGTAGGGTGGAACATGGCAGACTACTAATCAAAAGGTCAGTAGTTCAAATCCCCCCCACTGCACCATGGGAGAAAATGGCACGGTCACTATGAGTTAGATTTGACTTGATAACACCGCATTTTTGGTTTGGAGGAAACACTTGTGTAGCTACAGTGACAGAACCAGGGACGCACCTTCTGATTTAATCATGATGCCATAGAGGTGGGGGTTGTGTATCACCTGCCACTCAGCGTATCCCTGGCCGCGGTCATTGATTAGCAAGAGCTGCTAGATTTTTTTTTTTCACGCAGGACCACAGCTTGTTTCGAAGTTTTGTGAATAATCATCATGTTTCCAAGTATAATGTGTTTGATTAGGTGACCATGAGGGGCTCCTCAGCGTGGTAGCCCTGAACGTGACTCCTCAGCCCACCCCTTTGTCCTCCCCCCTGGCCTGGGAGGGGACAGACAGGGTCTTTCTTGGTCACTACGGTGTCCTTAGTGCCCAGCTCATTGTGTGGTACAGGGAACACACCCAGAGCCTGAGATGGGTGGTCTGAGCTGAGACAGCAGATTGGCAGACTCGACCTGGGTCCATAGCATCCCATGTCACACAGTTTCAAGACCAGCACACACTGTTTCCGACTAGAAATAAGTTTCAGTAAGAAGATGACAGGAAAAGCAAAGGTCAGGAAAGGTGAAGCTTTTTGTGCTGAATAGAGCTGCTTTCATGAGTCAGCGGTGGAGTCTAAGAAAAGTGTCCCCAGCTAATTCCTCACAGCTTGTATCAGCCCATTTTGGGGCCTGGGGTGGGAGGTGAGAAATTCGGACTGAACGTTCTCAGTGGGCCACAGGGAAAGTGTCGCCTCTCGGCTGCGAAAGCTCTATTTGTGATGACCACGGCTCTCATTAGCTGCTCTTCAGAGTCTCCCCCAGCCTCCGCCCCGCGCGGCTCAGTCATCTCCAGCTTCCCTTCGTTCCCCACCTACCGCAGCTCTGATCCCCAACCTCATCCCTTAGCTGCTCTTTCCCTCCCACCTCCACAGCCCCGCTCCCCGCCCATCTTCAGTGTGGCCTGTGGCGACAGCCTTCTGACCCCTCCTGCCTCAGGGATGGGACCTCGCCAGTCTGAGGTCTCCGCAGTTGTTGCCAAAAAAAGCCACAAGTGAGCTGTTCTTTCTCTGTGGTCTCCAGGGACCTGATGGCTCCCCCCCTGACTTTTCACAAGAGACCGCCGTGCCCCGCTGTGCCTGCAGGGCTCTGTGTGCCCGGTCCCATGGTGGGCACCCTACACGGCTGCCGTCCCGTGCTCCAGCCGCCGGAACCTTTATGCCAGGTCCCACGCCATTCCCTCTCAATCCCGTCCATGTCATCTGCGTCCTGCCATCTTCCAGCTGTGCTCCGTGCCTGGCCCCGGGGTGAAGCCTGCTGGAGCCCTCATCCGTCCATCTCCACCTTCCCATCTGCCCAGTCCCAGCACGGAGCGTTTGAGTCACACTCTACCAGGATCCAGAGGGCCCGCGGTGGCCCTGCCCTCCAGGGACACGTGTGGCTTTCTTTGACTCAGCCCGTGTAACGGCGTGGTGGCTCAGTGGGGCGGGCCACAGTGTCTTCATTATCCTGATGAGAAGATCCTCCAGCTCACACGCGGGGCTTCGGGCTGCCAGGGCCAGAGCCTGCATCCCCGCCCGCCTGCACTGGAGGTCCCCAGCCCTGAGCTGGCTCCGCTCCTGTTAGCGAAGGTCCTCAGGTTTGAAGCCACCCTGTGGGGCTTGAAGGCACCTTAGATGTAACGGAGCCCCACCCTGCTGTCTGAGGGGAGCAGAGGCTGCTAAAGTGATGACTGATGTCCCACCCCTCCAGGTGCACCACGCCACAGCTCCCTGGCGCCCACCACAGCCCTCCGCTCTCCTCCTCACACAAGGCGTGCTGGCTTTCTCCCGGGGTGGGGGGGGATAGCTACGCAGACAGTGTGGGGTGCAGGCTCCAGCATGAGGCAGGTCACTAGAAGCGCAGTGCCCCTGTGTCCATGTGTCCACGTTGATGGCTGTCGTTTGGGCAGGTTCAGGGTGCCAGTCAAGGTGCCAGTGCTGTGGAGACTAGAACAGCGGGACAGTGGGGAGAGACAGTTCTCCCACCTCAGCCCTGCCTGAAAGAGTCCGTGCAGACCTTCGCACACACCCCCCGGAAGGCCCCAAATACTGTAGGTCCTCCTTCAACAGTCAGCGGCCACAGGCCCAGCCTGGCCTGGTGTGTGCAGTCAGCAGAAGCACCTCCCTAGCTCAGTGGTGCTTTTTTCCTCTTGGTGGACACTTCTGCCCCATTGTTTGTGTTGGCTTCGCATTAGAGGGCAGGGTTTTGTACTGGGGTGGCATCGGCCTGCAGGTAAGTGTAATGGAGAAAGAATGAGCTTGGAGCAAGACCAACAAAGTAAGGGAACTGTTGAACGGGAGTAAGAAGAGCCCAGGCTTCCCTGTGCTCTCGTCAGTGGTCTGGGAGAGCTGCTTGGCTGTGTTTCTCTTGTAATTATCCGTGAGCTCTGAGCATGTTGTACTTGGGAACACTGCTCCGCTCACTGCGGCAAATACTGACTGTGGAAGTGGCCGGCTGGCTGCAGTGCTGGGCTGAAGGCCACACGAGGACCTTAGCCTGGCACGTGCCCTTCCCAGTGGGTGCTTTATACCACTGAGCTCGTTCAATCCTTTAATACCTCCCGTGAGACGGGACCTAGTGTCTGTAGGCCTTCTCTGGTCACCCAGGTGCTTCTGAGGCATCTTTCCTCCCCACTGCCACCCCACATCAGCCCCAGGCTCAGAGGGAAGCACTTCCCTTTGATGGTTCACCAGGCTGAGCAATTCAGGTGAACTTCAAAAAAAAACCAGAAGAAAAGAAAAAGGCTATGAAAACATAAACAGCATTTAAAACAAAACAAACTGGGTCTGCTACCATGGACACAACAACTGAATGCTGCAGAATGATGGCTAAGATTTTGTACCAAACAGAAGCCAGGCACAGTATATTGAGGTGACCTAGTGGCAAGAAGCTGCGCTGCAATCCCAAAGGCACGGAGTTTGAATCCACCATATGCTCCATGGGAGAAGGATAGGCAATCTCCTTCCATGCGATTAACTGCCTCTAAAAACCCACTGGAAGGTCAGCTGTGTGTCGGTTCCGGCTGCAGTACACAACACAGCATAAGTATTTAAAAGTGCTCTGGTGGCAGATCGCTGGCCTTAAGGTCAGCAGTTCGAATCCATCAGCCATGCCAAGGGGAAAAGATAAGCATTTCTGCTCTTTAAGATTTCCAGCCTCAGAATCCTGGTGGAGGGAATGGGAATTGCCTTGATGCCAGTGAAATTGATTTATGAGAATATATGTACAATTCTAGTTTTATTGATGAAATTTTACTAGACTTCTTATAAAATCACTTGTCTTATTAAAGTTTTGCTTCCATTATTTCTGCTTCTTTTAAAGATGGCAGTTCATTCACTGGACTCTATTAGCCAAGTGGCTGGGGTCTGGTCCCACAGCTGTGATCCATGTTATCAAGTGAGTGCAGCTGGAGGCCTCGAGGGGCAGGGCGAGAGGGTCCAAGGAGGCCTTGTGGTTCAGAGGTTTTGCACCTGGTTGCTCGCTGCGCTGCCCGAGGGGAAATGAGGAGGAGGGCCGCCTACACCACCGCCTTCCTCCAGGACCGCTCTCACTCTCGGCCTCTTTCCAGTGTTGTGTACCCAAGCACGTTTCATCTGAAAATGGTGTTCTGCAACTAAAAAGGCAAAAAGCCTGAAAATCAGACTAGAAAGCCATACTTTAAAATAAATAAATAAAATCCCATGGGCAGGAGGAGAGACCCAACTGAGTTTGGGGGCTCTAGGAGCAGACCCCATGATGCGTTCGTTTCCCAGGGTCAGCAGCGTACTGTCCAGAACACCAAGGGCTGCCCTGGATATGTTTATAAGATGAAACGAACAAAGCTTGGATGTGTCGGGACTAATGTCCCTGCTCTTCAAACCTCTCATCAGCCATTGCTGAGTTTATGACCCCTGCAGCATTAGAGACACTTAGCCCCGGGCCCTGGTGTGGATGGTTGATGTGAACTGTTGGGAGTTGAGTCTCCAGACACGCAGGCCTCCCCCAGCTCCAGCCATTGTGGCTGGATTGTTTGGGAGACCCCACCTCTGGAGAAGACCCTCTTTTTTTAAAAAAAAATTATTATTAAATTTTATTAGTTTTAAAGAGAAGACCCTCTTGACAGCCCCTCCAGCTTGGCTAGCCTTGAGATATACTCTCCCCTAAACACTGCCATAAAGTCGATTCCAGCTCATAGATTCCTAACTACCAAGGCTGTATGTCTTTATGGGAGGAGACACCCATCTCTCTTCGTGTCTTGCAATATGGGCGGAAAAGCCACCCAACACAGCCAGCCAACTTCATGTAAACCCACAGAACATGCACAGTGATGGTTTATGTTATCCTCATCAATGGGTTTCACCCTCTTCTATCATGACCTTAAAAATGAATAGTTCTCAATCCATATTTATAAAATAATGCCACCAAACCAGCTTGGTTAGATCAGGGCCCTTGGGCGTTTTGGCTAAATGAACTCAATCAGGAATCTCAATGTGATGGCTCATTTGCAGAAATACTGTCAGAGCTACAGTTCAGAGGTTTTTTTTGGGAAGTACTTTGGGTCACAAAACAGAAAAACCAGTGCAAAGAAACCCAACCGTGCGGAATATTAGGATATGGAGATAGGAGAGGGAGAGACACATGTTGTATGATACTCTTGCTGATGTTAGAAAGTGATTTTTAGCTGGCCATGGACAGCAGGGCCAAAGTTGACACCCCAGCCTCAGGAAACGGGGGGCACTATGTGTTGATCCGTTTAGCCAGTTGGCGTGCCAATGAGCTGACCACAGACATGCCAGTGCCCATTCATCCTTACCCAGGAGATGCAGGCCCATCTGCATATTTTCTATTTCGATGGTAATACCTGACCTTCTAGTGAATGGAGAATACACCATGTCAGCCCAGAACAGGGCCCTGGAAGCCATGTTGGTTTCTTGTTACTCAGTTAAAAGAGGACAGAGTCTACTCTCTGAGTCCCTGTCTTCTGCTCCTGGGCAGTTTTAGACTTGGGGAGACGCTCCACAGAGCCAGGCCACACTCTCACAGCTCCCTTAACTCCAACACCCCCACCCATACCCCGGGCCTCATGGCCCACTGGTCAGGTCCACGTAGCACATCATGGGCAAGTTTGTCTCCCCAGCCTGGCGACTGAGACCAGAGAGACCTCAAGCATCTCTGGGGGGGATGTGGTATCAAGGGGAAGGCAGGAACCACACGGTTTGTCATGCAGAACACGACGTGATGACCTGAAGATGCCCAGCTGTGATGTACTCCCTTACCTGCTCCCTTCTCCCGTCCCTTTCCCTTCTCTGTTTCTGTGACTTAACCAGATGTAGCTCCCTTGCTTTCATCTCTATGACTATTCCTATTTTCTGTCCTTCCATAAAAATCTTACACCTGCATCAGACTCCTTCAGGGAGCTTCTCTGGCCAGCTCCCCTGACAACGTTGCCCTTCCTTGGGACACCCTGCTGGGCACCACGTGGGCACGCCAGCCTGCAACTAGGTCATCAGCATCTGTGCATTGGTCTGACCTCTGGCCACACATCACATCCTTACATGGACTCTTCCCTGAGTCTGGCCCCATCCTCGCCCCGACCTGAGTCTGAAGACTCCCATCCACGTTCTAGTGTAGACCCATACTGGTTCCTGCCTTCTGATCCCCCCTCCTCCACCACGAAGCAGGGCTAAGTGGGGCACTCACTGGTTCTGGGTGGGTGTGGAGATTGTGTGGGTGCATGTGGGGTACCAAGCTTCACACTTGCAGTCAAAAAAGGACATTGTCGGTGCCTCTGAAATCCTGACGGATGTGTCTGTAACTTTTCTGTTCACCACGTTGATAAACACCTGCTTTGTTTCCTTTGAGCCTCTTCGAGGCTGCTAGTGACCCTCCAGTGGTAGACAGAAAGGCACATGGTGATTAGGAAGCTGGTCCAGGGCATTCAGCCCTGGTGCGTGGTGTTAGGGCCTCTCTCGGAGCCCTCCTCCCCATGACGGGACAAAAGTGCCCTGGAGTGCGGCTGGCCTGGGCGTGCTCATCCCGTACCCAGAGCTTCTGATGGTCTGGCACCCACAAGGCTGCTTTCGGGCCGAGCATCTGCCCTGGCGTCTCGTAGGCTCCCCTGGTTCAGAGCTGAAGCTCAGTAGCCAGGCCCTGTGGCACCCCAGCCGAGATAGCACAGGGTCCTTTGTGCTCCTGCTGCACTGGGTGCTTGCCAGTGAGGGGCCTTCCGCCCTGGGGTGTGTGAGAACCAAGCAAAGCTGACTCAGCACAGGCCACACAGGGCAGCTTGACCGGCCTCGGTCATCATACGGTACCACAGTGCTTCCTGTGCTTGAGAAGCAGCTCCCGTCCCACACTCAGGCTGGTGGGCGCCCAGGAAGATCCCAGGAAGGTAAAAGGGGGAGGTTTGCTGTCCTGACATCAGTCTTCTGGAGGAGAATCTGTCACCATGACAAACGCTGGCTCTTGGGAATGGAGACAGTGGGCAGGCCCAGGCCGGGGCTCTGCTGTATACATGGGCACATGTCTGTTCCTACACTCAGGCGTCAGCACTCAGGTCCTCCCTTAAAACAGGGACACTCTTCTGTCAGGGACAAGGATGAGAGAGAGGTCTGCCCCTCCCCTGCCTGGCTGGGCTTTGAAGACAGTTTCTCCTGGCTCAGACTCCCCACCGTGTTTCCCTCTTTGGAACCTGGCACACCTCCAGGAAGTGCCCTGCCAGGCCTCACTATGCCAGGCTTTCTCCTCCCGCCTTAGGGAGCTTTCTTGGTGCTACCCATTCGCCTTTGCCACACTGCCGGCCCCATCCCACCCCGGGGCACCATGTGGCTGCTGTACCAGCATTAGGTAACCCGACACGGCTGGCCCTGGGGCTCCCCACAGGTCTCCCCCTACTTGCACATGCTGTGTGAGGAGTTGCACCTCTCTATTTTCTCTCAGGGCCCCATCTTCCTGTGACCTGGGCCACCACCTCAGCATGGCACTCTGACCCTTATGACAACCGGCTTCAGGACGTCACCTCAGGACCTCAGTCCTCTGACAGACACAGTCTAGAGAAGCTTCTGTGCTTGATTTTCTGCCAGCCACTTCCAGAACACAGACTTGCCTTGTGCCTAGTCAGTAGCACCCCACAATTAGTGTGTGGGTGCAGGGCCATGGTGCTGAGGCTGGTGACAAATTGCTTGAGAAGTCCCCCTGACAGAGTACACTGTGTTCATCTGCAGTGAGGCCACTGGTGGCCTGGTTGTTTCAGAGATTAAACCTTCCCCAGGCCACCCGGCTGCCCTGTGTGCCCAGCCTTTCGCTCTGAGATTACTGACAAATGCACTGAGCTGTATCTTGTCTAAACTCAGGTCGGGTTTGAAGTTTTTAGGTTTGGTAAGAAAATGAAATCCTTTGTCCTGAACCAGGGCCTGCCGCCCTCGCTGGCAGTGTGTGTCTTAAAGAGTCTCTATTTTGAGCTGTTGGGAGAAGCAGCTGCTCTGAATTGAGACACATGTGTTTTAAGCTTGCTTCCTGATCGTGGCTCGAAAATAGAAATCAGATTCTGTCTGCTCTCTCTCGCAGGCAACTTGTCAATGAACCACTTCCACACGCTCCTCAAGTGAGGGGTTGACCCCAGGGTCTTTCTCATCCTTGTTTTGTGGAAAATGACATTTTCCATTTGGGAGGCTTTTGAGTGGCGTCCTGCCTGGAGCAGTGTGCAGCCATACACCCAGCAGGGTGGGCACACCACTGGCCCGTCCTGCACCCCACAAATGGCTGAATTCTGGTCACACAGAGGCTTGGTCAGCAAACCATCATTTGGCTGGACACCTAATAGGTGAAAAGCCCTGTGAAGCTGTTGGGTTGAGTGAACATTGCTCAGGGTTTGTAACTGTTGTTGTTGTGTACCGTCGGGTCAGAACCAGCTTGTAGCTGACCCTCCAGCAGGTTGTGAGAGGCAGTTGTATCATAGGCAGCCCATGATTCTTCCATGGAGTGCCTGGTGCATTCAAACGGCGTGCCGTACCCAAGGTCTGAGGGAGGCTGTTTTAAACATTATTTGCTCAGGTCCATGTTCTGTGCCCTCCCTCTACCGGAAGTCTACTGGTTTTCGTGGGTTCTGAAAACGACTGCACCAGCACCCGTCTTGGACAACCCACAAGTCCTCACGCTCCCAATGTGCTGCTTCCTTTTTTTGTGTGCTCTTTCTGCCTTTTAACTGAAAAGCTTTTCTTTGTTCAACCTTGGACTGGTAAAAGGGTGACGAGGGAAAACGTTCTTTCTCCACCTTTAAATTTGCTCAGTTTACCCTAAAGAAACCAGAACTGCCATCCAAGCAGATATATGCACATCCATGTTTATTGCGGCTTTGTTCACAATAACAAAGAGTTGGAAACAACCCAAATGCCCATTAACAATCGAATGGATAGAGAAGCTGTGGTATATTCACACAATGGAATACTATACGCTGCAATGAAAAACAAAGAACTCAAGAAATACTATACCAAGTGGGTGACCCTGGAGGACATTATACTGAGTGAAATATCTCAGTCACAAAAGGACAAATACTGCATAGTGCCACTGTTACAGAATGGGACTGACATCAGGGTTGGAGAAAACCTAAGAAAAGAGGAGATAAATAATGTATACTGGGTTGAAACAGATGAGGGAGAGAACTGTTTAAAAGGAATATATGATAGGTATTATTTTCATGACAAGATTCCAGAAAAAGAAATGCATAGTAAAGTGGATGGGGGGAGGGAGGGCGGGTAGAGGGGTTGATTGTGTAACAATGAAAGAATTTTTTTCAAAGAAAAACGAACTAGGGGGGAGGAGTGGGCAGGGAGAAAAATGTGCAACCATGAATGAATGGGGGGAAAGTTAAATGGAAAGAATATGCTGTAAAACGAAAAAAAGAAATTTGCTCAGTTTATATTAAAGTCCTCCTTTGCAGCAGGTGATGCAGGTGGTTGACATGCTCCGTTACTACCCAAAGGCTGGGGATTCACATCCACCCAGAGGTGCCTTGGAATCTTGAGAGGCCTGGAGATTCATTGAAAACCCAAGAATAGGTTCCTCTCCAATGGCCAGATGGTCTTGAGTTGGGTCACCTCAACGTGTAAAGTTCTCTAGAGGAATATAAGCAATTAGGTCCTGTCCTCAGGGCCCTTTAGAGACTCCCCGTTAGAAGAGAAACCCCATGGTGAAGGGAAAGGCCAAAAGGATGTTAAGGCATCCTGAATGTTGGTAATTAATGTTGTAAAGTAAAATGTGTATGAATGATTGGATGAAAATCAGCATTCTTTGCAAATTTTCACTTAAAAAAAATAATCTTGGCTGGTGCTGCCTCCTGAGGAGTCAGGCCCTGTGATCTTGCAAGGGAGGATCTGGGTCTCACCCCACCCACTTCCTGGTTAAGTTCTTCAGTTCAAGCCTTACCTCTCAACTATAATAGAGCTGTCCCAGCCCTGCTCAAGGCACCCTGCAAATTGAAGTGACTAGGGGAAGCCCAGGGGTTGCTCGCTATTATCATGGAGCAAATTGGTCTTACAAACAGTGACCACTGATTACTATTGAAAAGCTGCTTAGAATCTGAGGCCCTCCAGGGGTTGTTCAGAGTTCAGGGTGGGCATTGTCCCAGTCTCTCTGCAGTAGAGGCCTGAGCTCCAGCCCCAGCCCCATCGCTCCTAACACAGGGACTGCAGGCTTTTTTGGACACAGTTTCCTTATCTTCAGAGTGACATATTTGCCTGCCTTGGAGGCTGTTCTGAACATTAATGGAGATGCATTCACGAAGTGTGGTGTAATCAACGTGTCATATAAACGTTAATGCAACCCTAGTTTTGAAATGGCCAGGATACTACCTGTCAAACTTCAGAATTACTGAGGCCTCAGTGTTCATTGTTGGAAGTTGTTTAGCTTTTTTTTTTTAACTTCCTAAAGCTTTGTCTTCCTTGAGCATATCTGGGGGTAGAAGCAAAATGCTGTTCCAGGTGGAAGGACCTGGACCAGAGCACTCTCTCAAGCAGCTGATGTTAGCATGAGGCTTGGGCCAGGCTGTCGTGAGGGAAGGAGGGAATGACCAAGATGAGAGGTTACTCTGACCCGGGGTGAAATCAGATCCTGAGCAGGGATTAGATCACAGGTCATCAGTTTGGCAATGGAGCAAATTCTCCTCCTCAGTGCTCACCCCCTCCCATACACTGTATTTGTGAACACTGGAGAAAAGATGTATTTGGGTGACAAATTGTAAATAATCATAAATAATGGCTAACATTCATGCCAAAGGTGTTCTGAACTTAACACATACACACACACACACACAGAGACACACACACATCGTAAGTGACAGCGGCCTTTTGGTAGCCTCACTCCAGGTGAGGCACGTTGTGGCCTATGCACAGGTCACAAAGATAGAGAGGGACATCACTGAGGTGAGAACAGTGAGATGAAGTGGAACGGTAACAATGGAATAGTTTTGGGTTCCCCAGCATCCTCTTACAGAGCCAGATACTAAACATCTCAGACCAACCAAGAGGCAAAACCAGGATATCATGCAGGCCTTATATAACCATTTTAAATATAACTGTTTAAAAATGTAGAAGCCATTCTTAGCTTGTGGGCCATAAACGTGCAGGCATCGTGCTGGCTTCCGCCTGCTGTCCACTGCTCTCAGACCTCGGGGACCAGCATTAGCTGGTTGTGCAGGTTCACTCACCTCCCATAACCCACTGCTGAGGGTCACCAGTCCCTGAGCCTAGTGGGGTGCTAGCATCAGAGAGAACTGGTAGAGTGGGCAGACTCCATGGAGCATGCCCACAACTGGGTTTAAAAAGCTCCTTCTTGGGGTCCCTTTCGGATGCAGCTTGAAGTCCTTGTGCTCCACTTCCTCTGCAGGTATGGTGAGCCCCCAAACCCCCCGTCCCTCTACTCCTGCATCCAGGACCTCCTAGAAAGAAAGAGATTTGGAGATGACCTGAAAGTCTTGCCTGCTGTCACTTTTCAGCTTTTGGCTCAGAGAAGCAGCGGTCTGCTGACCAGGTCAGCTGCGGGAGGAGTAGCCTGTGGGTCATTCAGTCCTAGCAAGGCCACTGTCTCCTGGAGGCTTTTCTGCTCCTTGCCAGGCTCAGTGCCTCCGGTCCTGACCTCTTCTCCCCATACTGCCCACTGTGGGCTCCCCACCCAACACCCCAGCACTCACAGGCAGCATGAACCATGTTGCCTTCTAGAAAGGTCTCATCCCTTCTGAAACAACTAGCTCCTGGAGATGCAGCTGACATAGCTCCTGTCGGGCCCTTTCCCCAAAGATGAGGAACTGCACAGGGTCCCATGGCCACTCCGCAGACTGCCTGCTTCTAATGAACCAGAAGGTCGCAGAGATAATGTGGTCCAGGTGAGCCTGTGGTGAGGTTAGCTGCATTCATTGGTTGCTTCTTGGAGGTTATTACGAGTAGCCTGGATAAGGTTACAGAATTGAAACGATTCCTAGTTGTTGCAGACATAGCGGAGAAGAACCCAGGCTCCAGGGAGGAGCTGCAGCAGGTGGAGAAGCCACCTGTTTCGTTCCAGATTCTTCCTCCTGGGAATGAAGAAGAAATAAGATCATTACAGGAATTAGCTGGCATATGGCTCCATCTCCTTTGATCTGGACTGGGCATTGGCGGCTCAGGTTGGTCACCTTGCCCAGGTCAGCCGTGACGTGGACAGTGGTGATGCTCATTGCTCTGTGCTCATCCTCCGAGAGGGAACCCTGGATACCCAGCACCGCTTAGAATCATTTAAAAGGAGTTTCTTTCAGGGCAAATAAAATAGCTTGGGCTCAGTAAATGGATTTGGCCTTTCATCTCCAGAAGCTAATTCAGAGCACGATGTCCGTGGCAGGCATGGAATACAACCGTTTATTTGCTCCATCAGAATAAGCATCATTGCATCTCGCCCAGCAAGAAACTCCTGTGGGCAGAGAATGGGGGACAGACAGGTGGAAGGAGGCACAGCCCTGCCCATCCATGGTGTGGAGCGGGGTGCCACAGGCGTTTCTGCGTGTCTAGGCTTCCTATGTGGAGCTCTGATTACTTCCTCTCCCTGTGGCTTCCTGGGGTCTGTCTAGTTCTGTACCTGCCCTCCAGGGGAACAGGCCCCACTCATCTGTCTCTCTGTTCTGCTGCCTCTACTGCCCGACGTCTCACACTCTGCTCTCCCTGCATGTAGACCACTCAGCAAAGCCTCTGACATTCACAAGCTTGGCCTGTGTCCCATCTAGCGTATGAAGCTCCTCTGTGGTCTGCTCTTCTCCCTCCCCTCTTTCCCTTGCCTGCTAAGTGGATAGTGCCCAGGTCCTTGGCCGCAGGCCCTTCCCTCACACCCTCACACCCTCGCCAGCCAACACTTGACCCTTATTCCTCCAGATGGTGATTCTTTCTGCGGGTCCTCCTGGTTCCTCAGTATTCCCCAAAGTGGGGCTTCTGGTCTCCACCTTCTGCAGACCTGTCTTGCCGCAGGTGTGGCCTTCCCCTGTGGCGGCTTCTCATCTACCTGCCAGCTCAGTGGCCAAGTCCTGTTTCTTTTCATCCTGGAAAGCATGGCTTCCCCCCCGCCCCCTCTCCCTATCCTCAAGCTGCAACCACCAGTTGCTGACATTAGGATCTTGTGCTTAGATTTATTTCACTGGCGTTTTAACCCCAGGTTTCCGCCCTGGCCTGGTCTGTGAACTGCTGCTCTCAGATTAATCTCCTGAAATCAGAGCTTGGCTCTGGCCCCTGCCTCTTGGGTCTCCTTGACAGGGGTGGTAGCTCCCCCTGCCTCCTGGGCCATGCCAGAGTTTCACAAGTGGCCCCATGAGCCGCTGGCCCTGGCCTCTCCAGCCTTGTGCGTTCTCTCCTGTACACGCCCTCAGCTCACTTCTTTCTTCCCTTTGCTTTTGCTGATGTTTCTTCCTTGGAATCCCTTTCCTCCCTCTCCCCCCTGCACCCCCATCCAGGCCCTGCCCTGCTCACCTGCCCAGCTCAGCTGCCCAGCTTCTCCTCATGTCTGTCTCTGATCTCCTGGGAGCCGCCTTCGTCTCTCTTTGCCCTTTCTTTGGCATTTCATAGTCCCAGCCTTGTGTTTCATTTGTGCATGTGCCCTTCCCCTCTGCGTGGGCCACACTGACCCCGGCTCTGTGGGATCAGGGTGTGATGGTGCCCAGTCATCGATTGGCTGGACAGTTCTCATGCTGCCCTTTTCTGCTATGACCTTAACTATCTCGGAACAAAGTCCATTTCCTTACCTTGTATAGAACAAGATTGGAAGGATCTGGATGGTTGACAAATTGCATATTTAAGATGAACAGTTCCCAAGAGGAGAGACTTTGGCTGGGGACTTTATGCTGAAGGCGCTGCCTCGGGAATTTCCCGCACAGCCACAGTCCGTCGGATTTACTCCGCATCCTCCCTCACATGGTTCAGGCCCAGCAGAGCCGAGGGTGTGCCGGCGGGCCGGGGAGGGACCAGGATCAGAGATGCGAAGACTTGGCTGCCAGAGGTGGCAGCTTCTGGTGAAACGGGGCTTAGGAGGCAGCGTGGCACAGCAGCCCTGGCGCCAGCCAGCCTGCGAGTTTGTGTTATTGCCAATGCTCCTGTGAGACACCCACCTTCACTGAGCCCAGGTCGTCTGTTTGTGGAATAAGAGGGTGGTAAGAAACAGTGCTGCAATCCTAAAGGCCTGGGGTTCGAATCCACTGACTGCCGTACAAGAGAAGGGTAGACAATCTCCTCCCATGTAATTACTGCCTCTGAAAACCCGTTAGAGGATCAGATATGAGTCGGTTCTGACCCGGCAGCACACAACCACCCCCACCACATCTGAATGACGCCTCCGCAGAGAGGAGTCACCCAGTCAAGTGCCTGTTGTGATGCTGCCACCAAGAATGGCCTCTGTGAAGAGTTCTCAGAGCTCTCCCACAGAGAGAGTGGGGCACCACCTGACCAGGGGGCCTTACTAGAATACAAGCAAAGAGAAGTCTCCCAGGGCAGCAGGACAGCCAGATCTGAGAAGGTGAGCCCAGCCTTTCTATATGGAATGTTTTGAGGGAGTCATGACACCCCTCTGCCCTCCACTTCTCCCCTCTTCTTACAGGTAGGGTCTTCCTGCTTCTCCAGGCTGGGGGTGGGGGACAAATTGGCCAGCCGTCTTGGGCTTACTTTATTTAGCGTGTGTTTTAGTAAATTTAAACTTCTTCGGTTGGGTAAAAGCTTTAGAATTACAAAAATTCCTTTTGTGTTGCCTAATGTTCTTCCATTTAAAAGATTAGCAGACATAATTTCAGTGAGCCTACATGAATGGCATGTCTCGTTTAGCTTAATCTCTTCGGTACAAGTTAAAACATATAAGGAGTGTCTCCTCTAGTGTGCGGGGGGGGGGGTGTGGTGTTTGTAGACAGGTCACTCTGAGGCGGTCCCTCAGAATGGTGGACAGATCATAAAACAGATGTGAGCGGCAGCCTGCCCGGCTGCTGGTGCCCAAGGCCCTGATGTCAAAATGCAAGATTCCCACAGGATACAGGTGTGAAGTCACTGCCGGAATGCTCAGGAGAAGAAGGTAAAAACCCCTCAGATTTGGTGTAACACCGAAGCAAGTGGCACAGAACTTTCTGAGGCCATGAAGCAGCAGGTAGAGATGGCCTTTGAAAAAAGCCTCTCTGCCACACCCTCAGATGCCAGGTCACACAGTGGGCAGCCAAGGGGACAGAATTGGGGTCTTGCGGTGCCTAGAAGTCAGCAGCATTGACTGGCACGTCTGGCCACCGGTGAATGCAGTGTCCACTGCTCAGTCCACCTGACCACATACTGGTGACAAAAGAACCCCTTGCTGACCACGTAGGTAAAAGATGAAGCGGTTTAGGGGACTTTGTGTAGTGCGTATGTGAGGAAGGGGTGGCTCTCTGTCATCATCATCCACCCACGGTGAGTTCCCACTGTGTTTATTCTTGCGTCCAAAATATTACCCGGCATCTGCTATGTGCTGGAGCAAACTGACCATCTGAGAAAGTGGCGTCTGTCCCACAGAGGAGGAGAAAAGCCTGAGGTGCAGGAGGGAAGGGAAGTGAACAGCCTGGATCCTCACAGTTCTCGAGTGGCAGAGCTGGGATTCCAACTCGGGCCCACTGGAGTTTTCCTGTCACTTAGGGAATGACTCCTGCTTAGCCTCTGATCCGTCAGTGCACTGCGTGTTTGGGATGTGACAGGGAGCCTGCAGTCTGGAGAGAGGAGACACGTAGCGATGGAGCTATTTGTTTATTGTGTACATGTATATGTGTATCTAATGTGTGCCTTCCTGCATGCACTGGTGGTAGCATAGTGGGTAAGGAGTTGTGCTGCCAACCCAAAGGCAGGTGGTTCAAATCCAGCAGCCACTCTAAGGAAAAAGTTGGGCCGTCTGCTCCTGTGTGATTTTCAGCATCTGAAGACTCACTAAAGGGTCAGCTATGAGTCGGTTCTGACTTGACGGCCGTGAATGTTTGAGTTAGCTACAAGCATATTTAAATGATAGCAGTGTCCATTGATGGAGCCAGGAGGGACCCGAGAGGGGGTGAATGCCAGTGTCCAGCTGACCCAGGGCCGCTCCAGAAATTGCCAGTTACGCTCCATTAGTTTACGTCACAGCAACCCACAGTGCAAATTGTATCTTAATTGATTAAAATTAACTTCCAGCATTTCTCTCAAATGGCTTTTTCTTTTGTTTGGAAAAGCTCTCTTTGGATCTATCCTTTCATCATATATTCATGTTCCTGTTTCTTTTTCTAGCCAAATAGGGGCGACTGGAATCAGGAAAGAGTCCAGGCAGTCCTTGACCTGCAGGGGGCATGTGGAGGAGGGCGCGCAGATTCAGCTCTCCACTCGTCCTTCTAAAAGCTCTTTGTCCAGTTCCGATCACATTTGCTTAGTGTGGTGGTGCCAAGATGGCCTCCCCTGCCTCTTCTGGTTAATCCCCTCTGCACAGGACACCTCCCGCATGGTGGTACCTGGCTCGGGCGGGACGCGCAAGGCTGTACACCCTTTCTGCTTTGGGGGGATTTAAAAATGTTTGATGTTTTGAAGATTTTTTTTTAAATTCCAGATAACTTTAGACTTCAGAACATACTTTCCTAAAGCGGATTCTAACAAAATAGCCTTTTATCACAGAAACTTGAAGCATGAACTATAAGATTATTGATTTTGCCCCTGGAATAGATAGGAGCATTTCCTACAAGCTCTCTCTGTGTCCCGGCCTCGTGTTTCAGGGGTGGTTGACCACACGTGGAGTGTGACTGTGAGTCTCGGATGGGACAGAGGTGTCTAGGGACCATGTCGGACCCGACCCTGACTCTGCACTTGTCTTTTGTGGATATTCCTCATCTGTTCAAAGGTCGTTTCAGAAGTGTTAGATGTGTCTCATGAGTAATATGAAATAACAGCAGGAGATGAGTGGTAACTGTTAGGCCCTGCAGTTCCCCCGGCTGGACACCCTGAAGGTGTGGGAGTGGGAGACACCCACCAGGTCCTCCCAGCCATCCCCCCGCCTGGCCGGTGCTGGTCCTCCACTTGGCTCTGGTAGCCTCAGCCCTCCCTTAGCACAGCATAGCCCAGCCTTGCCTGCTTCTGTCCCCATTGATCACATTTCTCCCACTTCAGGCTCTCCCGCCATCACCACTGCAAGCCCAAGCCTCCACTCTTTGAGAGCCTGGCACTGTCCAGCCCTCCCTTCCTGTGTGAGGTCGTCCCACCCAGGGTCGTCCTCTGCGGGGCTCCATGAGACAGGCCTGGGGCTGCTCATTGACTCTGAGGACAGATGTGATGGATTCAGTAAGTGTAGAGAACATTCTTAAGCAGTCATGGAGTTTTCCAGAAGCTGGCTTTTAGAAGCCTGAAAAGTGCTTTATATATGTGTGTCTTTTTTTAATAGATGTATGTATGTATGCAGGGAGCTCTGGTGGCCTAGTGAGTAAGGAGTTGTTCTGCCAACCCAAAGGCCGACGGTTCAAATTGACCATGGACAGTGTCTTCAGCTGTGAGTCAGTTTGGACTCAATGCTATGTAACAGTGGCACTTAATATATATTTGTCTTTGTACATATGGAAATATAATATTCATACATATATTTGTATATGCACACACACATATATGTTGTTGTTAGGTACCATTGAGTCAGATGACTCATAGCTGACCTTCCAGCAGGTTTTCAGAGACAGTTTTCATATGGGAGGAAATTGCATGCATAAAAATATATATATATATCTTTGCCCATTCTTAATATGTATATATATTATTGATACCAACCAGTATTTGTTAGGTGATTGCTGACCATGTGACAGAAAGCATGATTCCTTGGGGAAGAAAGCTTGTTCAGGTTAAATTCTTGTGGAAATCCTCATAATCTTGTGTTGTCCTCCAAAGATGTAGCAAGAATGTAAATAGCCAGGTACTTTGACCTGCCTCAGATGTTTACCCATGTAAACGAAGGCAGTAGAACAGCCCGGGGTTATGAATGCCTTCACTGTCTGCCATTGGGGGGCTGTCTTGTCTGGCTGGGTTGGAGATGATCAGGAGGCATTCTTAAGACTGTAAAGTAAGAACACTGAAGCTGAAGTTGTGATGTGGGCAGATAAATAGATCTATATTTGCCATATATGGTAACAGAAGGAAGGTCTGTGGAAATGCTCTGGACATTTACGGACTTTGTGATTCATCCAGCAGGCCCAGCAGCTCCAGCCAAGAGATGTAGAACGTATTAAACTATATCTCTTCCCTGACTTGTTCCACTGGGGGGGAAAAAACTCAGCACCAAAACCCACCACACGTGTGGCCAGAGGAATTTGTACAAGGTGGTATTTGATAACAAACTTGAGGAAGATTGTCCCAGAATTCCAAACGCTTACTAAAACTGGTGATGCTCCCCTCACATTAACAGTTTCCTGGAGACCCAGGTCTGCGTGCTGATAGATTCTCTGTGGCTGCTTGCTTTCCTTCTAATGCCAGAAATAAAAAGGTCTGCATTTTTAAACTGATTTACTTGCATTTAAACTCTTCACATTTTAATCCGTTGTAGAGTTAAGTGATACTTGCGGCTCCTTTTCCAGGGACTGGGTGAAAATGAGCAGCCAGCCCTGTGTTCCCTTCACTCAGCAGGTTCTGTGGTGTCTGGCTCTTGCCAGCCGGGTCCCTGGCACCCCTCTTGGCACCAGGCCCAAAGAGGCCAGTTTGTACCAATTCTGCAGTTGGCTGATGTTAGGAGACCTTCTAGAAGCCACATTTAAGACATCCCAGAGAGCATGAGTGAAAACACACGCCTTGATACTGGCTCTCACCACACAGCCTCAGTGTGCCTTGGGGATGACTGTTAAATGGGCTCATTGAGAAACCACATGCAGGTTTAGAAACCGAGCAAAGGAGGTCCAAATCAACATCAGAAGGCTTTTCCTTAGGTGCACTCTTTAAAGTAAAAAGACAGAAAACTCACAGAATCCATTATGTTTTGGGTGTTGTGGTCAGAAGATAAGCAACCTCCTCTCTAATCCCCTTTCCTGGCCTTAGAAGCATCATCTCCCTGACCTCTGGGCTCTCTGAGCCATGTGACCTGCTGAATGACATTGAGTGAAGCTAAGGGAACACTTTTTTGCCTCCTCAAATGGATTCTCTTGAGGAAAGTTGGAGCTGCTTCCTAGCAGCATGGTAGCCCACCAGTGGGGATGCTAAAGTGGAAGAAGGTGGGGCGTCCACAGCGAGTTTTTCTTGACTCTAGCATGCGTCTGCTTGTTCTTCTAGGCTGACGTAGTCCACCAGGAAGCGTCTGCACCTTGTGTTTGTAATGCGTCAGTACCCTGGTTGCTCATGGAGTCAGCTGTGTTCTGTGCACTTGATTTCCATCGGCTTAATAGAAATAATTCTATTCAGGACTAACTGACTCGTAGCTGGCCCTCCAGCAGGATTTCCAAGCTGCAATTTGCACAAAAGGTTACCTGTCTCCTGAGGGGCTGCTGGTGGATTCAGGCCTCCTGTCTTTGGGTTGGCAGCACAACTCCTTGCCCACCAGGCCACCAGAACTCCCTAAGAAATGAGTCATTTTGCAGCATTCTGTGAATAAAGACAAACTCGAATCAGGGCCTACTGTCAAGTCAGGTTTGACTCTGTCAAGTTCCCAAGACTGCCCATCTTTCTCCACAGAGTTGCTGGTGGATTCAAACCACTGACCTTTGCCTAGCACCCTTGTATGTTAACCACTATGGTTCTTTCTTAAAAAAAAAAAAGACAAAGTTTGTCAAAATTACAAGGTGGTTGGATCCCACATCTGTGGGACCTTCTGAGCAGTTGTGGCTCACCTGGCACCTTGCTCTGTTCAAATGAGGAGCTTTGTCTGGGGAGGTCCCTGCCTCCGTTTCCCTTGCTGTTGTAGTAAGCGTTTACAGAACTATCTGCAAGTCGATTTTCCCGTCATTTATTGTTAACTCTTTTCCTGGACGGCCTTTTGAAGCTGGCAAATATTAATAAGTATATGATGATAATTAAACTGATGAAGGTACAGGCAGTCCCTGGATTACAGGAGTTCTAGTCCATTCCTGTCTCTCTGTAAGTCAAATTTATATTTAAGGTGGAACAAACAGGTACAATTAATGCCTAATGTCACTTGTCCGATGTTTGTCTTGGCACACATAGTTGTTATGGTTAATGTTACCTGTCACCGTCAACTTGGTGGCATGATTCTCGGTATAAAGTGATTACCCCCCATTTTATCACCTGATGGAAGAGAATTTCCCTTGCAGGTATGGCCAGTATCCAGTGACTGTGTAATTTTTTTCTCCCCTGGCAAGTCTCACTTGCTGCCCAAGATGGAGGTTATACTTGGCCCAGTAGCCTGTAATCACCACTGAGTGCCCACTCTGGCAGCAGCAGGAACCAACATTGTTTTCTTAACAGGGCGTCATTCCTTGATCAACTGTAGGTCTCTCTGGTGGCCTAGTAGTAAGAAGCTGCACTGCAATCCCAAAGGCACACAGTTCAAATCCACCAGCTGCTTTGCAGGAGAAAGGTGAACAGTCTCCTCCCATGCAGTTAACTGACACTGAAAATCCACTGACAAGACAACACACAACTACCACTACCTGTCACAATAAGGGCAGTGTTATTTTGTTCTCAGTGGGATAGGCGCTTAGCTGGAAATACATATATAACCTTCCCTACAATGCTTCAGCTAAAACCATTACTCCTAGACTTACAGAATGCCTTATCTGCAGTCATGGAATACCACACGGCTCGCCTCACGTTGAGGGATTCACTTCATGGCAAGTGGAGTGCAGTCGTGAGCCCATGGTTGGAATTCAGTGTTCTTAACCACCTTCCCATCATCCATCATCCTAAAACATCTGCCTTAATAGAGTGGTGGACTTCTAATGGCAGAATGACAGCGCCAGCCAAGTGGCCATGCTTTGCAGGGTTTGAGACGTGTTCTCTGGGAGGATATAGATGCACTAAACTCGGGTCCACGGTGCATTTCTTTTTCTCCTATTGTCAGGACCCACAGGTTCCGGAATGAAGGGGAGGAATTAGGAGTGGCTGCACTCTCTTTGGTCCTGATGACTCGCTCGCAAACATTTTGCCTCCTGTCCCTGCAACCTTGTGCTCTGTGGGTCCAGAGGCCTCAGTGTTTAAAGGAAGGAATACTTTCACCTGCAGACACAACCTGGAATCTGTTAAACTGAAAGTGAAGAATGCCTCCTGGCCACTTTGGGCTTATGCCTCTGGATCAACAGGCAAAGAAGGGAGTTAACTGAAGTGGCTCTTCGATTGGTCCTGATCACCATGGGGAAATAGGATTGAGACTCCATAGTTGAGAAGAGTATGTTTAGAATACAGATCTTTTAGGAATTGATGCTGCATAATTGAGATGAGGAAGAGTATGTTTGAAATACAGCTCTCTTAGGATGCCTCTTAGTAATACCGTGCACTGTGATTAAAATCAGCAGAAAACTACAGCTCCATCCCATCCTGAGTACTAGTGACCAAATCCTCCAGAAATCAGGGCTGTCTGGGGTACTTGTTAAAGACAAACAGAATACAGACGGATGATAGCAGGAGGTCCTTCTGAGTAGCAGCTACAGTCCTGACGCCTATCTCTGCAGGGACACTAAAGCTGGTTTCATTGTTCTTGTTAAGGTCTAAACTCCAGGAGGGCGGGGACAGTGTGTCGGAGGCATAGTTAACTGCTCAAATGACTTTTGAATAAATGAAAATATAATATGTAATTCTTGTCTTTGTCAAACTGTCTATATAAAATCTGTTATATATATATTTTTTTTCTAGATATACACACACAAATCATAGCAGTGTTTTCCAGCTTCCAAAATAAATTTTGAGATTTCCACATGAGCATTTTTTAAACTATGACAAGGAAGAATATATCAAGATCAGACCAAAAGGGAAAGCTCGCTTATTTAGACAACTTACCAAAGGGGAGAGAGTCTGCTTGCTCCCCTGACCAGAGTCTGGCAAGAAGTCCTTGTGGCCAGTGAGCTACCCCAGGACACACAGCTCAGGGATGGGCAGGGATGGCATGAGCGCAGGCTATCAGAGCCAGCTCCTCCACACCCTCCCAGTGGGCATCAAGCCTGTGATGCCAGCGAGATGGAGCGAGAGCGCCTCTCCCCCCGAGCAGCTTGTTCTCCGCGTTGTCTCACGGGCAGAACACCCATCCTCAGAGAGAACCTTGGTCTCCAGACGGTGACTGGGAGCAGCTCTCGCCTCTGGGATGAGAGACAGTGTAGCAGCCATTTCACACACATTTTAGCCTTTTAAAATATGTAGAGGATTCCACAGACCTTTGTGTGCATGACAGCAATATTGATTCAGATAGAGAAGTTTCAAGACACAAGACTATATAATCCAGTGTGCCAGGAGCTTCAGAGTGTCACTGTCCCTGGTGACAAAGCAAACCAAACCCGTATGACCTCATGGAGCCTTGAGGGGATCCGAGAACCCAGGAGTTCGCAGACCGCCCTCCGGGAGGTGCTGACCAGGCAGCGTCTTTAAGACTTCTTTAGCTGTCAGCTAACGTCCTAACAGTTCTTCCTTGAAATGGTCAGCTCCGTGTACTTGGAAGGGCAGCCCGGCTGGCTGCTGACCCTCAGACGGCACCTCCCTGGCCCTTTGAGTCCTCCAGCAGTTCCTCAGGAGATAGATGAGCGTTCTCTCCTGTGATTTACAGGGTCTGAGAGTCACTGAAAGGTCAGCTCCACCTCAGCAGGAGTGAGCTGAGTTGTACTTTGAAGTTGCCCTTTCCTTCCTTCCGTCGTCTTAGCCCTACATCAGCCGTATCACCTTAGGTTTAGATCTGGGTGTTGACCGATTTGATAACATCACATGGTCTCCTTAATGAAGGACACCACTCGCTTGAGTTCACCGCCTCTGCTGAGTCCTTGGGTGTCCCTGCCTGCCTGCAGGGTGCCCACCTGACACTTCCCACTGGCCACCAGGAAGCCTTTCTTGACCCCTGCATATTCCCCTCCAGCCCCACGAAGCCAAATCGGACCCCTAACCCAGTTTTTTTAGGCACCGTACTGAAGGCACATCCATCAGTATTCGAGTTTTCCTGCCAAGACACACAGAATGTTTCAAATGGAGCAAAGAAATTTAAATGGGAAGAAATTATAGCATGAGTGAGCTTATCCCTTTCAGGATAATCTTATTTAATAACCAAAAAAGTCACAAAGATGTGCATTTTATCCAGCTACAAAGGCAGCGTGGCAGGTTATATATTGTGGTAATTACATGTTTGGGGTTTCATTCCTTCTTTAAACTAGATTTCTATTATTTCAGAAAATCAGCCATTGTAGAAAAAGACTATTCATTTATTTCATTGCCGGGTGGCCCATACACTGTAAAAAATAGGTCAAGAACAGTAATCTAAATTGACTGCTGATAAATAATTAACGCTAATGGAATATTCTCAAATCTGTGAACTAAAATCTTTGAGAAATTGCCAGGACACACCGTCTGCTGTTGTATAGAAAGGTATTTTTTATTTAACACTTCCGCTTAAATGCCATTTAAAATTACCATTTTCTCTCACAAAGACTGGAAGAATGTGTGTTCATCTATAAAAGTAACAAAAAGTTGGATGCTCCATTGATAGCCGCATGATTCATCTGCTAATGATGAGAAGTGAAGGTTTCAGTATCTTGGAACAAAGAGAAACTTTCCCGTTCCCTTCACCTGTATTTTAAACTGACTGCTGCAGTCATTGTACAGCACAATACAGCTTGTCTTGGGTTTGAAACTTTGTCCCTGGTCTAAGCTCCTCTATGTGTGGTGTATTTTCACCCTCATAAATTACATCCAGGGAGATTCAGGTGCTATTAAGAACAAATTTTTACGATAGTTACGATTCACCTATTGGCACCAGCTTACAAAAATAGCACTTGACAGGTGTACAGGAAAGTTCTTCGCCGGAGAGATGATTTATCAATAAGAAGTATTGTAGTTGCTAAGATTAAGCTGTGATGCACCATGTGAGTTTTCCTTGATTGAAAGGATGATTCAGCCACCGCCAGGGTATTTTAGAATCCTAAGGAGGAATCAGTGTCTAGATCCTTCTTGACAGCGTGTCTTCAGATTTGGGCTTTAATCTTTAGAAGAGGAGTTATCTTCTCATTCCAGTTTGAGGAAAGAAATGACCTGAGTTGTTTTTTTTTAAGGGGGGGAAAAAAAACAACAAACCAAAAACCAGCCATATGCTATTACTTTTTAGAAAACTTTAAATTTTGTCTTAAATTGTTGTGTTTCTCTCTAACCTATTTGTTGTTGTTATTATGTACTGTTGAGTCAGTTCCAACTCATAGCTGACCTTCCAGTTTTCAGGGCAGTAGATTACCCAAGAGGAGATTGCACATCTTTTTCCTGAGGAGCAGCTGGTGGATTTGAACCACCTACCTTTGAGTTGACAGTGTAACTCCTTATCCACCAGGCCACCCGAACTCCCTAAGACCAGATTCAGGGTGTCAGGTCTAGAGAGACCTTCTCCCTACATCTCTTAGGTCTAGGCATTTCCCAATATAGGAACGTGGGTCCAAAGGACAGGCTGTTCTTTCTTGGTGGTCCTAAACACCCACTTTGTTTCTCCTTTATTTCTTGTAAGGCACAGTGATGCAGGCCCCACCCTGAGGACAGCCCTTACATCTGAAGGGATTCTGATCTGGTCGAAGGTGCATCTCTCCCATCCCCCTTGTGTGTGATCACATCAGATCCCATCATGGGTGATTGCATCGTTACATAACTACCTCTCCTCCTGTCTCATTAACATCATAGAGGTTAGGATTGATAACACAGGGGAGAGAATTACATAATGCTGAGCATCAGGGACACACATTTAGGGGGAATACAGTTCAGCTCATGACAGTGCATCTTACATTCAGTGGTTTTAAAATGTCATGAAATACGCTATATTGCATAATTCTTTTCTTCTGACATAAACCTAAAACCTTTTCAAGGCACTATTTTCTTGCTTTGAGGCTTGAAGTACGAAGAGGGAAACCAGGAGTTACAGACTCATTGGGAGAATTTTCAGTCTTGGGCGTGTGACACGCGTGTCTTTATGCATAAGCATTTTCCTGGGTTGCCTTTTTGTCTGGCCCCTCTCAAAGGTTAAGCCTACTTAGTCTTTATGACCCAGGCACAGTTAAAAGCGTATGAGACCTGGAGTGGAGGAAAAACTGGGAGTCATCCCTCAGCTGATGCGGTGAGAGCTGAGCCGGCAAGGTCCCTGTGGCCAGCGCCAGGGTCCATGGGGGCCCCAGGGCAGGTTGCTGACCGTCTTCTAGACTCATACAGAGAAGACCTGGGCATCTGAGCTTACACAGAAAAGCCAAAGGAATAGGAGACCTCAGAAAAACGCCTGCCCCATCCTGCACTTCTGTCACGGGAGAAGGCCAGGACCCCATCCCCTGGGCTGTGGCCGTAGAGAATGAGGTCCCCCTCAGAGCTGGGGCCAGACAGTTAGAAATTTTAAATGCTATCGAAATTTTCCCCACAAGCTGACCCTTAGTTACTATTAATCAAAGAGTGATACAATTAGAAAAACAACCAGTGAAGTCTAGGTTGTATCCTATTTGAAATGTTTGTTGTTGCCGTTGTGAGGTGCCGTTGAGTCAGCCCCAGCTCACGGCAGAACACAGAGAACCGGGCCTGACCAGGGCCGCCCTCAGTCTCCACAGTGCTTAAGCCTGGTGTCGGCACTGCGTGGGCCCGTCTCAGTGAGGGGCTTCCGCTCCTTCACTCACCCTCCGCTTTGCCAAGTGTGATGTCCGTTTCCAGGAACCGGCCCCTCCTGATAGCGGGCCCGGAGTGTAATCGTCACTCACCATCCTGACCTCTGAGGAGCGCTCTGACTTCTTCCAGGACAGATTTGTGTGTCCTTTTATTATAGTTCTGATTTACAGCGTAGGGTTCATGCATACCTTTGGGGCCACATTTGTAATCTCTTCCTTTTGAATAATGCCCGAGCTGGAAGGGTTCCTCTGCCTGTTCTCTCACGTGTACAGGATGTCCCCAGCGCCCTCCTTTCGCAGGCACAGAAGGGGCTGGTCTCAGTGTCGCAGCCCAGGTGCTCCCCCGCTCTGAATTCCTGGCACGTGATCCTGTGATCATTCCTGACTCCCAAGCCCACACTGCCCCTGCAGAGAGCTGTGGGGCCTCCAGAGCACGGAGCCCCAGCGGGGAGGACACAGCCTGCAGAGGCCACACCCTACCTGCCCCAAGTGCTTCACACGCCAGAAAACCAAAGCGTTTTTTACCTTTTCTTCTCCAGACAGATGCAGCCAAACACGCTGCCTGCGATTTTTGTGGGGGTTTGTTTCTGTTTTGCTTTTACACCAGAGTGGTTTTCACCAGCAATTGTCATTACCTCACAAACTCCTTAATAGCATTTTGTCGTTCAATTTTCAGATCTAAACGGTGGGTTATGAGTCAGTGGTTTGGAGAATAATGAAAATCTCTTTTATAGGGAAGCATCTCTCGATAAACATTACTTGTTTGTTCTGGACTCGAGGGAGAAGGTGAAAGGCACTGTTTTGGCTTTTGCCTGCAAACTCTGGATAATCAGAAGCTCAAGGCCCTCACTCCACCACACGTGTTAAGGTGTCGGTTGCTTTTTTACCCAATAAATGAGCCAGAATGAGAAAAAAACTTTAAACTTCTGGCTGAATTAAGTTTACAACTCACAGTTTTATCTTAGCCAAGGGTTGATTGGCCAGGGCGTTTGTTAGGCCAGGAGGAATCCCAAATGACTGTCCATGATCACAGGGTACCGGTTCAGGACCCAGCACCCCTTCTACCTGCTTAGTTCACCACAGAATGGGGCGCCTTATCGCTTACGTCAGAGTCATACTTACCAGGAATAGGATTGGGCGAGACATCCCTCCAGTTGCCATGGATAAAATGAGAAAGAATATGTTTTAGCTGGTAACTTAAAATACAGATTAGTTGGTTTGTGTCTATATTTTTATAAATATATTGTGTTATTTCTTCATCTGTCTTTGAGTATCTTTTGCATATGTGTATAAGTGTGTTGTGTTCAGTACAAATATCAGAAGTTTCTTAGTGATCTGATTTGAGAGGTGAATAAGCCCGGAGAAATGGGTTTTTTTAAGTACATGGATTATGAAAATGTGAATGAAAGAATGTATGAAAAACAAGATACATGAATGAAACACAGTGTATATTAATTGGTTATGCAAACTCATATTTTTAAATTTATTTTATTATTTTTTTTGCATGTGTACCATCAAATCGGATCTGACTGGTACAGGAGGAGATTGTCCCGCCTTCTCCAGCAAAGCTTCTGGTGGATTTGAACCATGTACCTCTGAGATTGCAGCGCAGCTTCTTGCCACTAGGCCACCAGAGCTCCCTTGCAAACTCATATTTTTTTAAAAAATAAAGGATGTTGTTGTTGTTGTTGTTAAGTGCCATCGAATTGTAGACAGCTCACAGTGACGCTGTGAACGAAAGACCTGAACACTTTCATAACTTTCACCGTTTCTCCAAGTTCATAGAGCTTCTGGAGGCAAGCTATTTCGGAAGTGGCTGCCACTGCCCACCGTGGGTAACCATTACTGCATTTGACACCCTGGTGTTACAGATAGACAGTTTAAAAAGTGCACAGCCGGGCAGTGCTGACTTTTCTTCCCGTCACTGTGCTGATGTGGCCCCTCTGCCCTCCTGAACTGCTGTACACAGGTGATGGCCTCCACGGCAGCCGGGTCCTTTCTTCCTGGGGTGGGGGCAGACCAGGGAGTGTGCTCCCTGAGGTGAAGGGTTCTGGCGTTCTATTCCTGTGCTCACTCCAGGGCCCCTGCTGAGCAGGCTCTTCCCTCCTCTCCTCACACTTCCCCCAGCCGGCCCTCTCTCCTCCTCCTGCTCCCCATCACAGGCTTGCCAGCACCCCTTGGCCTTGCCAGGTCTCTCACCCCATCACCCCTTCCAACATCATTCTTTCCCCTTGGAGTTTGGTGGCATGGTGGTTTAGCACTTGGCTGCTGACAAAAATGTCGACAATTTGAACCCGCTGGCCATTCTGCAGGAGAAAGCTGTGGCTGTCTGCTCCGTAGAGATTATGACGTTGGAAACCTCCTGGGCCCGTTCTGGTACATCCTATAGGGTCAGAAGGCATTCAGCGGACTGGGTTTTCTGTCTGTTTTATGTTCTGCTTTGTGCGTGATTTGTATGCTCACCACCACCACCACGATCCTGTCTCTGTGGCCCCGGTGTGCCATCCCTGACCCCACACCCGCGCAGGGTGATGAGTCCTTTAAAAAAATTTCACTGTGGTATGAGCCTTGGATTTAAAACCCAAACTCATCGAGCTGTATGACCTTGGACAGATTTACTTAACCTCTCTGAGCCTCAGATAACTGTACTGTAGCATTAAGCATTTATCAGTCTCTTTAGGAGACAGGGTCATCTGAAGAGTCAAAGAGTACAACGCGTCCAAATCCTGACTGGTAGCTCAGCGCTTGCCGGACTCTCACCACTGGGGACATTTCCACTTCTTTCCGGGACCCTCTTCGCCTTGGCTCCCCCAGACCTTCTTTGACTGTCTTCTCTCTTCTCATCTTGAGGATGCTCTGAGGCCCCTGCTGCCTCTTGCTCAGAACTCGACCCCATAAGGTCTTACGGGACATCATGGGGTGGTTGGTGCATCCACCTTACCACTCCTGCATCACCACTGGTTCACTATCAACTCTCACTGTCGCCTTCTCTGCTCCATGATAGCATTTCATATTAATTAGCACTTTCCCTTCTTGAAACCCCTTCCTCTCTTCAGTGTATTCTCACTCTCCTCCACTTTCTAATCCTCCTCATTTCCTGTGAGTGTATAAGGCCCTCCCTCACCATTCTTGAGTGTTATATTTTGTTCTCCATTTTTCTTTAAAGTGCAGTGTGTTTAATGAGTGTTCGTTTTCCATCGCTGCTGTAATAAATTATCATACAGTTGGTCTCTTGTAATGTCTGAAATTCAGAAACTGATAGTGCTGGAGATGAGAAGGCTGCACGCTGTCCCTGAGAGGCCTGAGCCGTGAGTGCGTTTCCTAGCCCTCCGGTGTCCAGTCACACCAGTCACTTGTGGTCATGGGCCACTCAGTAGGTGATGAGTTCAAACTTGGAAGGTACCTTGGGTATATCTGCACACCCCAAGACGTAGTAGAGACAATCAGAATGTGAACGAGCTTATTAATAATTTTCATATTGATTACTGGTTGGGATGATAATTATTTGAGATACTTTAGCTTGTAGGAAATACTGCAGTTTCCTGTAATAAATTCTTCTTTTTATGTAGCTACTCGGCATATTTTGGTTGTGTCAGTGACTACCATTGTGTTGTTCTGAGCAGCCCTGCTTGGGGTGCAGAACCCAGACTGGGCGGGGCCTTTTCCAAACGCTCCAGTCTTCCCGTTTGTGCCACATGCTGGAAGGTGGTTCATGCATTACCCGGATCCATATCCGGCCTCCCTTGTGTGTGTATCTATGCCAGACCGTGCTCTGGTCCCAGAGGAGACAGAGGTGAACCCCACAGGCACCTCACTGTCTTAGCAGCAAGCCCATCTTGAGGGCGCTGTCAAGTCATGGTGCTGACCCTGGGCCTGGCCAACCTGCTTACTCAGTCCCTGCACAGGGGACCGCGACCACCACCCCAAGCCCTCCCTCATATTCCCCTCTGGCATAGAGTTGAGATTGGACCTCTGGGAGTGGGAGTGACAGGAATGTCCCAGATGACCCCTGAGACAAGAAACATGGAGCCCAGACCAGACACAGAATAGAATCAACTTTCAGGGGGCTTAAGGCCCCTTGTGCCCAGGACTGTTTGGCAAAATCCTGCCAAGCTCTGTGCCGGATACGGGATGTTGAGCTGTCCTGACCCCCTGCCCTGCCGTCAGGGAGCCCTCATGGTCTGGAGCAGAAGGAGATGCCCTTCTCTTGACAGAGCTCTTGAGAGAGTGAGAGGCCATGGGAAGCGCGCCCTCCGGAGGGAGACTGGATGGGAAGCGTGTGTTTGTGACTCTTGGTCCTGGCTGCTCCCACTTGCGTGGAAACTAGACGCAGGGAGTGCCATGAACTGGAGGTCCCCTTCAGAACGCAGGCCACCCCGTGCGTGATCTCCTGTACAGCCTCAGGTACAGTAGGCAGAGGCCACAGCCCAGGCCTCAAAGGATCCAGTTTTCACTGACAGGTGAAAGTCAGGTGCCTTATTGAAGCTATTTCCTTGAATTTTCTGAATCTCTGTTTTAAAGTGTAGTCTTTGTTCACAGTAGGAAAGAGTTGGAAACAATATAAGTGCCCATCAACAAACGAATGGTCAGAGAAGCTGTGGTATATTCACACAATGAAATACTAAGCTGCTTTGAAAAACAAGGAACTCATGAAATATTATACAAAATGGGTGACCCTGGAGGACATTATGCTGAGTGAATATCTCAGTCACAGAAGGACAAATATTGCATAGGGCCACTGTTGTAAAACAGGACTGACATCAGGGTTGGGGGGAGACTGAGAAAGATGGCATAAATTATGTATACCTCATTGAAACAGATGAGGGAGAGAACTGTTTAAAAGGGAGATATGATTGGGTAGTATTGTCATGACAGGAGCCCAGAATGAAGACTGCATAGTGGAGTAGACTTGGGGGGAGGGACTATATAACAATGAAAGAGTTTTTCTTTTACTTTTCAAAGAGAAGAGTGAACTGGGGGGGTTGGGGGGGTGGGAAGGGAGAAAAGTGCAACAGTGAAGAATGGAAATCTAAAGTCTCTGTGAACTTTCATTAAAATTAACAATAATAATAATAAAACGTATGTCACTGAGGGCCTGTGGCCTTGCTCCTTGGCGGATGGTCGCTGTGTGTCTGGACTTCTGGAACAGCCGGTCTGCTGTGCTGGCGGCAGCCTGGCTCAGCACCGCAGCCTTGTTTTTCTCTCTTATCCTGGCTGCTGCTTACCTTAGCAGCCTGCTGACACCTCGTTAACGAATCGCCTTCGTACAACGTCAGCCTTTTTGGAAAACAAACAACAAACAAGCTCCATCACCTGTGTTTGCAGCCTGTGACAAAGTCACTTCCTGTCACCATTCTGCTTGTTTGTCCTTCCTAGAAGGCAGTGGAAGAGGGGGTGCAGGCCCACCCAAAAGCTACTGGGAGGTCTTTCTGCCATCACCCTCCTCCTTTTCCCAAGGGGACCCTCTCTCTCTCCTCCTGACAGGTAGTCCAGGTCATGTCACCCCACCTACCTGCCACATATGCATGTACACACACACACACACACACACACACACACACACACACACCCCTGTGAACTCACTCATCTCATGTTTCTACTTCCTTCATCTTTAATTGCTAAGATTCTGGCAAAAGCAGCAAGACTTTTTCTTGTGATTAAAGTGCAGGCTTTCCCATAAATTCTGCACGGGCATCTTTCCTCCGTCCTTCTCATTCTTTTAGCCTCTTCTCCCTCATTTTCCCTTTGAGTATTGTCATTTTTATTTTTTCTTTTTTAGTATTGTATTTTATTTAACCGCTTTCTTCACAGTATAGCAGGCTACATGAGCTGGTATATTAGTTTCACATTGTTTCTGTAGCAGTTTACCTTGTACTCAGTGGTTGATGAGAGCAGAAACGCATTTCCTGACAGAACTGGAGAACCACAGTCCGTGAGGGGCTTCTTGGCAGTTGTGGGGGTGGGCGAGACACCCCTGTAAGTGGTGGGGGCTGAGTGCCTTGGGCTTCTCCTCCTTTAATCTATAAAATGCAGCTCTACTCATTGTCATCAAGTTGGAACCAACTCGTAGCTGACCCTGCAGTGGATTTTCAAGAGGCTGGAAAGTGCACGGGAGGAAATGCCTCCTCTCTCTTCCAAAGAGCTGGTGGATTCGGGCTGCCAGAGGCGCCCCCTTGGTTTAACAGCGCACCGTTTCACATGGCTCCGTGCATGCGAGTCAGCTCTGGAAGAGTAGAATGCGTAGACGCCCGGGCCTTGGCCCGCTTGGGCGTTATCTGCTCTGGTGTGTAGATCGCGCTTGGTGTTCTTACCACATTCATTGAAAATACAGATTTAACTTCTAATTACAGAGCAGTAGCCTGCTTTATCTATGTTTTAGAAATAAAGGGACATCAGAAGTACCAAGATTACTTTATGTAACGCTAATCATGTCATTAAAAGCTGATTTTAGGAAGCTTTAACAAATTTTCCCCTTCTTTTTCCCTTACAAATGGCTGCTTCCGGATCCGTCCTTCTTGCTCCAGGATTTGCGCAAGCAGGTAGCACCACTGCTGAAGAGTTTCCAAGGGGAGGTAAGCGTTTATCATGTTTCTATCTTGGACCACCTTTGTTTTAAAACTTTTCTTGTTAATAGATCTTTCTTTTGATTCACATTAAATTAAGGACATTGACCCCAGGTGGAATCTTTGGGGCTGCATCTGTAGAGCCAGCTGGGTGTTGAGTTTTTATTTGTAATACTGTCTTCTCTTGAGTCCTCACTCATAGCTGTTATGAAGGGGAAAGTCAACTTCAGAATATAAGGAGGTGCAGCAGGCTCGGAGGCAAGGCCCCCGTCGTTGTTAGGCCTCCCCGTGCTGGAGTGTGGACCAGATCCTCCCTGGCTGACTCAGGAAGCCGCCACAAACCCCCCCACCACCCCCACCCCCCAGCTAATCTGGCTGCTCCTGCTGCTGCCCTGAGGCCTAGAATATAGAAAGGTTAGACCAGGGGCCATCTGGTGTTTTTAAGAGAAGGGCTGTGGGAGGGGAAAGGAATTTTGTTTGCTCAGGGCTTACAATGAAGAGTGACAAGCAGAAACGGTGAAGAATAGGTTTGAGTTCAATACAAGGAAGAGTTTTCTTTTAGATACTTCTATTAGAAGAGGCCCCAAGGCGCCCGTAAAGATGGTGATAGGACCACAAGTCCTCTAAGATGTTCCCCCTGGCTACCTGTCCATGGGCTTCGGATCCAGAAGCGGACTGGAGGATGCCGTGGATTGCATGTTTCTTTCTCAACACTGTGAAGAGATGAGAATTTTGGAAACCAGAAATTCTGTGGTTATTTGGGAATTAGTCTAACTTTATTAGCTTCTCCCATTAGAATATGGGAGTAGCTTTTAAGGAGGGAAAATCGGACTGGTAAGGACCAGGGAGGCATTTTTGTTGAGTTTTAGCTTGTTTTGTTGTTAGTCCTTTAGAGAAGCTGTATTGCTACAGTCTTGGGAATCCTTTTTCTTTCCCCAGCAACCCTATTCACAGAAATCACATAGATCACGGGGGAGGATACAGCATTAGGGTAAGGGAGGTGGTAAATCCCATCTGGGTCATTAGGGAAACGAAGAGGCAAGTGAGGTGGATGCTGGAGTGAGAGGTGGGGTCTGCTATTGGGCACATTCCACAGCAGAGACTAAAAAAATGGATGTGTTAGCTCTGGAGACCCTTGTGAGAAGGCGGAAAGAAGAGCCCAGGGCCTTTGAAAGAGACCCCTGTAGAGAGAAAACACGTGATGATGAATGTGGCTGGTAATACTGACGATTTTAACCAGCGACCATTTAATTGATTCCTACTCCTGGTTACCCTGAATCTTTAAGAGTAGGACTGTGTGTACCCCATAAAGCTTTCAAAGACCATGATCTTCCCAAAGCATGTCACCAGTTCTTTCCTCTGAGATGTCTCTGGGTGAATTCAGTCTACCCACTTTTTGGTTACTAGCTAAGAGCCAAGCCATTTGCACCACCCAGAGGATGCCTGAAGATTGAAGAAAGGATTACATGAAAAGCAGAACCAAACCTATTGTCATTGAGTTAATCTGACCCGTGGTGACCCTTTGAGACAGAGTAGAATCACCCACTAGGGTTTGCAAAGGTAGAGTCTGAGCTGTCCTCATGGGAGTGGAATGGTCTGTCTTGTAACTGATTTGTATCCTGCTGGTGGATAATGGCACTGACCGTCATTGTGTGTGTTTGGGGCATTTGTATGTTCTCTTTGGTGAAAAAATATTTCAAGTTTTTAGCCCATTTTATGGTTGGATTATTTGTCTTTTTATTGTCAAATTGTGTTAGATAGAGAGAGATGATTTTTAAAGGTATTCTCCCAGTCAGTAGCTTGTCTTTACACTTTTTTTGGTATACAGTTACAATAGTTTTGATGAACAAAAGTGTTTCATTTTTATGCAGTCACATTTATTTATTTTGTCTTTTGCTGTTTGTACTTTTGCTGTTTATTAGATAATTGATTAGATAATCCGTTGTTGAAAGCTCAGTCTGACAGCATTACCCTTGCTTGTTGTTCTAAGAACTTTATGGTTTGAATTTACACATGTATGTCCTTAATCCATTTTGAATTTGTTTTCTGTGGTATGTGGCAAGATCCTGTTTCACTTTCTGCGTGTGGAAATCCAGTTTCCCCAGAACCCTTTATTAAGGGGACTGTTCTTTCCCCGTTGAATGGACTTAGCACCCTTGTCAAAAATCATTTAACCGTAGATGTGTGGGTTTATTTCTGGACTCTCGGTTCTTTCCCGCTGGTCTACATGTCTACTGTTAACAGCAGCACCAGCCTGTTTTAATTACTGCGCCTATAGAGTATGTTTTAAAATCCAAAATTTGAGTCTTTCAACATTGCTTTAGCTCTTTGGGACCTCTTGCCTCTCTGTATAAAATTGAGGAGTGCTTTTTCTACTTCTGTAAAGAAGGCTGTTGGAATTTTCATCATGAGTGCAGTCACTGTATAGGTTTATTTTTGGGGCTCTTGATTTCATTCTCTCGGTGTACGTGTTTATTGTTAGACCAATACCAGACTATTTAGATTGTTGTATCTATATACCAAACCAAGCCCACTGCCACTGAGTCTTTTCTGACTCTCATTGACTCTACAGTACAGAGTACTGCTGTCTCTTAGAGATTCCAAACCTGTCAGTCCTTGCAGAAGTAGACTGCCAAGTCTTTCTCTCCTGAATTGAATAAAGCTGGTACGTTTGAACCACCAAGCTATTGGCTAGCTACTAAATGCCTTAACCATCAAACCATGTGGAATCCTGCAGCTGTATCCCCTCAAATAACACCCAAACCCACGGCCATTGTGTTGGATTAAGTTCTGAATCGTAGCAATTCTGTATCAGACTGACAAGGCTGTAGATCCCTGTGGGAAGAGACTGCCAGTGTTCTCCGTAGGAGCAGCTCATGGACTTGAACTGCTGGACTTTCTGTTAGCATAACACATACTACACCACACCCCCAGAGCTCCCGTGTAGTATCAGAACTCGAATCAGAACTGACTGGCCCAGGAGATTTCCCCTCCTTCTCCAGCAGAGCATCTAGTGCATTCAGACTGCGCACCTTCGAGATTGACGTGCAGCTTCTTGCCACAAGGCCACCAGAGCTCCCTTAAAAATTAGTTTTTTCCATTTCTGTGCAGAGACTCGCTATTAGAATTTTGACTGGGGTTGTGTTGACTCTGTAAAGCACCTTGGGTGGTGTTGACATCTGAACCATATTAAGTCTTCCAGTCCATGAGTATGAAACAGCTTTCCCTTTATGTAAATCTTTAGTCTCTTTTGACAGTGTTTTCTAGTTTTCACTGTATAAGTCTTTCATGTTAAATTTATTCCTAGATTTTTTTTTTGCCTCTTAAATGGAATTGTTTTCCTGGTTTTTCTGTCGTATTTCTCATTGCTGATGTAAAGAAACCCCAATCATTTTGTTGGCTTTGTACCCTGCTACTTTGCTAAATTCCTTAATTAACTTTAGAAATTTTGTACATATAAGGTTTTACCACCCACAAATAGGTAATTTTGCTTCTGATTTTTCAGTGTGGATACCTTGTATTTCTTTTTCTTACTATTGTTCTGGCTGGAATGTCTTATGCAATCTTGAATTGGAAGTGGTGAGAACAGACATCATTGTGTTTCTGATTTCAAGGTGAAGGCTTTCAGTCCTTCTCCATTAAGTGTAATGTTGGCTGTGTTTTTCTATATGCCCTGGATCATATTGAGAGATTCTTTTCCAGTTTCTTTAAGAAACGGTGTAAGATTTGCAAAATTGCCTTTTTACGTTTGTAGGGATGATTATAGTTCTTTTTCCTTGTTCTGTTGGTGTGTTGAATTCAGTTGATCGATTTCGTATTGACCCCTTCCTGTACACCTGGGATAGATTCCACCTGATTATGGATGGGCAGTCTCCTCCCGTGCAGCATACAGCCTCTGAAAACTCGCAGGAGGGCCAGCTGTGAGTTAGTTCCCGCTCTGCCGCACACAACTAAACACGGTGTGTGGCTTTACGTCTGTGTTCACATTAACGCGTACTCTTCTGGTCTTTTTTCCCCCCTCTTTTTGTGGCGTCCTTGCCAGGATTCAGTATGAGAGTTCTATTTGCTTCATAGAATGTATTGCAGAATGTTCTTCCTTCCCTCTTTATAGAAGACCTTAAACAATTCTGTGTCTCTTCTCTAACTAAATGGTAGAATTCCCAGCAAATTTACTTAACCCACAACTTTTCTTTCATTAGATTTTTGATCTCTTTTTGAGGCTCTTCTTTGTTGAGACTTGTATTTCCTCTTCAGTTTGAGTAGTTTGTATGGTTCTAAGAATTGGACCATCTCATGTACCCTGTGCACTTTGTTACTGTACAGTTGTCCATAGTGTTTTGTCATAATTGACCTTATTCCCATCAGGTCAGTTGTAATGTAACCCTGACTTTCATTTTTATTTTGGTTATTTGTGCCTTTTTTCTTTGTCAGTGTAGGTAAAGATTTGTCAATCTTACAATCTTTTCAGAGAACCAATTTCTAGTTTTCATTGATTATCTCTACTATTTTCTTTAAATTTTTTTTCTGCCCTTGTGTTTGTAATTTCCTTTTGTTTTTGTAACTTTAGGCTGAGTTTACTTTTCTCTTCCTAGCTCCTGGAGTTAAGTTGTTGATTTGATATTTTCTTCCAAATAATTACTGCCTTTACTATTTTACATATGGTTTGATACAATGTTATTTCATCTGACTCCAGGAAATTTTTAATTTCTCTTGTGAGTTCTTCCTCCATTGGGTAGCTTAAGAGTGAGGAGTTTTATTTCAAGATGTTTGTCTGTTCTTCAGGCATTTTGTTCTCTGATTTCTATCTTCACTCTGTTGTGGTCAGAGAAATGTCTTTGTATAATCTTAGTTCTTTCAAATTTATCTGAACTTACTATATATTCTTCTCCAGTACACGGGGACCATTCACTAGGAAAGATCATATGTTAGTTAGTTAATGGTCCCCATTTACTGGAGAAGAATATATATTGTGCTGTTTCTGAGTGGGCTGTTTCTATATACATCTGTTCATTCTAGTGTAGTTTTTCCTTGTTGATCTTCTATCTACAGAGCCATCTCATATTAAAAGTGCTATGTTGATGACAGAAAAAACTGGATAAATTATGTATATTGTATTGAAACAGATGAGGGAAAGAACAGATTAGAAGTGATATATGATTGAGTATTATGGTTAGCACAAGAATCAAGAATTAAGGTTGCATAGAGAAGTGTACTCAGGGTGGGGGGTGGGGGGAAGGGACGTGGGAATTGTATACTAATGAAGGAATTTTTTTTTTCTCTCTTTTTTTTTTTTCTCCGGAGGGGGAAGCGAGCTGGTGAGGAGGGGTGGGCAGGGAGAAAATTGCGGCAATGAATGAATGGAAATCCAAACCCTCTGTAAAAAAAAAAAAAAATTTAAAAAAAGTGCTATGTTGACGTTCCCAGCTATTATAGTGTTCTTTCTCCCTTCAATTTTGTCTGTATTTGGGGTGAACATGGCCCACCTCCTGACTATACTCTAGGGAACCTTCTATAAGAATTTGCGTCAGTCCAACACCCGAGAGTTACAGGTCACTCTAGGATTGAACCCCCAGTAAGTCAGCCTTGTGGCCATCACAGCCTATTCTATGCTAGCTGTGTATAACCTCCGTTCAAGATGCTTGCTTCCTCGTTACACAACAGCCCCCAATCTACAGTTCTCAGCACCAACTGGAAGGGGGATCAAATAGACCCACGGTTTTCCTCAGGGTCTGACCTGTTGGTTTCAGAGGCCAGAGCTGTTGGATACACAGAGAGGCAGCTGACTGTGGGAGCAGGCTCTCTGTCAGGGACCTGGGTGGCAGTTTGCACTCGCCTGGTCACCACCGGGTCCCGAATGGTGGCATCTTACTCTGGTGAGACATTGCCCTGACGGTTCCCTGGTTGTTGGTGCTAGTGAGTGCAGCCCCTGTTGATGGCCCCTGCTTTCCCGCACACGAAGCCTCAGTCAGCAAACTCAGCATCAACCAGCCGTAGGGCAGAGTAGCCCTAATTGATCACCTGGAAAGTTCGAACCATTGGTTTTAGAGGCCAGAGCTATGGAGTGTGTCCTGAACAGGTACAGTGTTCCCTGTGACAGCACATTCCCCCACGTGAACTTTCCATAGCAGTTCACATATGACCTGTAGCCAGCAGTGACCGGGTTGAGGAGGGGCTAGCACACTCAGGATAGACACTACCCCCACCCCTAAGGTGTGCCCTGCTGATTTTAGAGCCCAAGGGCTTCTGTCTGCCTGCGAGCAGGGCCTGTGATGGTTAGGGAAGCAATCTCCCCTGGGGCCACTTGGCCAGTTCACAGCAGTTAGTGGTCGGTGTGGCTTGTGAAGGGGCAGGGGCCTTGGGAGAAAGGATTTTCCTGCCACTTGCAACACCTTGTGATTAGTCAGTTCTTGCCTGTCTGCAGTTCCTGGCTGGCTTCAGAGTCCCTCAAAGCCTAGCACTGTTTCTTTGTTGTTTGTGATGGTTGTTAAAGTGCCAGCAAGTTGACTACACCTCATAGCAACCCTGTGAATGATGGATCTGAACCCCACTCTGTCCTTGCCTTCCTCATCCTCTCTGACACACTCAAGCCCAGCCTTACAGGAGAGTGTTGGAACTGTAGTCTGTTTATGTTACTCGTATGGGTTAATACAATATACTAAATGAGGTGCTTAAGAGACATCTAGGTATCCTATTTGCCTTTAAAAAAAATTCCTTTAAAAGCATATACCTTTATAGGATAAGGTGCCTGAGAGAAATCTAGGTATCCTATTTGCCAATTTTTTAAGAAGGTTACTTGAAAAACAGTTATCTTTATAGGATCAGTATTAGTATTTCTTAGTCTGCTAATTGCTTTTTCTGTTTAATAATGTGTGCTTTCTAAGAAAATAAGCTGATTTCAGTAGAAGGGGATAAATCCTGCTTTTTCCTGACGAATGACCTTACACAGCAGAGGCAAACTGAAGGCCGTGCAAAAGAGCAGGGTCCAGTTTTTTGCTCCTTAAGGCGACAGAGCAGCCCCTTCTGGTGCTTGGAGGGGATGGGATGGGCACTCTCAGGGGGCTTTGGTTTGTTTGCTTTTTAAAGGGCAGCACTTGCTCTTGTACCCTTCATGACTAACTGTTAAATGTGATTTTAATTCATCACAGATACTCTTAAGATTGTCCCAAGATGTTTGCATTTCTCCTGGAAAAATTGTACCTTGTTTCTGCAAACATATTTGTTGCCCCAGAATTTGCATTCTCTTTTCTTTGAAACCCCCTCAAAGGAAACCATGTAAGATTCTACACAATAAGAAATTCACCTAGGACTTCACCATCTGCAAGAATGTTTCCTTTTGGTGTGTTACAATTCTACTGGAATCCTTAACCTGCCCCTTTAGTGCTTCCCCTGGCTCTCAGTCAGACTCCCTGGCGGTCTGTGAGACCCTGCATGATTGGAGAACTGTCTACCCTCCTGGACCCCTCTTACCGCTCACCACTGAGCACGTGATGCACCATCCCTCTGAATTCTGCCTCCAGGCCTTTGCACATGCTGACTCGCCTCCTGAAAGGCACACCCTCTCCTTCCGCTCACCTTGTGTGCCTGGTGGAAGGTCTTTCCTGCGCTCAGATAATAGTCTCTGCTGGCTTCCCTCTGATACGAGCTTCCAGTGTATCCTGAGCGGCCTGTGATCACATCTGAGTCTCCCCCGACTGTGTGCATATTCCTCGTTAGTCGGCTCCATATGCTGAGGCAAAGACCGTGTGTCCTCCTGCTCACCGTGTAGTCCTAGCAACTGACACAGCCTCGGGATGTGAAAAATAGTTGGGCTCTCAAAAAATGTTGATAGAAGACAGGTCTGTGATGTGACTAGTAATGCTGGGGAGGTGCACACTCCTTAGAACAATCAGCCATCTCAAATCAAAAGAGCATTTGTCCAAGGACGAAGTTTAGAAGGCAGGAAGGTTATGAAAGAAAAGGGAATGGGCCTGGGGAGAAGTGGGAAGGATGTGAGGGGAAGGAGGTGATGATATTACAGTCGGTGTCAGGAAACAAAATTTGCATGAGTGCCTTATTCCCACGGGGAGGCTCGTTGGTTCAGACGGCTGACCTTCTCACTAGCAACTGAGCGCTAAACCACTGTGCCACCAAGGCTCTCGAGAACAGTACAAGAAAAGGGTAATTAAAAGCCCGGTTTATGAATGTAAGTACAAGCATCCTTAAGAGCATATTAGCAGGTGTAATCTGTCAGGTTTGGTGTTTCCCAAGAATTCTTTAACATTATAGAATCTGTTACTGGGAATTGATACCACTTACAGATTGAAGGAGACAGACTGTATTTCAGTAGTTTTAGGAAACGTATTTGATAAGAGTCCACATCCCACTGGCAAACTTGAGGTACAAGAGAACTTTTCTTTTTTTTTTTTTTCCATAGTATATATTTCAATGTCTTTTTTTTTCCTATATTTTATTAATTTTCATAAACATTTACAGAGATTTTGGGTTTCCATTCATTCATTGTTGCACTATTCTCTCTACCCTCCTCCCAGTTTGTTCTTGTCCAAATGCCACAGTGCTTGTCAAAGCCAGTTCTGATTAATCTTCTTTGTCAGTGTGTCCTTTGCCATTCCCTATCACTCCTCCCTGAGAGAGACTTCACCCTGAGTCATAAGGAAAAGGGGATGGCATATTCTCTTAGCTACTTCCTGCTGAAAAGGGACGCTGTGGGTTTCAGGGTGAAGATCTTCTCTCACTACTCTAAAGGGCCCCTTTGGCAATAGGAAACACATAGACTATTATGGAGATTGATTTTGGAATTTAGATGCACTCTTATTGATTGGGCTTGGCCGTACATGTTCATATCCTTGAAGATGTATCATGGGGGTGTTGCAACCTAGAAGACACAAATTTGACTAACAAGTTATAAGTACATGAGTCCAAAAATTATGGAAAAGTAAAAGAAAAGATTCTTTCATTGTTTTACAAACCCTCCCCCAGGCCCCCTCCACCATGTAGCCCTCGCTCTAGTCTCCTGTGATGACAGAAATACCCAGTTATATCTCTCTTTTAAACGGTTCTCTCCTTCCTCTGTTTCAGTGCAGTATACATTATTGAACCCATCTTACTCAGTCTCTCCCCAACCCCAAGGACAGTCCCATTCTACAACAGTGGCATCATGTAATATTTGTCCTTTTGTGACTGGGATATTTCACTCAGCATAATGTTCTCCAGAGTCAACCATTTTGAATAATATTGCATGAGTTCCTTGTTTTTTAATGCAGCATAGTATTCCATTGTGCGAATATACCACAGCTTCTCTAGCCATTCGTTTGTTGATGGGCACTTAGGTTGTTTCCAACTCCTTGCTATTGTGAACAAAGCTGCAATAAACATGGGTGTGCATATATCTGCTTGGATGTCAGCTATGGTCTCTTCAGGGTATATTCCCAGTAGTGGAATTGCTGGGTCAAATGGTATCTCTATTTGCAACTTTTTGAGAAAGCGCCATACTGCTTTCCACAGGGATTGCACCATTTTACACTCCCACCAACAGTGAATCAGGGTTCCAGTTTCTCCACAACCTCGCCAGCATTTGTTGCTTGCTGTTCTGTTAAATTTTGCTATTTTGACTGGGGTGAGATGATATCTCATAGTTGTTTTAATTTGCATCTCTCTTAGGGCTAGGGATTTTGAGCGTTTCTTCATGTGTTTGTTAGCCATCTGAATGTCGTCTTCGGTGAAGTGCCTGTTCATATCCTGTGCCCATTTTTCTATTGGATTATTTACCTTTATCTTGTTGTGGTAGAACTTTTCTTTTTAATGTGGTGAGAGATACCTGTACAAACCCACGTCAGTCACCATACCCCATGATGGTAAAAGTTTGCCTTTTATCATCACAAACAAAAACCAGATGACCACACTGTTGCCACATTTATTTAACCTCCTACTGGAAGTCTTAGTCAGCAGAGAAAAATAAGTATTATCACAGAAAAAAATGAGCAGTCATTTTCATATGACCCCCAGTTATTTAACAAGGTTACTGGATACAAAATTAACATAATGAAAGGAATTACTTACTTCTACACCAGTAGCACACTACAAATGTAACTTTTTTAAAGGCTATATCATTAAAAATAGCAACAATAATGCTTGGGTTTAGATTTATGGCACAGCTATCCTTGGGGGTCTCTCACAGTGTTCCACGCCAGAGCAAACCATGACCTCCTTGCTTCTAGACTGCATGCACTGAAGCAGTGCACAGTGAGGCGTGGTGGTGGGGAGGAATAGCAACAATAACATAAAAAGGTATGGAGTAATAAGTATAACAGTATATAGGGATTCTTTCCCTCTAGGGAGAAAAAAATAATACCTACATCAAAGTGTATTATGAAAGAGTTAAATAGAAAGAACAAACATTTTCAAGGAATAAAAGTTCCACATTTATTTAAAATGTTAATGTTTTCCCAAATTGATTATAGTGTGTCGTATTTCCAGTTAGAATTCCAGTAAGATATTTTGTGAAACTTGACAAGCTGATTCCAGAATATATACACAAGAGTAGATGATCAATGATTACAAAGATAATACTGAGTAAGAAATGCATGGAGGAATTTGTCCTAGCTGATTACCAAAGTTATAGAAATTGGCACAAGTAAAGATAAATATGCCAAGAGAACATAATAAAGGAACCAGTAGCTGACCCGTGCGCACAGAGAAACCAGACCAGTTGCTGTTGACATGTTACAGAGTAGGACTGTATTCCGTAGGATTTTTAAGACCATTGTTATTAGGTGCCAGCACATAGCAACCCTATGAAAAACAGATCTGAACCTTGCTGTGTCCTGCACCGCGTCACCGTCTCCGACATGCACAAGCCCATTGTCACCGTCACTTTGCCAGTTCATCTTGTTGAGGATATGCTTCTCTTCCTCTAACCCTCCGCCTTTCCCAGCTTGTTACTTTTTGCCAAGGTCTAGGCCTTTTGGCAAAACATGCCCAAAATATGTGAAAAGTTCCCCCTTCCTTGCCTCTGAGGAGCATCCTGCTTTAGGCAGCCCATAGATTATCTTCCAGTTCTTTTCTCCAACACCGCAGTTCAAAGACATCAGGACTTCGATCATCCTTATTTATTGTCCAACTTCCAGATGCATAGGAAACAAAAAAATATTGTGGCTGGGTCAGGCACACCCTCAGCCTTTAAACATCTTTGGTCTTTACAAATTTGGAGAGGTTTTTGACAGCAGATTTTCCCAATGCAACACCTCTTAATTTTTTGACTGCTGTTACCGTGATTGGCTATTATTCATTGTGGAAAAGCAGATCTTTCTTGCTTGTTACTTACCTGTGGTTGGAGTTGAAACCCACTGCCACCCTGTTGGTTATTAGTTGAGTGTTTAACCATTTGAACCAATCAATGACTCCTGACCAGTTCCTGTTGCGTTGGTTCCAACTCCTAGTGACCCCACGTGTTGGTAAATTGAATGCTTACGGCATTCTGTCTTTCTTCTTTCTTGCTGGTAGAAAGATTCCTATTTTGTGCCACTAAGATTTCTCAATTTAAACCTGGCAGGGTGGCAAGATTGATTAATCCCCTCATCAGTGTCTGTACATCTTATTTGCATGTTTATTTACCTAGCCATGTAGAAAAAGTCAAAGGCCGTCATCTGGGAAGGCTGTTGTAAACAATGGAGTCACTACACCACACACACACACACACACGGAAAGTGAGGCTCCTGAGATGTGACCTGTGTTGAATCTGTGAGACCCTCGGGCACAGCTCTCTAGGTTTCCACTCGTCTGGATCCTGCATCTGCTCTTCTCATCTTTCTTCTGGTTCCTGGGACCTGAGCCTACCATATTGCCTGCCATTCTCAGGATTTATTGCCCTCTGCAGCCTGTAAGTCAGCAGCTTGCTGTCTGACCTGCTGATCTTGGATTCCTCAGTCTCTCCACTCCCTATGGTCTTGGGTTTCTCAGCCCCTGCAGCTGTGTGACTCAGAAGAACCCTCCAACTTGAAGTCTTGCCCATGAACTTGGATCTTGACAGTCCTACAACCAAGTGAATCATTTTCTGGAGATAAATCTTATTCCAAATATTTATTTATGCCCATGTACATATATAAGCTTTACTAGTTTTGACTTTCTAGAGAACCTAGTCCAAGACAAGTCTGGATTGCGTTGTCGACAAAGAAAAAGACAAAAATGGTCCCAACTGAAGCAATAATCGACATCATGAGAAGAGTGAAGTGGTCAAGTATTTCATTTTACTTGAATCTCTAATCAATACCCATGGGAAGAGCATTCAGGAATTGATGCTGTGAAAGACCTTTTTAAAGTGTTTTGAATCTCCAAGATGCCTCACCCAGATCATGGTCTTTTCTGTTGTTTTATGTGCGTGCAAAAAGCTGGACAATGAATAAGGAAGACTGAAGAAGAAATTTATGCATTTGAATTATGATGTTGGCAAAGACTATTGAACATACTATGAACTGGCAGAGGAGTGAACAAATCTATCTTAAAACGAGTACAGCCAGAATGCTGCTCAGAAGCATAAGGTTGGCAAGACTTCATCTCACGTACTTTGGGCACGCTGTCAGGAAACGTTAGTCCTTCGTAGAGGGTCGGCCCAACTGGGAAGGTCTTCAGGAAGGCTGAAGGGCTCAGTGGCTCCAACAGTGAGCTGAAACACAACGAGGGTGGAGAAGATGGTGCGGGACTTGGCAGGGTTTCATTCTGTTGTTCACAGGTTCTCCCTGAGTTGAAACCAAGTCAACAGCACAGAAACATATTCAAAGGATAGACTCTAGTCTGGCAGGAGAAAGTGAAATTCATAAATGGCCAAAACTAAGCTGATACTGTTCAAGGATTCATACATAATATAACCATCAAGAAAAGTAAGAAAAGAAGCAGTGAGAGATTTGAGATAGAGGTTACATAGAGGGGCCCGAAAGATGTTTCACAAGTCTCAGTAAGGTTCTCACAGACACTCATTGTATTATTTATACCTTATGTATCCTTTTGTATGTATAAAATATTTTTTACAAAAAAGAAATCATCTTACACACAAGGTAATAGCTACAGAATTCTTGTCTTGCATGTCAAAAGTTGAATATTATCGTCTCCTTTCTCCTCTCATTCCATCTATGACAAATTTTAATCTCCCAGCGAATGTATGCTTCAGGTGAGACCGCGCGCATAGGAAGGCAGAAGGGAGAAGCACGTTTGTAATAATGCTCTGAATGGCACCTTGTTAAACTACCGTTTCCAGAACGCTGAGCAGGTTGAGCAGAATGCTCTTCCAGCGTCTGTGCTCACGCAGTCCCTGCAGTTCTCAAAGTGGCGCTTCCTCTGTCTTCCTCGCACCAGGTCTGCAGAGCCGCAGCAGTCTCCTCTTTCATGGAGGAGGCCCCTTCTTTGGACGCCAGTCCCCTCGCGTAGGGCTGAGAGCCCCCCTCCCTCGGGAACCAGAGTCTTTCCTCATCCCCTCCCATTTCTCCAGTCGCTGCTGTGTACTGACTTGTGCTCATCCACATTTCTACAAACTTTGAGGCCTTCCATCTTGGACAAGGCGGGGGGGAAACTCCTGTGCCCCCCATGTCTCTCTGCCAAGTTTCTCCAGGGGCTCTCTGCTCATGGGTCTGTCGTTTCGTTCTTTGTGCCTCTCCAGTCTAGTGCTAGCTGCCCTCTCTCCCTTCAGCCCTCTAACATCAGCCACACTCAGGTCAACCAGTGGCTCTTTTCCTGATCTTTTCTCTTGACAGCCCACGACATTACACCCTGTGGGCTTTTCTTCCACTTCTCTATTGATTTTTAGTCTCATTGGGCCATTCTTCTTCCTCATTCATATCTGAATAATGGTATCCTTTTTTATATAATCTGTCACCAGCTGTACATTGAGAATATTCATTTCTTTCCCTAGCCCAGTCTTCTCTTCTGAGTTCTGGGCTTAGATCAGACAGCGAGTTGATGTTGCTTCTGTTACCCACAGAGCAGAACCGATAACCCACAGGCATGTCCCTTTACTGTAACCCTTGTGCCTGCTTAAACATCCTCTGTCTCCATTCGTCCCTTCTCACACAGTTACTTCCCAAGTCCACCGGAGTGCCTGAGTTGGGCATCCAGGACACCCCACTGTGCTCCTATAAGCCCCATATGCCCTTCCTCTCAACTCCAAAGCCTCAGATCGACTCAATTTTTTCTATGCCTGTTGCCCACCTCCTTGTCACCAAGGCTGTTACAGTGGTTCCCTAACTGGGCTCTGTTTCAACCTTGACTTACCCCTCTCCTGTGTTTCCTCTCTGTAGCAAGAAGTTAGTCCTTGCACTCATCATCTCAGGGACTCCCCAGTGCTCATAGGGCAAACACAGAACCTCCCCAAAGCCCTCAAGGGGTCTGGGCCTGGCTCCCATCTCTCTCTCCTGTCTATCCACCCGCAGGTGCAATACTTTCCCTCCACCCGGGTGTGGTCCTTGTTCTCTGATGTGCTTCTATGCATCAGTCTCTCTGTCCAGCTGTCCCAGGTCTGTCCTTCCCCCAAGGCCCCTGCCCAGCCCTCTCCTGCTCGACCTTTCAGCGTGAACCTTAATGTGACTTCCTTGGAGATGTCTTCCCCGGCCACCTTTCTAAATGAAGGCCCCCATGGCTTCTTTTGCAGTACCTTGTCCTTCCAGTGCAGTCTACACTTCTCAGTGTCTATGTCGGGTGCTCTTACGGGAAGGCTTCTATCTGCTGGCCAGTAGTCAGCATGCAGTAAGCGGCCGTGAAATGTTGGGTGGGAGCATCGTCCGCATTTTACAGATGAGGAGTCACACAGCTAATGCCAGGACGTGGACTCCTCTGTGGCCCCAGCTCATGTTGTTCTTGTTGGGGCACCCTGGTACGCCTTGAGGAGAGATGGGGAGCAGTGCCTTCTACACCTCTGTGGTCTCAGTTAACTCGTCCAGACTTTGGTGTGGATAACTCCTGCTCATCTTACATAAAGTGCTTTGCATATACTCCTCATGCTTCCCTCCCCTTCCACCCAGCCTCTCTCTATAGATTGCAGTGCTCCGTGCCTTGTCCAGCACGTACCTAAGCGGACATAGCTGTGTCCATGCATTATCCCACCACCCAGATCTGGCCCCAGTGGAGGAATGGAGCCTAGATTCATTGTAGGCTGCGATGTCATCGTAGTCCCCTGCAGGGGTGGCCCACATGACTGACCAAGGAACAGTATGACCTTTCCCTTTGTATTAATATTAAAGACCCAATTTACATACAGCATCCCAGCAGCAGTCAAGGTTACTGTCAGGCCAGGTCAAACATCGTAGTGTTTCCAATCGATAAGAGCCTTCTGAGAACCTTGTGATTGTAGCAATGGTCAAGTAAGAGCTGAGACAGTGATGACATGTAATGAACCGTCCCTGCTCTCTTGAAGCTGTGTTGTCACAGGAGACCAGGAGGACAGTGTTAGGTAGTAAGAAGATGACACAGTAGGTAGAGTGTGTGGAGCAGGGGGGCTTCTTCAGAGAGCGTTGTCCTGAAAGGCCCGTCTGAGAATACGGCATCTGAGTGAGGATAAACCAGTAAGGAGCCTCAGGTCAAGGAGAGCGTGTGTCAGGGTACTTTGTCCTTGGTATCTGAGAGCTAAGAAGGCCAGAGTTAGATGAGTGAGGGCAGAGAAATGAGCAGAGCTGGGCATGCAAGGCCTCATGGGCTGTGCAGACTCTGGGAGAGTCCAGTCCCCAGGAGACAGAGCCCAGTGGGAAGCCAGGGCCCTACACACGTTCACAAGATGATTTGACAACATGACTAGTTCTGAGTGGAGGATGTGGGGAGACCTCACAAGAACCCAGCTTAGCCCACTGTCCTGCCTGGTCCACTTGTCAGAGGGGTTCCTTCTCACCAGACATCCTTATCCTTCAACTCTCAGGCTCTTCCATATTTACTGGTCGAGGTGACCGTGATGGCAGTGGTGCCGGCAATGCCAGTGACAGTGGCAGTACGTTCTGAGTGTCTGATGGGGAACGCAACGGCCTGATTAGTACGAGTTCTTCCCATAGGTTCGCTCAGTGATGGCTCAATCAGGGTAGCAGCAGAGCCACGGTTCGCTCTCCCGGCCAGCTTCCTAATTGAAAACACATTTTCTCCTCCAGAGCTGCAGCTGGTTTGGTTCTGCTCATGCAGAAAAGGATATAACCTTGCATAACATAGGAAATGAACGGTTGAGAGAGAAGCCAAATTCAATTTCAGTCAGATATGTTGAGGCCGAGCCCATGATCTATGGAAGCCGGCACGGAGCAGTGTGTGGCGGCGGAAAGGCGCGCACTCAGCAGTCTATTAATCACGGCCGCCCGGCGCTGCCACCGCCGCCCGGGCCCCGCGCGCTCCGGGGCTGGAGAGCGGCCAGGCGCGCCAGAAGTTAACCTCTTCAAGACCCCGCGCCGCTTTCTCTTGAATAAATGTAATTTTGTGGTCAGAAATAAATGCTGGTGATGTAGCAGGAGCTTTGAAAACAACAGCGAGCCAAAAGCGATTACAAATTGCTCCGTGTTGGGGAAGTCAACAGCATACATCAAAATTCCGAGCGGATGGCAAATTGATTTCAGCCCAGAGCTCTGCAGCTATTCAATAAAAGTCCTATTAAACCATTGTACATAATGAACAATCCAGCACAAATCTAATATTTTCAGCAGATAATTATTTCTCACATCCTCTCGGTAACTGTCGGTGCATCTCTGGCAAATTCACAGCTGGGCGCCTGGTGGCCCTACACTCCTCAGCTGGAGCTGGGCCTCTGCCGGGGGGACGCAGGCCCAGCACTGGGCCACCAGCTCTGCTCCCCAAGCGCAGAGCCCTGGAACAGGGAAGCGCCCCAGGGCCTTCCCATTCCTGGCCATGGTAGGTGCTTACTAAATGTTGGCGGGCTTGAACTAGACTAAGTTGAAATCAAGAATATACATTAATAAAGCCATGTGTTCACAACCTGACTTGAGCCTCTGGAGGACAGCAGGCCACGGGTGAGAAAGCAAGGCCCTGCGTGACCGTGCTGTGCGGCGCCTCAAACACAGGGAGCTTGTTCACTTTTGTCCCTTTGACAGCTCAGGGGATTGACCCCTTGTTGGGGAGCTGACACCGGAGACCCCATTAGTGTGCTGCCTCAGAAGGGGACACTGTGCTTCTCTGTTTTATTTTGGGCAAAGCTACAGTCTCTGTCACATGGAATTGTCACTCTTCTTGTCAGTCTTTTCTTCTTGAGTCTGTGCTTCTTAAAAACAAACTCCTCAGCATTTGTTCAAGTTCTGCCACGTGATGGACACTGGTGTTAGGTGGTGGGCACGTGAATACAGATGTTGCTGTCATTGATTTATGTCCCCAGCATGTGGCACAACTCTTGGTACATAGTGGGTGCTCAGTAAATTATGGTAGTTAAATGAATGGGTGAATGAATGAAGTATTAACACCCAGTGTATAAATCTAAAGCACTCCATGGACTCCTCCGCCCCCCAAAAAAGCTACTTTTCGCTCTGCTTCCACTCTAACCCCATTTAAGAAGTCATGTCATTCAGAGGTGAAAGCTCTGGGCCTTGATCATAAGGCTTAGGTTTGAGGCTTGCCCTAACCACAGTCTTTGACTGTGAGCAAATTAGCTCTCAGTGCTTCTGTTTCAGCCTATACCTGTGAGGTGTCTGCAGAATGGGTGTTTGTCTATTAGAATAACTGGGTTTGGTGGGTTAGTGGTTGGCAGTGCAACTGCCAACCCAAAGACGTGCAGTTTGAATCCACCACTACTCCTCGGGATAAAGACGGGTGGTGTCTTCCCACGCGATTTACAGCCTCTGAAAACCCATTGAAGGGACCCTGAATTGATTCCAGCTCAGTGATACACAACAACAACAACAACAATATTTTGGGCTGTTTTTTGTTCCTGGACTGAAACGATCCAACTTAAAACATTCAGTCACAAAATATTTCTTTGGATACCATGGAATTCAAGTCCAGAGGGTATTTTTATTTTCTGCAGATCTCACTTCCCTTGGAAGAACTCAATCTGGGTAGTAATTAGGTTTTACTAATGTTCCATCAGCTTAATGCAGTAATTCTTTAAATGAAAGTGACACCAAGAACCAGATGGTCAAAGGAGGACCACATTCACATGTGGGTGAGTCTGGGGAGGAAGAACAGGGATGCCCTTCTGTAATAACAGTCCACCATAGATGTGTTGGAAACGTGGAGTGTTTCACTTTCCACCCCTCCACCAAGCTACAGCAGGCCTGCTCACTTTGTTCATAAATATTTGCACAGCATCTTGTGTTTAAAAGCACTGTTTCCATGGTCTCACATAGCCTGTGTGGGCCACGTTCTCGCAGCATGCCCAGGCTGAGGGCAGCACTGGGCTCGAGCCGAGCGGGGCCTGCAGGCGATTGGATTCCTGTGCCCCCAGCACCGGGGACTTCCTCCTTCTTGTCATTACACCCTCACCCTTCCAGCCAGCTGTCTGCCCCCTAGCAGCCATTCAGGGCCACACCCTTGTCTGGCCCTGCTTAACTGCCTCACCGTCCAGCTCCTGACTGCTGTTTCTCACCTCCCACTCCCTCCCTAAACACTCAGCTCCACTCATCCCAGACCTGAGACCACGCCCAGTGTTTGAGGACAGAGGAGGGTACACCTCTGAACTCTGTGTCCCAGAGATAGCATCTTCCTGGGCCAGCTCTGGAGCACACCAGCCTCGCCAGCCACCTCCACGTCTGCACTGATAGATGCACCGAGTGTCTTCTCTCCTAAGTACTTGCCTGGGAGTAGAATTGTGGGTCATAAGGTAACTCTGTTGAACATTTTGAAGAGCTGCTCACTTGTTTTCTACTGTGGCTGTGACATTTTACATTTCTCTCAGCATTGGATGAAGAATCCGTTTTTCTCTCCATCCTAGTTAATGTTTACTATCTTTTGTGTTGTAGTCCTCCTCGTGGGCTTGAAGCGTTTCTCATTGTAGTTGATTTGCTTTGAAGGGAACTGCACTGGTGAGAAGCTGCACTGTCAGCCCAAAGGCTTGAGAAAGAAGCAGTCTCTTCCCGTGAAATATACAGCCTGAGAAAACTTGCTGGAGGGTCAGTCAGCTAGGAGTTCGTTCTGAGTCAAAAGCACTTAACAACATCGATGCAACCGATAGAAAATATATTTTCATGTGCTTATTAGCCATATGTCCATCTTCTTTGGGGGAAATGTCTGTTCAGAGTCTCTACCTACTTTAAACGTTTTTCTTTTTATTGTTAACTTTAGTTCTCTATCTAGTCTCCAGTAGCTTAGTCTATAAAGAATTGTGCTACTATGCGCTTGTCTGGCAGTTCACATCCGCTAGTGGCCCTGAGAGAAGGAAGGACAGTCTCCTCCGTACAGTTTACAGCCTCCGGAATAGTCTGCTGGAGGTCAGCTCAGAGTCAAGGCTGAGTCAGCGACATTTTTTAGTTTTGAGACTTTTTTATATATTCTGGATGCTCAACCCTTATTGGATATATGATCTGTGAATCGTTTCTTCCAGTCTCTGGGTTGTCTTTTCAGACTCTTGAAAATGACCTGTGATGTATAAACCTTAAACCGTTTTTGTAAAGTCCAGATAGTCTATTTGCACTCTCTGTTGCCTGTGGTTTCCGCGTTAGATCTTAGAAACCAGTGCCGGATCCTAGAGTCAGCGAGCCAACACCAGGAGCATTGATTGACTCCTTTATTTTCTCCTACGAGTTTTCGGATTTTCCATTGTGGTCTGAATCCATTTGGGCTCGCTTCTGTACAGTGTGAGGTGGGGGTCCCTCTTCGTTCTTTGGCGTGAGGCTTTCGGTGCTGGACTGTGCCCTGTCTTTTGTAGCTGCTTCTTATTGGTTCTGGTTCTGCTCTCGAGGGAGAGGAAAGACAGCTAATCCCTCCTCTCCATGTCAGCCCTGCAGATCCGTGTTGACAGCCAGGATGTCAAATGTACGTGAAAGGGCTTGGTAAACGGGAAAGGAGTAGGATGTGTATTACTCTTCTTGAACTGTTTTTACTGCTGTTCTCATTCTTCCCTTTGCCACAGATCTTCTCTGTGAATCCACATCCCCTTTTCCTTCTTGTTCATGTCTTATTCCAGACATCTTTAGTTTTATATCTTATTTGGACACAGTTTTGAGAACAGTATTGAAGGGACATTTCTATCAGCTTTTACAGGAAGCAACTTTGTGTTCTTGCCCAGACCTAAAGGCCTCGTTTCTGCAACAGAAACTACGTGGAACGTGACCAACCTTTGAGCCCCATTGCGGGGCTTGCCAGCAATCCTGTTCGGTTCTCCGGAGTGGGGAGTAGCATAGATGTGGAGTTGGAGACCATGAGGGGACAATACTCTGAGAATGAATCAAAGCCTGCAATAGTACCTATCCCCCCCTCCGTGTCTCCTTCCCTCCCCCCACCATGCCACTCCAGAGGTGACGAGGGTGCTGGGAGAGGGCTCCCCTTGCTCCAGCATCTGGTCTGAACGCTCATGGCAATAGCAGAGCCAGTGCTTTGCCCAAGCCCTGAGTGACGTGTGCTGAGGGGGAATTACTGAGCTCTCCTGCTATTTTTAGTAGTGTTCAGAAAATGTTTATTCCTTTGACATGCTTGGGTTTAGTTAAAATTAGAACGCCCGAGATTTGGCCGAAGTCGGCATCTCTTCTGGACTGGGCCTTGGTCGTTCTCAGTTGACTGCCAGTGTTCCATGTGGTTCTTAAAAATAAATAAATAAATAAAACACCCCAACTGTGGTTTGCTAAGAAAGGGGCGAGCGGGGAGGGGAGAGACTCTGCAGCCAGACAATAGTGAGACAGAGCCGCCTGCCTCACCGGTCCCGCAGCACTGGCTGCGCCTCACTGGCCTGCAGTCCAGTAGAGCCCATCGATTTGAAAATTCCTTTAATGGTCTGTGTTTATTTCTAAATCATTAGCTTGTAAACTTCCGGGGTACAGGCTAGCGGATTGTTCCTGAAAACACCGTGGCCCGGTGCTTCTTGCATGTTGCTGGCCCTGTCTCCATCCCCCAAGCCTTACGCAGCTGGCTCTCTGCTCGGTTGGGTAGTGAAGAGGGAACTGTTCGTAGGATAGGAGTGTGTCGGATTTGGAAGGGGTTACCCCGGGTCCGTGCCATCTCGGTCACCTGAATACCTGCTGAGAGAGGTTCTCTCGCTTTCCGGTCATGACCACCAACAAGGAAGGAGTTCGTTCTCTTATGAAGAGACCACTGCTAAAATAGCTCCAGGTCCTGCTCCCTCTTAACCCAGCAAGTGTGTAGTAGAGCTGCATCACCCTTCACAACTGGCATTCCTTCCACCAACCATGTGGCCTCAGAGAGCCAAGTGCCCCTCACAGCGCTCACACACCCCACACACACAGACCTGCCCCGGGCCCTGTGTATTCAGCATTCACATGTCACCATTTCCTTACGGGCTGACTTAGGGATCTGGTGCATGTGAAGAATTGAGCAGATACTTGGGGTGACTTCTCCTCCACAGTTTTGATCTGCACAGCTATCGAAGTACATCCTCTCATTTTGCAGACTGAAGCACAGAGACATGAATTCAGTCGTCCATGGTAGTGTAAAGGAACTCTGGTGGCCTAGTGGTAAGAAGCTGTGCTTCAGTCACAGAGACACGCAGTTCAAATCCACCAGCTGCTCCGCAGGAGAAGGATGGACCATCTCCTCCTCTGCCATTAAACTGCCTCTGAAAACCTGCTGGAGGGTCAGCTCTGGGCGGGTTCCAACTTGACGCCACACAACAGCCTGGTAGTGGACCTAGTTTGCTGATGAAGCTGGGAGTAAAACGCTGGTACTCTGACCGCACATCTAGGCCCTTGGCCCTGCAAGGCCCTCCTGTGCCTGCTACCCTGGTACAGTGCAGCTTAGACTACTCACTGGACAGATCATCTGTCTCTGTTTCCAAATCCTTCTGCACAGATAATTTGAAAACCAGTCTTTCTGTTTTGTATCTTTTATAAAAGACTGCGTGGTCATATTTGTCTGCTCACAGCTGGTGTATGGCAGCTCTCGCCGTGAAGGCACGTGGAAGGAAGCAGCTGGGGCCTGTGCGGAGTGGTTCAGAGCAGCCAGAACCCCCTCTGTGTGGTTCAGAGCAGCCGGAACCCGTGTAGGGTGGTTCGGAGCAGCCGGATCCTGCGCGGGGTGGTTCAGAGCAGCCGGAACCTTCTCAGTGTGGTTCGGAGCAGCTTGATTGATGATCTGAATGATAGGTAGGCATACGAAATGAGCATATCCCTATGACGGAACTCTGGTCCACCTCGGACATTGCCATGTCCGAGCCCATGATTACACCTACTGTGTCAGTCCATCTCCTCAAAGGCCATGTTCTTTTCCCCGACCTCCAGCTTTACCCTGGTAAAGCACGATGTTCTTTTCCAGGGCCTGGCCCCTCCTGACAACATGTCCCAAGTATGTAAGATGAGGTCTGAGCATCTTCCCTTCTAAGGAACATTCTGGCTGCACTTTTCTGCAAGATAGATGTATTTGTTGTTCTAGCAACCCACGGTATATCCAGTATTCTTTTCCAGAATCACCATTAAAAGGCATCCGTTCGCATCCATTCTTCCTTATTCATGTCCCAATGTTCAAATGTATATAAGCTTATTGAAAATACCATGGCTTGGGTCATACCTTAGTCTTTAAACTGACATCCTTGCTCTTTAGCCCTTCGAAAGAAGTCCTTAGAGAGCTCTGGGGGCCTAGTCCATAGGAATGATGCTGTTAATCCTAAAGAGTCCTCGGCACCAGGTTTACCCATTGATCCCTACTTCCGTGGGCGATGCTTACGGATCCAAGCAAATTGAATCCTCAACGTCAGTCTTTATCGTGGAGTTATGCCTTGATCTAGTTGTGAGATTTTTGTTTTATGTTGTAAGTAATCCATAGTGAAAGCTTTTGATCTTTTGATCTTCAGTCAGTGCTTAAAATTGTCTTCATTTTCTGTAAGCCAAGTTGTGTCACTAACACAGGTTGTTAATGAGTCTTCCTCTAATCCTGATGCCACATTCTTCTTTATTTAATCAAGCTTCCAGGATTATTTCCTCAGCGTTCATATTGCGTAGGTTTGGTAAAAAAATACAACCGTGGCACGTAACTTTCCTGATTTTAAATCCTGCAGAATCTTCTTGTTCAGTTTGAATGACTGCTTATTGGTCTATGTACAGGTTCCACATGGACACAATTAAGCGTCCTGGGATTCTCATTCTTCTCAAGGTTATCCATAAATGACTGTGAGGCACACGGCCGAGCTCCTTTGCTTGGTCAGTAAAACACAGATAAACACCCTTCTTTTTCTCTTTCAGCCAAGATGTCAGCAGTGTTAACACTCATTCCAAATCCTCTTCTGAATCCACCTTGACTCTGTAGCACTTCCCTGTCAGTGTCCTGCTCTAGTGGCTTTTCATTATCCACAGCAAGGTTTTACTTGTGTGTGATAGCACTGTTGTTGAATAATTTCCACATTCTCTTCGATCACCTTTGAATTGTCTGTTTGTTTGTGGCATGGGTACAAGTATCTCTTCTCATCGGTTGGCCAAATAGCTCTCGTCTTAATTTCTTGGCATACACAAGTAAGCACGCCCAGGGCTGGATTTGTTTGTTAAAACACCTCAATTTGTATTTCATCAAGTCCCAGAGCCTTACTTCCGTCAGTGTCTCAGTACAGCCTGGCTGCTGTTTTCAGTACCATTGGTTCTTGAGCACATGCTGCCCTGAAATGGCTGAGTGTGAACCAGTTCTTTTTGGTGTTGTGATCCTAGTCTTTCTATCTTCTTTTGATGCCTCCTGTACTGTTGAATATTTTACCCATAGAATCCTTCAGTATTGCAACTCAAGGCTTCGATTTCTTCTTCAGTTCTTTCAGCTTGAGAAAGTCTAAGCATGTCCTACCCTTTTGGTTGTCTAAGGTCTTTGCACATGTCATTATACTACTCAGTCCATTTTCTGGAGCTACCTTTGAATCTTTTGTTCCATTCTCTTGGTTCATCGTTTCTTCTTTTGCCTCAGCTTTTCTGCATTTGAGTGCAAGTGTCGGAGTTGCTTCTGACATCCGTTTTGGTCTTTTCTTTCTTTCTCTCCCGTCTTCTGAGTGACTGTTTGCTTTTTTTCGTGTATAATAAATATCCTTGATGTGTCGTACACAGCTTGATCTAGTCTTTGCTCACTTGTACTTTGTGCTTCAAACCTGTTATGAGATGATCTCCTCATTTATGTGGGATCTACCTAAGGTTGTATTTCAGCTCTTGTAGACTTCTTTTCCTTTTCTTCAGCTTCAGTTTGAATTTTATGTATGAGTAGCTGATGCTTGTTCCATAGCTGGCACCTCTTCTGACAGTCTTGTTCTAAGGAATAATATTGAGTTTCCCTATCATCTCTTTCTGCAAATATGTTATTACCTGCCCATTATAAATGCTGTTTAAGATATGGTTCTGATAGGTAGAATTCCTTGGAAAGTAAAGATCTGTACTATAACTAAGCCTTTGAACACGTAAATTCACTTCTTAAAAACCCTCCAAATTCTGGCGCTTAATGAGATGATATTTGCGTGATATTCCCCCTGCTGACTGTATCACAGGTCAATTACTCACCAGCGCTGAGACCAGCTTGTAGGTTTTCTACACAGCAGTCACATCTATCTCATTCCATCTTCCCTGGCCTCTACAAAATATGCAGTCCCATCACCCTTTTTTATTTTTTCCTGGACGTAGAATATCCGATTCTGAGAGGCAAAGGTTCAGTATTCCAGAATGCATGATGAAGCCGTGTCTTAAAGCTTCTGATCTCAAATCCAATGCCCTTTCTACTTCGTCAGGCCACTCCACAGGGTGACAAAAATAAGCAGGCAAGCTTTAAAATAAACCTCGATCCTTTACTCTTTATTTTGTGTTATATTCTTCGAAGAACAGCATCCCAAACCTTTGATGGTTGGCTTTTACCAAACAACTCTAAATCTTGGTGGTTTATGACCAAAAATTCTTACCTTATTGCTTCCATGTTCTGCATTTAGGGATATAATAGTAGAAGTCCCTCCTATTAGGGCATGCTGTTCTCTTGGCAAAGAGAATGGTCCTTAAATCTTGGGTTTGAAGACACCTAGCACTGTTACATTCTGTCTGCCAAGCTCAGAGTCAAGGCTGATGTCAGTGGGACTGGAACTATACCTTTTTTCACATGAGAAGTGCTGTTATACCACAAGTCACGTGACATGACACAGCTGTGTGCTTCCCCTTACAGTGACTCCTCAAATCCTGTAGTGCCGCTGTGCCCAAGTGGTGGGACACTCCGTCCGGCCTATTAACAACATTCAGGGGTCTCCTGGTTAATTGACATTTGTTCTCCTAAACTGAATGTAACCTTTTCAGGCTTTGATAAGGAATGTAAGGCTTATTTGCTACTGTGCCTTCTGGTAGGGTAGTCTGTAGGGCATTGCATGCTAACCCCAAGGCCAGGCCTCGCTGGGGCTTTGTACCAGTGACTCTGCAGAAGAAAGATGAGTGATCTCATCTCCTATGATTTAGAGCCTCAGAAACCCATGCGGAGGGTGAGCTGTGGATCAGCTCCATCTTGATAGCTGTGTGTTAAGCTGAGCTATTGTAAGAAGCAAATGCTTCTTTAAATGATATTTTGTGGTTTATTAGAAAATGCTTCATGTATAAATGTCTTTTTTAATGTAATTAATACTACAGGGAAGTAAACTCAAAGTCACAGAGAGATACTGCTCCAAAGGATAAGTAACAGACATAGGAAATGCAGCAGACACGCCCGTCCATCTCATGTGGTTAGCCGTGTGGTCCCTGTAAGAAGACAAGCCGAGAGCCCTCTGTGTGCCCATCACAGCAGAGGAAACAAATGCTGTTAACCAGAGAAGTCTTCACATACTAGTGTTTTTAAAAGCTTTGGAGTGGAATGCCTTAGTTTGGTGTTTCCTCAAAAAGCTGAACATAGAAATTCTATATGACCCAGCTATTCCACGCCTCGCAATATAATCTGAGAAAATTAGAACTAAGACACAATTGGAGATTTGTACAACAGTGTTTATAGCAGCATTATTCACCATCACAAGAACATGGAAGTAGCCCAACTGTCCAGCCACAGTTGAATGGATTGAGAAATTGTGGTGCATTCACACGATGGAATACTATGCAGCACACAGGAGCAATGATTTTGAAAATCACAACATAACTTGGGAGGGACTGGAGAGCATTATGTCAAGTGAACTAACTCAGTCCCATAAGGACAAATACTTTTTAAGACCATTACTGTAGAAATAAAAAGATAACTGGTGGTGGTGGTGATGTTGATTGCCTTTGAGTCGAGCACAATTCTAGCAACCCTATGAACAAAAGGCCTGAAGCCCCTCTACAAATATCAGCATTTATCAAAGTTCATAGAGTTTCCAGAGGGACAAATACTGTATAAGACAGTAGTATAAAGATAACTAGAAAACGTTGATGAGGATCCAAGGGGGAAGGACAGGAGCAGAGAGGAGAGGAAAGGGGGGAGGTCGTCATAGGGCCACACAATTTGATGAGTGGAGGGAAAGGGAAAGGAAATGGGAAAGATCTGGTGTGGAAAACAATGCATACCAACTTGTAAGCAAACTAATATAAAATAAACATTTAAGAAAGAAAAAAACAAAACCACAGTGGAATGCCTTATCTATTTGCTAGTTTCCTCAGATAAAGCTTTTGATCAATGTAGGAAGATTTTCATCCACCCAATAAAAAATTTATTAAACACCAATTGTGTGTTCTGGTAGATGAGTTGTTAACCACCCAAAGGCATGGGCTTCACATCCACCAGAGGGTGATGGGCAGTCTCCGCTCAGTGATACACTGCACTGCGTCTTAGAACCCGCTGGAGGATCAGCTATGAGTAGGTTCCAACTTGATGCACAGCAGCAACTGTCTACTAGTCTGTGGAGCTCTGGTAGCCTCGTCCGTTGGGAGTTGCACTGCTTTTCCAAAGATAGCGTCTCCCTAGCAGTTCACATCCACCAGTGGTTCTGCTGGAGAAAGGGAGGCAGTTCCTCCCGTGCTGTTTACAGCCTCCAAAAATGTGCTGGAGGGTCAGCTGTGAGTTGGTTTTGACTCAGTGGCGATGAGTTTGAACTTTGAGTTTTGATATGCTAGTGTAGGAGCCCTGGTAGCGTAGTTGGGCTGCTAACTAAAAAGGTTGGTGTTCGAATCCATCTGCAGAAGAAAGCTAAGGCATTTTACTCCTGTTGAGGTTTACAGCCTTGGCCTCCCAGGGAGGCCGCATGGTAATGTCACTGTGACTTGGCCTCAGCTCAGTGGCTGTGCTGGGTGTGTGCTGGTCTTGGGAGGAAAGGCAGTGGGGAGGAAAGCTTTAGGATTTCAAGGAATCCAAGCTCAGTCTGCTGTGCAACTTCAGGATGGTCTGGGTGGGTGGCAGGAGTGGCTCCTACCAGGGAGATGGATCTGCACTGAGCCTACAGGATCAGAGGAACATTCCTGGGAGGCGCCTTCCAGGCTGAGAGGAAATTGCTCATGTATTCAGGGAACTGGGAGTAGTCGGGTGTGGCTGGAGTGGAAGGTGTGGCAGGAGGTGAGCCTCACCGAGTAGGCGGATCCCCAGAGAAGGAAGCTTTTCCCCTTGGGTAGGACTTGGTGGCACTCAGGTCGTCCAGAGATCTGCCCAGATTCTCCCATTAGAACGGGTCCCTTACCATTTCATCCAGGTGTTTTTGAGGGTGACAGAATCTGGGTAACAATTGCACGTTTATTAGCTGTCCTGTCTAACCTAGTATTGATTGCAACAATATGTGCCTTTAAGTTATTTTCCAAAGCTTTTCTCAGTTACAAATCACTTCCCTTCTTGTAAGAAGTTGTCACGTGGGCCATGGCTTACAATCACTAAGTCACCAGTCAGTGAGTCGGAGCACCTGGGCAGAAGGGTGTGGTTGGTGGAGGGCATGAAGGTGCATGTGACTGTCTCTTCCCTCCACCCATACCAACACTAAAGGGAACAGACAAGAGGGTACCATTTCCTGGTCGGCAGCTCTTATGCCCACAAGCCTGTGACAAATCCCACTTCCATAGAACTTCCCCGTGCCAAGCACTGAGCACTTGGCCCATAATAGCTCACTGGGTCACCCAGCCCTGCGATGTGCATGCTGTTAGCCCACTGTACAGAAAGGTGGGGCTGGCTTTTCAGTTCCAAAAGCTGGCTCCAGGATCTGGGCGCTAGTCCACATGCCCCACTCATGGCCCAGAGCACATCAGCAGGAAGGAGCCACGGCCCAGAGCACATCAGCAGGAAGGAGCCACGTGCCAGCGTTCTAAGGACGAGGTGCTCACCGGGGTTTTAGAGCATGGGTTTGGTTATCAGTAGACAGATAAATCAGTCAGGAGGGGTCCAAGCTACAACTTGGAAGGAATTCCAAATTCTTGCCACAGGCAACAATTTCCAGGTGTCAACATCAAGGACAGAAAAGGAGATGGGCCTGGGGACTCATGGATAGATCAGAAGGCACCACTGACAGTCTGCTTTTGGACTAGGACAATAGAAGGAGCGAATCTGCATCACAAGTCCTAGAATCAATACAGGCTTCCAGACAGTCCTGAAAATATTGCTTCGTGACCAAGGTTGGGGGTCAAGGGACCTCTGGAAAGGATTTCACCAGGGAGACACTCCACATGTGGCGTGCTCTTCATGACCGGAGTCCAGGAACTGAATGGACTCACTAGTCTGACCCTGTTCTCGCAAGACTGTTGTTGTTAAGTACCATCAAGTCGGGTACTTCTCATGGTGACTTTATGAACAACCGATCTGAACACTGTCCCGTTGTGCTGTGCCATCCTCAAAATCTCTGACACATCAAGCCATTGCCACAGTCACCTTGTCAACCCACTTGGTCAAGGTCTTCTTTTCTTTTGCCGCCCCTCCACCTTCCCAAGCATGACGTCCCTCTCCAAGGAAAAGTAGGCTTGCATTTTCTTGCTTTTGCGAATAAGGGAAAGGATAGAGGCTCTGAAAAGGTGCAGGGTCAGCAAAAGAGTCACACCCTCAGCCAAATGGATTGACACAGTGACTCCAGCAGTGGTATGTCAGAAATTAGGAGACTGGCACAGGATAGGACACAGTTCACTTCCGGTAACTGCCTCACATGTTTGTATCAGTTCCCACTCTTTGATAATCTATTATGTCCAGCATACGTGCTTTTGTATTGTCACTAAAACACATTTAAACATCTTTCTAATATTTCTGCTTTCAGCCAAGATCCATCCAACACTGACAGTGTTATCACTTGTTCCGTATCGTCTTCTCAGTCTGGCTTGAGTTTCCTACAATTCCCTGTTGATTTGCTACTGCGACTGTGTTTCATTGTCTTTGTGATTATACTTATATGTGGTGTTAATGCTGTTTCTCCATAATTTCTGCATTCTTTTGGATCACTCTTCTTTGGAATGGGTACAAATATGGATCTCTCCTATTGACCAGGTAGCTGTCTTCCTAATTTGTGGAATAGAAGAGTAAGTGCTGGAGTACTGCACCTATTTGTTGAAGCATATCAGTTGGTACCGCACCAAGTCCTGGACGCTTGGTTCTTGTCAGTGCTTTCAGTGCTGCCTCCTGAATTGGTTGAATGCTGACCCAGTTCTTCTAGTCTCATAGCAAATGAGGTAGTTGTTCATGAACCAATTAGCCATGCATACCTTTCTTCCCCCAATTCCTGATTTTCCTTCTTCCACTGTTACTCCAGGTGAACAGAGACCAGTAGTTGTGCCTGTATGGCCACTTGGAAGTCTTTAAGACCCTTAAGACCCTCTGCATAGAGTAATGAACTAGGAGCTAGAACCGAAACACTGAACATGTTATTGACGAGTCAGCCGAAATGTTCCGTGAACCCTCCAGCAGGAGACGGAACCCCAGGAGGTGTTTGGTTGTATATAAACAGCCTCAGCTGCTGCTCTAATGAGAGGATTCTTCTTGTAGTCCCTTGTGGATTATCCTGAGAACTTCCCCAACACCTAAATTATAACTTTATTTTATATAAGAAATGATGGGGGAGTGACCCAAGTTCCAAACAGCTGACTTCAAATAGGACTTTTGGAACGTATCTTGTTAGAAATTGGGAATCATTGCATCCAGACCTCTTAGTTTTTAATTCAGCCTCCTCAGACGCAGCCCCCAGGCCTTCCTGGTTCATATTCCTCGGGGTCCCTGCATTCTGGGCAGTAATCAGGTGAACCCTCCCAGCCTTAACAAATTGTTGGTTGGCTCAGTGTGAGAAGCCCTATAATTAAACCACATCCTCTTGCCTCTTTAATAACATTGCATACACAGAGTATAATTCTGCAAGGGGACAGAAGGACTATATAATTTAGTGTCATTTCTCTGAGCCAGTTTGAACGCCGTGCATGTAAAATCTTGCTTCAGGTGTGGAAAGTGATCTGTTGTCTCAGCAATTGTGTCTTGTGAGCTAAAACATGTCACGAATCTATCCAGCAATCGGAGGTGCTCTGTATATGGGACCTTCACACGTCACCTTTCTCTGATGAATAGGCCTCTCCTTTGGGAGAAGTGAGCTCAGCTGAGTTCATTCACAAGATTAGGCACATGCTGTCTGTGATCACAGAAACTCGCCCATTGCCTGAGCTAGAAGCACAAGCTGTGCCTTTGACCCCTGTCATTCCTTCATGCCTCCGTGACCTCAGTTTGGTCCAGTCTCTGCTTAGCTGCTTTTGTAGAAATCTGTGGTCATGCCAAGCTCTCCCCGCATGTTTCACATACAGGAGGATAACAACCTCTGTCTCCTACTCTACCATGTGCCCCACAAGAACTCCAGCTCCCACCCCCAGGTAGTCCTCGCTGCCAGGTGATGGTGATGGCCCTGGCCACCTTTCATGACGTCACCCCCTTTACCTTTCCAGCGTGTGACCTGTGGATCCTCCATGCTCCATGGTTTGCTCCACATAGCTGTAAGCTACTCCATTCTTAGATTCTTAACCTGGATCCTGTGGAGAGGACTCCAGTGGGCATGTGAATGTCCTAAAACAACCCATTGCTTTTAGTAGATTCTTATGCACAGCAACCCTGAAGACAAAGTCGGGTGTCCAAGATTGTGAATCTTTATGAGCGCTGACAGCCTTAATTGTCTCCTACAGACCACCATCCTTTCTGTTACTCGTCCAGTGCTTAACCCACTGTAACACTCAGGGCTCTTTGTCCTAAAATAAGAATACAGAATTATTATTTATTCATATTCTCATATTCTCATATTCTCTCTCTCTCTCTCTCTCTCTCTCTCTCTCTCTCTCTCTCTCAGTGAATAAACCTTTGCTTTCCCCAACCCTCAGTCACTTAGTAGACTCGCATCACCACTGAGTCAAAACCAGCTCAGAACTGACCGTTCCTGGGTTTCCAAGACTGTAAATAGCACAGGAAGAGATTGTCCGCCTTCCTCCATGGAGCTGCCAGTGGATTGAAATGCCAGAGAGGGCAGCCTTTTGGTGGGCAGTACAACTCCCCACAGACTAGTCACATGCTCTCAGTCATGAGAACAATAGCTGGTATTATTTTTAGATATTTACATGATGATGTTGTTGTAGTTGTTGTTGTTGTTGAGTGCCATTGAGTCGTAAACAACTCATAGAGAACCTGTGAATGAAAGACCTGAACACTTGCATAACTTTGATCGTTTCTCCAAGTTCATAGAGTTTCCGGAGACAAGCCATTTTGAAAGTGGATGCCACTCCTGCTTCCAAGCCTGTTTTAATCAGGAAGCTCCACCAAACACTGTCCACCATGGGTGACCATTATCTCATTTGACACATCAGTGTCACAGTGTTTAGTCACAGCAACCACGAGTTACCTCTGTACAGCAGATAGACAGACCAGTGCTATACCACTTAGAAGAATGTTTGACCAAACATAATTAAATCCAAGCCTGAGGGCTGCAGATTAACATCACCCACCTTTGGCTTGGTAGCATAATTTTTTATCCACTATAGCTTCTTACTTTAATCCTTTTCTTTTTCTAGTAAAATATTTAGAAATAACAAAGAGCTTTCTTGGACTTTAGTTTATTTCTTTGTGATCTGAGTGAAAATTTACAAAGCAAAAAGGTTTTTTCCTTGGAAGATTCTTGTTTTCATAAAATTCCTCAAGAGGAGCAATGAAACACCTCTTTCCCTAAATTTCAGGATTCGTCTGGGCATTTGAACATATTTTTTTCCATTTGATGCACTGTTTTGCCTCTTTGACCTGGTGACCTGGTCACCTACTTCCTACTTCTTGCCACTTTCTTGCAGTATCCCTGTCACTGCTAACTTAGCTCATATTGGGCTCTTCTTTAACCATTTGCCACTACTGGAAGGAACCCTGGTGGCAGAATGCGTAATGGGTCAGGCTGCTCACCTGGGAGTCAGCGGTTCGCATCCACCTGTTGCTGGGCAGGAGGCAGACAGCCATAAAGATTTAGAGCCTCAGAAACTCAATGGCAGCTCGTTACATGTTGGAATTGGTTCACTGGCAATGGGTTTGAATTTGGGGTTTGCTTCGCTAGAACATAAGCACCTGAGGGTAGGAACTCTCACCCTCTGTACCCGTCCTCCAAGCTACAGTTGTCAGTTACTATCGAGTCAATTCTGACCCCCATGTGTACAGAGTAGAACCTCTCCATAGTGTTTTCAAGGCCGTGTGGGTTTTTAGAAGCAGACTGCCAGGCCTTACCTCCAAGGTGCCTCTGGCAGGGTTTGGCCCTTTAGCATTTCAGACAGTGTGGAGCCTGGAACCTTTGCATCACCCAGGGACCCTCGTTAGAAATATGGTTAGAAATACTTACAGGAAAGGGGACATGACCAAAGTACACCTCCCACTCAGTTGGGCCAGAAGACTCAGGGTCACTTCCTTGTGTATTTATAATACTGCATTTATAATTTTAAATTTGTAATTTATAAGGCTGCATGATGTCAGCACCACTCCTGCCGTGGTTTCCCTCAGAAGTGGGTCCCAGAGCCCCTCTCTCCGAGGATCTGTGGGCAGTGTTTCCTCAGAGATGCTGACACATGGTCTTCTGGCAGTCTGCTTGGAGAACTCAGGCTTGCATTTGCTGTGGGAACTTGCTTGTTGTCTAATGATTTTTAAATTACTTCTTGACAAATTTTGAGCTCTGTGTTTTTCTTTTCTTTTTTCATTCTTCCCTTTTAGATTGATGCACTGAGTAAAAGAAGCAAAGAGGCCGAGGCAGCCTTCTTGAATGTCTACAAGAGATTGATTGATGTTCCAGGTAAGGCCGTGTGCACATGGCCCCCAGAGGGCTGGTGCTGGGGAGCGGCTTGGTTCTGGGAACACACACTTGGTTCCCTCAGACACAGACTGTCGCTAGTCAGGGGCCTGGAGGCACTTGTTAAAGTGGTCACCTACTCTACCACCGAGGCCTTTGTGAATGCAGAGGCTTGGATCTGAGAGAGTGCCCTGAGGGGCACGATGCCTGTGCCTCAGGGAACAAGGGCAGAGCTGTGTGGACCATGCAGACATCTTATGTTCTGGGGGTGATTCACCCCGCACTTGGGATCACCTCTGATCGGCATCCTGCCTGCACGTCCTCCCAGGCCATCAGGGAGTCGGCCTCTCATGAGGCCTCTTGAGGTACAACCTAGAATGTGGGTTGTTGCATATCTTCAAGGCCCAGGAGAGTTTGGAATGTCAGAAATGCTCGTGAGCACTGAGATGACAGCTTCCGGTTCTCGTGTTAGAATCATGAGGCGGGTGGAGCTTGTGGGAGCTCAATCCTGGGAGTCCCGTTCACTCAGAGGAGTCCCTGGGGAGGTGGCGGACATGACTAGAGGCCCAGCCCTGGAGAGACTCAGGTCTGAAAACTAGAAGTCACCTGAGGAAACCCCGTCCCCACCACCCTCCCCTGTCCAGCACTGTCTTGTCACTTTTGCTCCCTTTTCAGTAACTCTGACCGGCCTTGACATTTGCTGAGCTTACTAACCAGACATCGTGAGCAGGATTCCTTAGAACCTGCACTTGTCATCCACCTCGCAGCAGCCTCTGCTTCTGCTGGCCTCTCCTGGAGCCGGCCCCACCGGGGATAGAGCTGTGGACGCCAAGTGGCAGGATCCAGCTTCTCCTGCCTGCCCGGGGCTGCCTGTGACCTCTGGGCCATGTTCTTTTTCCCCTCCAAACCCCAGCTTTGCCGTCTGTAATATGGAGGAGTCCCAGCATGTGGTGGTTGTAGTCTCAAGTTTTCTCGTAGCTCTCCCCTCCCCTCCCCTGTACTCCACTCCACTCCCCTCCCCTCCCCTCCGTCTTGCTGGAGTACATTTTACTTGCATGTTTAGCTCAGAATTTCCCCCAGAGAGGTCCAGGATGTTGTCATCACACACCTGTGGTGTTACAGGCTGGCGTGGGACTTCCTGTCACCTTATGCTGTCTTAGTTGCTCATCCAGTTCATAGTTCTAAGTTGTGGATTTTTTTCTTTTCTGCAAGTGTTGTGTCCAAGTTGGACTGTGACAGAGGACAGAAGGAGGCTCGGCTTGCTCACGGACATGGCCCTGTGTCCACGGGCCGGCCTGGTGATCCATGCTGGTAACCCTGGGTCCATGGGCTCAGCTGCTATGCTGGTCGCCCTGGGTCCATGGACCATGCTGGTGCTCTGTGCTAGCACCAGGTCTGCGGGATGGGCTGGTCCTCTTTGCTGGCACCTTGAATTTCTTTGTGCCTCAGGTGGTGCCTCGGAGCTGTTTCTCTGCACCATGTTATGTCCACACCAACTTGGTTAGAAAGAATTTCAGGGAGCATGCAAGTTCGGAAGGACACTCTGCTGTGTCCAGAACGGCTTCATTTGTGCTTTATGTTTTCTGTTTGTGGCTCATGGTCAAGGAGGGTTTGTCCCATCAGGGACCACAACAATTCCTGCCACCACCAAGCAGGACCCAAAAAGGGAGTGTTTTCTCTCAAACTCTGGAATTTTCTTGGTGATGTAGTTGAAAGGGGACCCTCTTTTTAAAGTAAGTTTAATAGATAGCTCAAGTATCAATTAAACTCGGTGACATCTGAATTGGGCTGCCACGTTACTTAGTCATTTGAGTTTCTTTTTCTTTAACTACTGTCTTTCCAATTTTCTGTAGAAAATGATGAGACCTTCTTCCCTCCATCATTGATGCTTTGTGTGAGCAGGCCTGCATGTGCATTGTAATTTGATATTGTTGTGGTCACAGAATGGGTATCGTTTCCACCCTGCTCAGAGTTACCCTGTAAGTATTATCCAGGTCCGGGTGATAGTGTTCATGATTATAATTTTTGGCTGGAGAACAAAAGTTTTCTCCAGCTTAAGTTGCAGATACTAGGAGCAGCTACTCTTCTATAATGATACTAAAATCCAAGGAAATACTAAAGAGCCAAGGAAAATGTGTGTATCTTCGGTGCAGCTGTGAAGGGTATGCTTTGCAGCAGGTCAGTTGAAGGGAGCACGGAGCTCAGAGCACTCGGTCGGAGCGTTGCGGCCCGGCCATTGTGCCCGGGGGGTCATCCTGGGCCTGAGCGTTTTACCACAAGGGCCCTGCTCAGTGGCCTCCTAAGCTTTCACTGACAGTCTCACCATTGAGGGGCGCCCGTGTGCCTCACTGGTCTGTGCTGCAGACCTCAGCCCTCTGGAGCCCAGAAGCACCAGTGGGGTGCATTAACTCTAGTTTCAATGTCAAACCATCTCAAGAAAATGACCGAAGCGCTGGGGGCCCAGGAGACAGGAGTCTCGGTGGTGTTTAGTGTGACTCCAGGAGCCCAGGAAGGCCTACCAGCCAGCCCTGGCCTCGGAGACAGGCACGGGAGCCCCACACCCATCCCTTCTTGACATGGCATTTACAGACGTCTTCTCTTGTTTCTTTCTTACTTACTTGTTGGGCCCATGAAAATGGAGCCCCTTGAAGACAGGACTTTGTTGTATGCTCAGCCTCCCCACCCCTTCCTGATCCAGTGCAGGGCCTGGCACCAGTGTGCTGTGCTGTGCTGTGCTGTGCTGTGCTGTGCTGTGCTGTTCTGTTGAATGGCTGGATGAATCCATCCACCCAGAACCACCCGAGCGCCTTCTGCAGCAGAGTTCCTGAAGGTTCATGCTGGTGCCTCTCCCCCACCCCGCCCTGCTTCGTGGACTACACAGCTAACTGCCCCAGGTGTTCTGTGGGGAAGACATGGACGCATGAATCCAGTGGAAGTGGGTCTCCCGCCTTCCATCTCTCCATGTAGGCTTCACTGCTTCACCTGCAGTGGCTCACGCCAGAGTACTTGGTCACCAGTCTCAGCCAGGCCACCTCCAGAATAGTTTTCTATTCCAGTCCCTTTTCTCAATCCCAGCATCCATCCTCCGCCCCACACTGCAGCCTGTAAACCAGCCTCATGCTTACACGTTTGCCCACCCTTCCTCCAGCACTTAGTCCCCATCCGTGCTTCAGCCCCTTAGCACAGCACCGTCCCAGGCAGTCTTCCTAGGGACTGAAGCCCCAGGTTTGCACACAGGCCTCCCCAGCTCCCCAGTCTGCCTTGGGTGTGCCTTTCTTCATACATGACCTTTCTGCCAGGACAGAGACGGGGGGTAGTGTGATCCTGTCTTCGTTTCTCCGATGTCTAACTCAGTGCCCACCACCTAGAGAAACTTACCAGTGTTGTTTGAGTGAATAAATAAACTAGCAGATCCAGTATTTTCTCCAGAATGCTTTCTGGACTTTTTTGGGCTCAGACCTTAATTGTTGGCACTGGACTAGACTCCAGCTCCAGAGATTGACACCCTGTGTCCTGGGAGAGTGCTCCGGAACATTTTAACAACTTAAATTGCAAGAGAACAGAATGTATCTTTCATTGAGTTGTAGCAGTTTAATAGCTCTCTGAACTCTCATTTCGCCCTGGTGTCACTCTGTAAAGATTTACATGGCTGCATAGACGTTTATATGGCACTTAGCATTCCGTGTTCATCAGACCAGCACACGCGCTTCCAAGGCCTCCAGTTCTGGGTCTAGTACTTGCTGTCCAGAACTGGTGTTTGGCTCAGCAGTTATCTGGCTGGCATTCCAGGCTTTATATACGGGCTCCCCCTTCCCCCAGCCCCCTCCTTCAGCACTGACTCAGCTGCGCACGTCACCACCTCCTCCCTCTTCTCCATCTTCCGCATCCCAGATCCTGCATAATGCGATTTCTCCTTCCAGGATACCCTTCACATCCAGGACGCTTGCGTCTGTAATGAACTAATACAGGTTTCTCCCATTATCTGAAAGTAGCGCATTCCTGGACATTTTGTAGCCAAAACGATGGCATGTAGCCAAAATAAATGATGCAATCACTGTTCTTTTATGTGGGAACAGTTTTACACTGTGTCAGACCCCAAAAGTAATCTACCAGAATCACACCTGGTGGGGATGTCCGGTGGATGCCGCACTGCTCACCAAGCTCATCCTAGGTAGCATGGAGGTCCTCAGCACTAGTGTGTGGCGCTCATAGCACAGGGCAGGGCTGGGGACCTGGCCTGGCCACTGTCACTCAAACACTGGGCGCCAGGTTCAGTTTACGCTTCCCCCTGCCCCCAGCTTCCTTTTGTTTAAGGAAAAACAGGCACTAGTATTCTAGGTCATTTGTAAAAGGCATGTAGTCTAAAGTGAACTTTGAAAAAGCGAGGGGGGCCTGTTTGGCCTTGGGAAACCCTTTGAAAGGTGCTAGAGACAAGACCCTATCACTGCATTGCTTCCCATTTGCCACCAGGACATTCCTTCCTTCGCCTGTTATGAGAGACATGGTTTTATGACACCATGTGTCTCAGCTGTTCTTACTGTAGCCAGACCACACTCTTCCAGATGACAGTGTCCATCGTCACTTGGGTAGGTGTTGCCTGTCAGCACTTCTGTCCCCTAGCCCGGCCACATGCTGGGCCCTCGGGACAGAGTGCTGAGCAGCACAGAGCCCCAGAGGTTGTTCCCTTCATGGAGCTTAGAGTCTGGTGGGGAATTTGGGCATCAGAAAAGTAATTGCACGAAAGATTATTGAATTTTAAGTGCAATGAATGTCATGAAGCCAAATCCCACTGGGCATTGAGAATGCAAGAGGAAGAGAGATGGAGCAGGGTTGATGGCAGCTCCCCGTGACTGTAGCCAAAGAGGCCACAGGGGGCAGCCAGGTGGCAGGTTTGCTGAGAAGAGAGAATGGCATGTGGGAAGGAGCTGAGCCAGGAAGGTGACAACACGTTGGCAGGGCACATGGCCACGGGGCTTAGCGAGCCAGGAGCAGGAGTGGCCAAGTAATGCACGGTCCAAACCAAGGCCCTCCCAGCACAGAAAGTGCCCTGGATAAGCGTGCGGGGTTCAGGACACCCACCTGGGAACCTCACTGGATCACATGAAGGAATCCAGACCACTCGTGGATTTGCATCAGAGAAACGGCATCACCATGTTTGTATCTTAAAGATCATCCCAGTTGCCGTTTAGACAATGTGTTAGGAAAGGAGCTGAGGTAATGTGGGAGACCTCAGGGTGGGAGAGCCGTGGCCCCCTGATCACCAGTGCTGGAGGGAAGTGGACAGCTTCCAGCTGTTTGGAAGATAGAATGCTTTCCTTCCGGTTGGGCGGGAAATCAAGGAAGGAGGCCACCAGGACGGCTAGTCCTGTAGTTAACACCGCATCTTTTCTTCATCTCTGGACAGCAGTGCTCATTTATACAGTTCCATCTTGTCCACAGAATTAAAAGGAAGAGGGAGATCTGAAGAATTAGTCTTCTGTTCCTAATGCTGTTGCCAAGTTTAATTGTTACTCTAATTGAAAATGGCTTCTCAGAACGGCCTTTATTGTCAGAGTCATCTGTGTAGGAGAGCAGTTCTACAGTCACACTCAAAAGTTACAGTTGTACATCATCCGTTAAGTCGTGGTGAGAGATCAGATCAAAACACACATGATCAATATTTAAGAATATCCTTAAACTTGCAAATATTTCATTTTTAAATTTTAACATATTTTCAGCGGCTTGTGCATATCAGTTTGCTAGTGACACGAGGAAAGTGTCATGAGCACATACACAAACATTCACACACACAAGAAGGTTCTTTAAGGTCTCACAGTTGACCCTGTCTTGGTTTCCAGAGCTCCCTTCTCGTTGTTGGGGTTTACTCTTGAGTCAAAACCAACTCATCGCTCATCTTCCAGTGATTTCCAAAGGCAGTTAATAGTGCACAGAGTGAGTTTGCCCATTTTTCTCCTGCAGAGTAGCTGGTGGTTTTGAACCATGTACTTTTGAGTTAGCAGTGCAGCTCTTTCTCACTAGGTCACCATAGCTCCCTCCAAGTCAGAACTGACCCATAGCTGACACTCCTGCAGATTTTTAGAGGCAGTTATTCGCACAAGAGGAGATTGCCCATCTTTGTCCTGCAGAGCAGCTGGTGAACTTGAACTGAGTGCCTTCGGGATTGGACTGCAGCTTCTTACCTCTAGGCTACCAGAACTCCCTCCATGTGATAATAGGTCCCTAATGAGGAGACCAAAGAGCTCCACTGGGTAAGGGATTATGCTGTGCAGATAAGCAAAAAGCTGGTGATTCGAATCCACCAGCTGTTCCCTGGGGGAAAGGTGACACAGTGTATGACTTTCCAAAGAATGTACAGCCTTGGAAACACTAAGGGGCAGTTCCACTCTGCCTTGCAGGGTCTCTGTTGAGTTGGAAGTGATTCAATGGCAGTGGGTGGTGGGAATTGGAAGATCCAACATCCTTCACATCAGTCTCTGCCAGTGGTCGTCAGCACAGCTCAGTGTCTGTCAGTAGCCAACACATAGGCATGTGCAGGGCATAACGTTCCAGGTGAAGAAGTCACTTTCACTCGTTCCCAACCAGCTTTTCTCACAGCCCACCTGCTCTTGGGCCCTGGACTGTGCCCCAGAGATGCCAGTGGGAGTGGCACATGGCCCCTGCTCACCTCAGGCAGCTGACATTTGGGTGATAGGAGAGTGTTCGATGTCTTTGAGGAAATAATCTGTAATTAAGCAGGTAAAATAGACAGCCTCTACCCTAATTGTAATAAAACAAGAAGTAGATGTCTCAGCTTTTAAGGTGTGAATCTCTCAGATAGCTGGCAGCATTCTGGAATGACTTCTTAAAGGCACTTGTATAGCTTAGAATTTTACTACCAAATTAGGATAATCTAATCTTCGGGCATGTGACTTCCTCTTTGTTTCTTGACACTTTTCCGATGTGTTTACAATGAGAGTATTTTCACAATCAGGACTTAAAAGGCATAACTCAGTAAAATAATCAATTTATCTTGTTAGCCCTTATTCCTATATTGTAGATAAGAATTTAAGCAGTAATCAGATTACTTGTGGATACTTACAAATGTGCATAAAATACAGCATGTGAGTTTTGTGTCCCCAAAGCATCTCAGTAATGATCCTAACAATAGCATGAGTCTTAGATCGAGTAAAGTTGTTGGCGTCGCCCCATGTGCGCGCCACAGCTCTTCTCCGGCGAGCGACCACCACGCTGCACCCTCAGAGAGCCTCCTGTGCCCACTGGTGCTCCTTCCTGAGAAGGTTCAGTCCTACAGACACCAGCCCTTCGAGCAACGGCAGTGCCTGCAGAGTTCTTTCTGAGATGTGAGTCTTGGGAAGCACGTGCTTCCCATGTGACTCTGAAGCACTGTTAGAACTCTGTCTCCTGACTGACTTCCCTCTGTTGACTCCATAACGTAACTGCTTTGTAATTGGGGAAAGGGGTTGTCAGTTTTCAGAAAGCCTTAAAGAAGTGCAGCTCCCTGCTTCGAGACGCCCCGAGGGAGCTTCCTGTTTAGATCAGGAACATCCCATCAGCCTGGCGTTTAAGGATCTAGAAATAAAGGAAAATGCTTTTTCCTGACCTCAGTTCCTTTCTGTCACTTAGCTTTACTTAGTAAGGGCACATGTGAGGTTTAAAATGGGCCCACGTTGCCCCCTCCATTCTTCGTTGCCCCCTCCATCCTTCCTTCTTCACTTCCTGTCCCTCATTCCAGGATGCTGTTAAGACTGGATGAAATCTTAGATTAACTTAGAAAGGCCAAGAGTTTTAAGCAGTGTGCGGTCTTGGTAGCACTTTGCAAAGGCCATAGAACTGTCACTGTTCGAGCCTGATCCCAAAAGAGACTCCAGTCCGTGTATTCTAGGTCTCCATGAGGTTGGCACAGGAGACCAGTGCCCATAGCCCCTCAGAGAGCCCACTGGAACTTCAGCAGCCTGAGACTTGTGGGTCCCTCGACAAATGTTCAGGTAGCCTGCAGAAGTATTTCATTCACGTGTAAGAAACCGACTGCAGGCACCCAAATGGGACAGGAGGAGGAGCTGGCCTGAAGTGTTTGCCACCCAGCCTCCTGCTGCAGTGCAGACCTGGCCGGGTTCTGGACCTGCCCAGGCTCAGGCAGCAGAAACTCATTAAGAGGGGGCCTTTCCTACCCCACGGCCCCTTCAGGAACGCACTCGGCATTTAGCAGCCTCTAGTCTGTGCACAGAAGTTTACCAGTTGAGGAACTGGCCTTGAACATTTGAAAAAGGTAGATGTGACAAGGTGGAGTCAATGCTTCTGACTTCTGCATCTCCCTCCAGGACCTCATCCCTGCTTCCCTCCAGCCGGCTGGCCCTCGACTTGGCCTCTGGGACTGCCCTCCGGGTGCCTCTGCTCCCGGGGTCTCCCCCGGCTCTGTGAGCTTGGAAAGGTGCGTTGCCTTTTCCCCCTGTGCCGAAGCTGGGGTGGTCCTGGCACGCTCGATATCTAGACAGCTTTTCATCAGTTGCTCATCAGCATGCTAATTGCTGTATGACTAATTATGCCCTGAATTCCAGTTGATTTTCTTAATGAGACAGCTGGGTTAATTATGTAATCGTATGATTACATTAGCCTAGAGTGGCCTGGCGAGGAGCAGCGTCTGCAGCGCCGTGATGTCACTTCAGGAGTGGCGCTCACAAGGGCTGCATTCATCCTCCAGCTGATGGCGGGGGGCAGCCCCGCGCCCACAGAGCCCTCTGTGCAAACACGGGCCGTGGCTCTATTAAGATCAGTCTTTTCAGACCTCACAATACGTAGTGGTCTAGTTCCCCCACCTCCGCAGCACTCAGTGGCCCCCCAGATCTGAAGCCCTGCTTCGCAGCCTCTCTAACTCTCTAGAAAGTTCTGCAGTGTGCTCCTCCTTCCTTCTGGCATCTTGGGTTTTATCTGGGCATAAAATACTTCCTTTATAATGACTTACGGAACTCCAAAACGAAATATGCATCCAGAGTCCCTGCAGGATCAGAGTACATTGGTTTGCCCAAAGAGCATTGTTATTGTTGTTCAGTGTTGTCCACGATGACTCATGGGACTCTGTGAATGGCAGATCTGAGCCTCAGCCTGTCCTGCACCATCCTGGCGACCTCTGCCATGCTCAAGCCCATTGTTAGTCACCTGTGAGTCCGCCTTGTTGCGAAGCCTCTTCTCTTTCGCTGACCTGCTGCTTGTCCAAGCGTAAAGTCTTTTTCCAAGGACCGCCTCTCCTTACAAAATGCCCAGAGATTGAGGTGACAGTGCACCGTCCTTGCCTTCTCCAAGGTATATCTGTCTGTTCTTTTGGCAGTCTGTGATATAGACAGTACTCTTCAGCAGCACCACAGTTCAGATACATCTGTTCTTCTTTGGTTGTCCACATTCATTCAGCGATTTCCTTGGATTCACACTCAGCACTGATGGTAGCAGACAAGAAATCAAATGTGTTGCACTGGGAAAAATCTACCATTAAGGACCTGTTAAAAGTGCTAAGAAGCAAATTTAGAGACTAAGGTGCGCCTGATCTAAGTCACAGTTTTGTTTGATTTTCCTCCCCCGCCCCGTCCCCGCCCGTTACTTGGCATGCATCTGATGGACAGTGAATAAGGATACCTAAAATACAGACAGCCACAGACTGGTCCCTACCTTAAGTCCCACTATTCCCCTCACGCGTCCCTTACAGACCTCCATCCTCGTGTGTCATCGAGGATGGACAGCAATCACAGGAGACGCCTGCCCTCCTTTGCCGCCCAGCCTCCCTTCCCATCGCAGCGGAACTCCTCTGTGCAGAGACTAAACCTGCTGACTTACCCGTTCACACTCCTCCACTTAGCGCTTTGCAGACTCTTCCTCGGCCAGAACTCAGACTGTTGTTGGAAGACCTGGGAACTCTGTTCTTAGCCTTTGTATTTCTTCTCTCCCTACGTGGCCTGTGACTTCTCCGTGACCAAAATAGAACTGTTGTGCCACCACACCTCCACCCCCAAAGTCCCTTTGCCCTCAGGACATAAATGGCCACTCCACCCAGCCACCCACTTAGACCACAAGGTCGAGGTGGCCGCTTTATTCCTGCCTCCCTGGATACTTCGTCTGTCAATGTAGAAATGACGTAATGGCAGTATCTGATGCCCTCCTCCGACTTCGCAAGGAGGAAGGGTGAGCCGCTGTCAACCTTGGTGCACGCCTCATTCTTCTGAAATAGAAGTCAGATCGACTTCTGCTCTCCAGACTGGCCAGTTCAGAGCCACCAGCCATCCCTCCACAGCACTCTTCTCTATTGGGTTCATTAATTTGTTGCACCGGTCACACAAAACTCACAGACATATTGGGGGGGGGGGGGGGTTCAACAGTGAATGAATAGAAATCCAAAGTCTCTGTAAATTTTCATTGAAATTAATAATAAATTTTAAAAACACAACACTCACAGTAATGGGATTTATCGTTGTTGTATGCTGACCCCATTGCCACAGTCACTGTGCCGGTCCATCTCATCCAGGGTCTTCCTCTCCTGCGCTATCTACCCTTCCAAGCTTGATGTCCTTCCCCAAGGACTGATCCCTCTTGGCAGCATGTCAGAAGCATGTGAAACAAAGCTTCAAAATCCTTACCTCCGAGGAACACCCTGATTTCAGACTCTCCAAGACAGAATTGTTTATTCTCTTGGCAGCCCGAGGTATCTACAGTACTCTTTTCCAGAACCACAACACAAAGGCATCTCTTCTTCTTTATTCATTTCTTCATTGTCTTCTTTATTCATTGTCTGGCCCTCATGTGCATAGCAAGCAGTTGCGAAGACCATGGCCTGGATCAGGCACAGCTCAGGGATGTTCAGCTCAGGCTCAGGAACAGCTCATGGGATAGTTCTTCCAACAGGACGGCCTGTCAGCTGTGCCTGTAGGCAGGCCTCTCTTGGCCCCTTACCCTGGTCTTTGCCCTCCTGCGGTGAATGCTACAAAGTTCATTAGACCTGCCAGTTAGTGCCCAAGGACTCTCTCCTCCACTGGTAAACCTCCTGCCCAGAGGCACTTAACCTTCTCATTTGGGGAGGTGCATCCCACTCCCTCAGGAGGTTCCTGCCTGCAGGCATCAAGCTCTCTCTGTAAGTCTGCACCGCTCTGCACCACACAATAACATAGTGACTTTGCCCTGGGGGACAGGAAGCCTACTGCACCGTCTGTCTCTTACCAGTCTCAGTTCTGCTGCTGTTGTTTTGTCTGCCACTGTTTTGAAATGTTTCGGGTGGTACAACTCTTGTTCTCTGTCTCCCAGGACTGAGGGTTCTTTTTAAAAAAAATAACCAAAAGTGCAACAATGAATGAATGGAATTCCAAAATCTCTGTAGATGTTCATTGAAATGAAAAATTAATTAATTAATTAATTAATTAAAAAACACAACAAACTGGTTACTACATTCATGGTTGATGAAGCTCTTTTTATTATTAATATTATTATATCCAAATTCATAAACTGGTGCCACTAGAAAAAATAAATATACATATGTTACTTTTAACATAAATACCTGTTATTTCCATGCTCAAAAATGTAAAAACTCTAGCACATTTTATCCATGATTGTTACCAAGCAGGGAAAACAAAACCATAAAACCACAAATATAACCATATATCATTTTTCATTTTTGCATTTAGGAGATTATCCAATACAAATACATTAGCATAATAAATTTAGAGGGGTGTTCTAAAGTAAACTTAGATTTCCAGTCTATTTTATTCTGTGACCACTGTATTTTTTTTTTTTTTTCAAGAAAGTCAGATGTCAGCGTTTTGTTCTGTGATTCACAGACTTTAGACGTCTGTTGAATCATAGATTAAAATTCCCTTAACAGAAAGGCTTCCTGTAGCAGTTATTAAATAAAAAGTGACTTTCTTTTTAGGAAGCTCTTACACACTACTTAACAGATTGTGCATCCCTTTCTCTTCAGCTAGTGTTACTCCCTCCTTCTTCTGTCACTTGTTTGTAAGCAAGCTTTCCTCCCTCAGGAGGGAGCATGAGGGTCAGCCTCTGGCCAGTCCACTAGGAAGTGCTCCCTGCTTAGTCCACTCTCATTTACTCATGTTGGGGAAGGTTCCATAGACCCAGTGCTGGTGGTGGACTCTTCCAACCATAAGCAATACAGGAGAGTTCACTGTCAACTTCAATTTTGCCACATTGGTGGGGATCGGGGGCCCAGGGAGTGGTACAGGTCATCTCATCAGGCCTTTGGAAATTCTGGCAGATGAGTTCAGAGACTGTTAAATTTACAGTCTCTTACTGGGGAATCACCCCTGTGTCTGGCACCCCTGTGTCTGGCACTGTATCTCTTAATACTGGAACCTAACAGGAAAAACTATTTTAGCTGATGTGGAAAGAACTTTGCAGTGGTGCTAGACTTCTCTCTGGCCTCCTCTTTCAAGATTGCGTAGGGAGTAGAGGACTCTGCCTGTGATAACGCTCCCTTATCCCCCTCTGTTGTTGTTGTTAAGTCATAGACGACTTATAGCGACCCTATGAACGAAAGATCTGAACACTTGTATAGCTTTCATCATTTCTCCAAGTCCATAGGGTTTCCGGAGTCAAGCTGTTTTGGAAGTGGCTGCCACTTCTGCTGTTAGCACACTTTAAAAAAAGTCACTCAAGGCCTCTAAAGTCCTCGCATTTTGATTATCCAATATTTAAATTGTCCATCTTTCTCAATCCAGTACTTAGAGGAAACAAATACATTCCTTGGTCTAAAGAGTATTCTGTACCAGTAGAACTTGGGACATTTACATCCAACAGCAAAGTCCACACAACATGTCATCATACTGCAGCAAACCACACCAGCTCACAGTATCACAAGACAATGAATTCTCTTTGTTCATTTAGGTTCTTATTAGATCATCTTTAACTGTTGTTGTTAGGTGCCCTCAACTCAGCCACAACTCCTAGCAACCCTGTGAACAGGAGACTTGAACCTGGGACTAGCCAGCAGCATCCTCACAGTCTCCTGCATTCTTGCCCCTCGTTACAGTCACTGCTGTCGATCCATCTTGTTGAAAGTCTTTAACCCTCTATCTTCGCCAGCATGGTGGCCTTTTCTAAGGACTGGCCCTTCTTAACAACATCTAAAAACATGAGGTGACATTCCACCATGTGTCTTTAAGGAGCACTCTTGCTTGCTCCAAGACAGATTTATTTGTTCTCCAAACAAGAATATAAAGAATCTATTCAATACTCTGTCAGTATCACAAGTCATATTGCCTTTGAATTGTGATGGCGGTGAAATTCTGGGTGCAGCTCAGGTTTTCCACCTCAACCCCCAGAACCTATACAGGGCTGCTGCACTCATAACAACTACCGTGTTTCTTCAGTAAACCTTAGATTCCGTTAACATACCCAGTGAATGAGGGGCTAAATGTGGAGTCAGCCGCCGTTCATTATCTGTGTTACCCAATGTTCATTTTCATCATATATTTAGGTTTGTTCTCTAACACTGGCTAAGAGAAATAATCCATGTCCACCTTACATTCAGATGAACCTGTGACCCTTTTGAAAACATTCCAGCTTCGTTCCTTCCAGGCCCTGATCCATTCATCTGCATGTGACCTTGAACCTCTGGTGGATAGAACCACAAGCCGTATTAACCCATGAAGAAGCCATTAATCCATGGGACCAGAAGTGCGTATTAATCCTCTTGTTAAACCTTCCTGGTGGTTGCCCCAAGCCACTCCAGGTGCCTATGAACTGGGGTGTTGGCGAGGAATATTGAACATACCAGAAGTATCCCAAAAGATGAGCAAATGTGTCTTAAAGGAAGTACTGTTGACTGCTTCTTAGAAGTGTGGATGGTGAGACTTCTCATGTACCATGGACACTGTATGAGGGACTCATCCTTGGAGGAGGATGGCTTGCTTGGTAAAGTAGAAAGTTAACAACAAAAGAATTCTCAGTGAGATGGGTTGACACAGTTGATGCAGCCATAAGCTCAGATATGTTGATATAGTTGTGAGGCGGGTGCAGGAACCTGGCACTAGTCCATCCTTTTGTATGTAGGATTGGTGTGGGTCTGAGGTGATTAGAAGACACCTAACAATAACACTACTGAACTTTTGTTCATGTGCTTGTTGATCAGCCTCTATCTTCATCTGTAAAACAGCTATTTAAAATCTTTTGCCCATTTTCAACTGGGTTGTTTATCTTATTATCTTTATATAGACTGGATGAAAGTCCATTGTCAAATATATGCACATCTCTGAGGCAAACTTTGCTGGGTGATGGAGGAAATCAGAGCATTCTTGAATTTGTGTTGATGAACTGAATCTGGAGCCTGGACTAATTGAGGAATTGTGCCGTGGGACTTCTGGACTAACAACTGGATTTGCTCTGGGTGATATTTTTGCTTCCCCCACTCTTCAACTTACTTCCGTAATAAATCCCATCCTTGGTACCACAACTGTGATTCTGCGAGTTAACAATGAATAAACGATTCCCTTGCTGCTCATGCGGCTCTGGAGGTGCGTGGGGCTGGGCTACAGGCTCTTTAACTGCTTTCTACTTTGGCCGGTGAGGGGCTGTGCTGCTCACTGCTGCTGGCCCTTTCAGAGAGGTGCTCACAGCTCTGTCCTATTTTCTGCTCTTTAGAAAATACCCAAATTTTTGTCATTTATACAATATTTTAAGTATTAAAGCTTGATAATCAATCTTGAAATCAGGAAAGTAAATCCTTTACCTTTGACCTTTCCTTTTTAAAATTAAAATTATTTGGCTAGTTGCGATTCAACATGAATTTTGGATTCAGTTTTTATAAACAAACCTTACAGGATTTTAGTTAGAATTTCACTGAATCTGTAAATTTCAGGAGAATTGGTCATTTTACACTATTGAGATTTCCAACTCTTAGGATAATTTAATTAGCCTTCTTTGTTCCTTCTCAATATATTCTCACTGGAAAATGTTTTTTTTTTTTCAGTTTTCAGTGTATAGGCCCTGTATATATTTTAATGTATCCCTAAGTAGCGTGTCTTCATCATTGTTATAATTGACACTCCTCACTGTGGCGTTCACTGGGAAAGCAACAGATTGCAGCAACAGGAATAGCTTCAGCTGTAGTTCTTTAATCAGGAAGCTACTTCTTGGCACTGCCCCACAGGTAGCTTCTGCCACCAGGCTCTGCCTAGGCAAGTGCTACAGTTCTGTAACTCACAAGTAAGTGCCAGAATATATCTTCATGCTATTTTCTATTTGTTTGTTACTCTTTTGGAAGGATGCAATTGACTTTGGTTTAATAACATGACCTTGCTAAACTTGAAGTTCTGTGGTGGTTTGGGTGAAGTTTCCATAATTACAATCCAGGTCGGAGGAGCTGGTGGTGGTCAGGTTTCAGTGTCCATGTTACTTTGGCATCTGTGCGCCTTCTGGTCTTCCTCTGGCTCTGTTTACACTGGCGAGGACCCTCGGTACAATGTTAACTAGAGGTAGAGACTTGATACCATGCTTTGTCCTCAGTCTTGGAGGAAAGCAATCAGTGTCTCATTGACTATGACATTAGGTAGGGTTTTTGTTGATGTCCTTCGTGGATTGAAGAAATGTTAACGTTTTCATCATGAATAGATGTTGGATTCTGTGAGATGTTTTTTGTGTGTCTGCTAAGATGATCGTGTAATCAAGTAGTTTGACGTTTTTGATGGCACAGCATAAGGCAGGGTTCAGGTCAGCTGTTTATAGGGTCACAGGATGTGGCCGGCTTCAGAGCTGCTGTACACAGGGTCGCAGTGACAGTGCATAACAACGAGTCATGTTTGGTTTGACTGCACCTAACATCAACAGCAAATGGCAAACCAGTCTTGCCTTCCTGGAATAAATCTCATTTGATGTTGATGTGTAATGCTTTTTAAAATTTACTGGATTCAACTTCCCAATATTTTATTACAGATCTTATATTTCTGCTTGTGAGAAATGTAGACTTTGGTTTGTATGTCTGTAAAACTTAATGCCTGGGGAGCTCTGGTGGTCTAGTGGCAAGGAGTTGCAACTACAATCCCAGAGGCATACGGTTCAAATCCACCAGATGCTCTGCTGGGGAAGGAGGGACAATCTCCTCCAGTACCAGTCAGATCTGATTTGACGGTACACGCACACAAAAAACTAAAATAAATAAAATAAAAAAATTAAAAAAAAAACAACTTAATGCCTCTATTAGTTTTTGGTACCAAGGTCATGCTGGTCTCATCGAATAAACTGACAAATGCTGCCTCTTTCTTTTAACTTCTGAAGGAGTTGGTAAAAGATTACTGTTAGATTTTGGATTTGTTTTTAATTTCTCCAAGACACCTATGAAAGAATTTGGGCCCAGGATTCTCTTTGTTGCAGGTTTTTAACTAGAAATTACTTCCTTTAACACATAAAGTTATTCAGAATCTTCCCCCCCCCCCAGATTCTTTTGTACCTTAGATAATTCTTCAAGAAATGAGAACATTTATCTAAATTACCCTCTATATTGGCATATTCTTGTTCATTAATATCGTCTTTGTTTTCAGTATCTATGGAGTATTAAGTTTGGCATACCTTGAGCATGTCGTCAAGAAGGACCAGGCCTTGGGAAAAGACATTGTGCTGGAGAATGTGGAGGGTCAGAGTAAGAGAGAGAGAAAGGAACAGCTTCAACAAGACAGGTGACATGGTGACTGTCACAGTAGGTGCCAGCCTGCTGGAGACAGTGCGCATGGCACAGAACAGGACACATCTGTTGTTCAGAGGGTCAACATGAAGGCATATAACACCAATAAATCTTGATGAGTGGCCCTTATGCACTTAAGAGAGTGTGTGTTCCGTAGTTGGTGTGTCCTGTAATTGTCAGTTAGATCAAGTCCTTTTTTTTTTCTTTGTTGTTGTTGTTGTTGTTATGTGCCGTCGAGTCGCCTGCGACTCATAGCGACCCTATGTACAACAGCCCTAAACTCCGCTCTGTCCTGTGCCAATCGCACTGTCTCTGACACTCCCATCCCAATTATCCCAGTCACTGAATCAATCCACCTCATAGAGGGCCTTCCTCTCCTGTGCCGTCCCTCCACCCTCCCAAGCATGATGTCCCTCTCCAAGGACCGGTCTCTCCTCACTACATGTCCGAAGTAAGTTAGACGGAGCCTCAGAATCCTTGCCTCCAAGGAGCCACCCGGTTTAACCCTCTCCAGGACAAATCTATTTGTTTTCCTAGCAGTCCATGGTATTTTTTTTTCTAAGTCTCTCTTTTTTTAATCTATATTGAGTCTGTTTTCTTGTACCATTACTGAGAAAAGACTTAAAATTTCTTTTTTGTAGATTTTTCCTTTTTCAATTCTATCAGTTTTTCACTTATATTTTGAAACTTGATTTTTCATTTTGTTTTATAAGCATCTTGCACTTTTAAGACGGTTGTGGCATATTGAGGATTTGATTCTTTAATCTTTTTTTAATTTCTGCAAAAATGATGACTTGTGGCATCAGTGTCTTGCCTCATGTAATTTTACACAAGGACTAGTGACAGCATGTCCAAAATCTGTTACCTCTGTGGAACATCCCAGCTGCATTGCTTCATCATTGATTTGTTTGTTTCAGGCAGACCAGGGAATATTCTGTAATCTTTGCCAACACCACGGTTTAGGCGCATCACTTCTCCATTGTTTTTCCTTACTCATTGTCCAACTTTCATGTGCATATGAAACAAAATTGTAAATACTGTGGCTTGGGTGAGGCGCACCTTAGTCTTTAAACTGACAGTTTTGCTCTTTAGAAATCTTTGATGACATATTTGTCCAAGACAACATACCTTTTGATATTTTTTTGGCTGCAACTTCCATGGGTTTTGATCATGAATCCAAATAAAATTAAATCCATGATAACTTCAGCCTTTGCTCCATTTATCACACTTCTGCCTGTTGGTCCAGTTGTGAGGATTTTTCTTTTTTGTGGGGTGGTTCATTTGAAGTCTAGTAGATGCAAAACTGACCCGTTCCCCCATTAGCATTCTATACTGCTTATCCATGTGGTCCCGCTCCACAAGCATGCATACACCCGATTTACATCATCAGCAAGCTATCTAATCCAGTCCCTTTGGTGGATCGCAAACATGTCACAGTTGGATCGTCCTCTCTCTGGTGGCCTAGTGGTAAGGAGCTGCACTGTAATCTCAAAGGTATGATGTTCGAATCCACGAGCTAGCTGCCCCACTAGAACCCACTCTGGCCATTCCAGCTTGGCAGCAATGGAAATGACTTTGGTTTGACCCAGTCATTTAGTGGAAATGACACAGATGTCGGGAAGTCATTGACTATACCGCATTCCTTGCCTTAAAATCACCTTTGTCTCCTATTGGTATTTGCACTCTAGCGTTCTCTTGATTATAATGTATCTTTTCCTAGTCTGACTAGTAACCTCTGTGAGCAGTCTCCACCAGGGTGATTTACAGCCTCTGAAAATCCGCTGGACAGTCAGCTGTGACACGGTTCTGGGTCAGTGGCATTCAAACTGCATTTATGGTAAACAGCATATAATGGTGTCTACGCTGACAATGTGCCTTTTCTTTTTTTTTTTTCACATTTAGTGTGATTGGGAATTAAAATTGGGATTAAGCCTACAGTTTCCTATTTTTATCTATCTGTTTTACCTGTTTCTTGCGGGTTTTTTTCTGCTTTTTTCCTTTATTTTATCTCACTAACTATCTTATTAACTCTTTATTTTCTTTTTCTTGCTATAAGATTTTTTCATAGTCTTCCTTAAAATAATGTTATACCACATTGCGAGTAATGGGAAAACCTTACAACATACTTTGATTCTTCATTCCTGTTCACATTTTGTAAAAAGGCATTTTTGCATTAAGCAGTCTATTAATTTTTAAAGAAATTAAAAACTAAGAAAACATAAAAATGAGTACATACTAGATGGTACACAACAACAATGCATCAGAAAGCTGACAGTGACTAGGGATGATAGAAGGAGAATTGATGCCTTTGAGCTGAAGTGTTGGAGAAGAGTATTGAATATACCATGGACTGCCAAGAAAACAAACACATTGATCCTGGAAAGGCTGAAATCAGGCTGCTCCTTGGAGGCAAGGATTCTGAAGCTTCGTCTGACATCCTTTGGGCATGTTGCAAGGAGGGACTGGTCCTTGGAGAGGGACATTATGCTTGGGAGGATGGAGGGACAGCGCAAGAGATGAAAACCCTCGATGAGATTGACTCAGTGACTGCTGGGGTAATGGGAGTAGGTGTGTCAGAGACAGTGAGGTTGGGTCAGGATAGAGCAGGGTTCAGAGCTGTTGTACACAGGGTTGCTGTGAGTTGCAGGCAACTTAGCAGCACACAACAACTACATTTTCTTTTTACCCACATGTTTATAGTCTCTTGTGTTGTTGCTTCCTTATGTCTGTCCAGGTTTCCATTGGACATCAGTTTCTCTCAGTATGTAGAATTTCCTTTCACATCTCCTGTGGTGTTGATATGCTGGTATTGATTTGGGGTGCTTTTGTTTATCTGGGGAGAAAAATTATTCTCTCTGCCCTCATTTTCTGAAAGATGTTTTGTGGGGTAAGGTTATACATTGGCATTTGTGGTGGTGGTGGTGGTGGTGGATGTGGAATTAACATACAGCATGCCTTAGTTTGTGATACTTTCTATTTTATCTTGCCTGGAGTTTGTTGGGCTCTTTGGGTGTGGCTTTATCATTTTCTCTAGATATGGGAAGATTTAGGCACTATTTCTTAAGGTGTTTCTCCTTTTTCATTTTTTTTATTCTTTTCTAGAATACATATGTTAGACTGATACTGTTTTACCACTTACAGGGGATTTGGTCACTTTTTTTTAAATTTGGTCACTTTTCAAAGTCTTCTGTTTCTATGACAATGTCTTTGAGTTTACAGATCTTTTTATTCTTCTGCACTGTCTAATCTGTTAAACCAGTCTAGTGATTTTTTTTCCTTTCAGATACTGTATTCAGCTTGAAGTTTTTCTCTCCTTACTCTGTTCATGTTTTACTATAAATCCTTGAACATGCTTTTAACAGCTATTTTAGTGTAAAATGATCTCTGGATCTAGGGTGTTTGGTGGTGGTTGTTTTTAAACCTGATTGTGGGTCATGTTTTTCTGCTTCTTTAATAATTTGTGGTCACATGTTGAGCATGTCACATGACTGTGACATGTCTGGATTTTGTCATCTGTCTTAAGGGTATTGAAGTTTGTCTTGGCAGACAGTTAAAATACTTACAGATTAGCACAATCTTTATTTGAGGATTGGCTTAGGCCTCCATTCTAACGTGGCCCTTCAAGTGTCCCTAGTAAGTGCCCAAAGTCATTCTCCAAGAATTTTGGGATTATTCAGCTCCCTGGTCTAAGGGAGCCCAGCTACATGGCATTTCATCCAACACATCAGCACCTTAGCTTTCGGCTTCATGGCTCCCTCCTCGCCAATGCTCTGCCCTGCAAATTCCAGCTGCCCCATTCCCTTAAACTCTGAACTTCATCTCTTTAGCCCAACAAGACTCCTTCTCAGCTCGTGTTCCTCATTCCGTTCTACAGTTGGAAACTTCCTCCTGCTGCAAAAGTCAGGGTGACCATAGGCCTCATCTGGGTCCATTTATTTTTTAACAAATCTGCCCACATGCCTCCTCCTCTCAGAAAAAAATTCTAGTTATCCTTCTATTTTTACAATAATAATCTTATGCAGGATTTATCCTTGTGAGAATGGGAAGGGGTGAAATCACAGAGTTACAGTTTAGTGGGTGGAGGGAGGGAGAGAAGTAAATGGGAAAGATCCTGCCGTGAAGACAGGGTTATGACGAGCAAAGTCCAATGGTGATTAATTTTCTAAAACATAATGCATGGGCTTCAGGCCTTTTGTTCATAGGATCACTATGAATCGTGCTCAACTTGAAGGCAGTCAGCAACAACCATGCATGAGAATGCATGAAACACAATGTGAATGAAGAATAGTGTGAAACACAATGTATACGAACTTTGTAAACCAGTAAAAACAAAACAAATAAAGAATTCTGCCGTTTGTCTATGTGGGAGTAGTCTCCAGTGTCGCCTTTCTCGGGTTACCCGTGTTATTTGTGTATTACTGACGTCTCCTCTCTGTGCCTCACCCTCCATCCCAGGGCCTCCCCCAGAGCAGATACTGCACAGGAAATCCTTGAGAAGTTAGGAGTTGGAAAGGCAGTGTCACTTAGTCGGCTGCTGGTTCAGGAAGCAGACATCTTAATTAGAACTGTTGCAGTGTTTCCATGGCCTGCTGCTTGCCTCTGCATGAGACGGCAGCCCCGCACAGGACAGAGCACCCTCCTGGCCTGAGTGCAAGGGTGGGATGAATGAGATCATGTTTCATGCACTTCGCAAAAGGACTGAGTAAATATAGGTGATGGCATTGTTGTTGTTTGTTACAATTATGTTCTTTGAGCCCTGCATTGTGCAATGAGGTATATAAACCTCAAAGAGTTTCGGAATTAACTATTAAATTATTATAGAGCACTCTGCAAGCTTGTCACGCCGGGCGGATACAACTGGCAAGAAAGCAGGCCGGGAAGCAGGGGTAGGGGATTTTGTGTGCTCATGTTTTACGTATGGGTGTGTTCTCTTGCCTCCCCCAGACAATTCCCTAATTGAGCTGCTGAGATCCAGGCTTGTGACGTTCAGAATGAGACCTAACAATACTTGTGTGGGGTTTAAATGGCATTGGAAATCATTAACGAGACAAAAAGCTATGATTTCCCTAGATTAACATGCAGGTTGGGGTTTGGCATGCTGAAATTCATTGTTTTGGTCTCTAGCCCAAACATGCTAGAGTCATTATATTGTCATGTGGTAATTAGCTGTTCCTTTAATACAAGTAATAAAAATTAAGCCTAAGAAGTACTTTAGCAATGCTTTTTACATATCCCAAAACAATATTCAAATGCTGTAGGCATTTAGTCATTCAACTGAACTGTAGTAAAGTTTGAAGTTTAATGCATAGAGATGTTTGAACATTCAACTCCTCCTTTATTCTGTGACCAGTGTTGCTACTTAGGCATTAACCTTTAATAGTATTAAATTAAATATAAATGCCATAATGAATAATTATGAGATTGCCAGAATTTTCATTTACAGTATAATGCTTCGTGCGGATTTAAAGTTTATCAGAAGATCTAGTTGCAATTCACTGATAGTGTGAGCATTTTTATATATCTTTTTTTTTATTGACTTCCCCCTCCTACTGTTTTGGATGAGGGAAGTGATTATTTATTTGAACAGACATAATGGGCCTTGGCCTTTTAAAAGGAGAAAACTAGAAAAATTGTTGACAGAAATTTCAGGGATGGAAGGCTGTGCATTAACTTAGTCCTTTAAAACTATGATTTTCACCAATACTGTAGTAGATAGCTTGCTTGAACAGATGTTCGCAGAATTTTAGACAAGTTCAGCAGTTCTCATGCTCTGCCTCAAGTTCAAGTGATGGCTTTCCATGAAGGGGGTCAAGGACATACTGTTAGGGTACTGCAGCCCAGTGCAGTATGAAGCCAGGAGAAGGCACCCTGGGACAATACTGGAATTTTTTTTAAAGCCGTTAAACCTGCAGTGTTCTGAGGAATTCCATTGTTAGTGTGTTTACTCCCCAAATGGCCCTGAAGATCAGGTGTAACTTCAGTATCTTAGTGCTCGTTAAAATAATAGGAAAAAGCAAAAGTGAGAAAGTGAGGCAAGCAGGAACTGGGGACATGCGGTGCAGACAACCACGGCACTGGCTGGAGGTAGCCCAGGGCTGCCGCCTGTAAACTCCAAGAAGACATTGGCATCTTGAAGCATTCCTGGCTTGAGTTGAGCACGCTGACGAAAGCCTGGCCAGACCCAGCCCGCCTCTCTAGGAACTAAGGGTGGTCTGAAAAATTAATGGCTCTGGTATTTGAAAATTAAGTGAGCGCTTAAATATATACCCTTGTTGATCCGCTGGGCTCGGTGTTTAGCATTCCTTGGGAAGAGACTAAATCTTTGCAGCCACCTCACAAGTGAGGCTGGCGCCCATACTAGAAATGTATTCAGTGATTGTTTCTAAACTCTGTGGGAGTGAGGATTCTTCTACTCCACTAGACCCCAAGGATTCCAGAGGAAAAGCCCCACTGGTGCCTGGTCGTGGTGGGGGGTAATTGCCTTTTAGGTAACAGAAGGAAAAGTATTTAGCTGACAGTGGGAAAGAATACAGTGTCTCTCCATCTTCTGTGGAATTGTAAGTGCAAAGACCTGAATATTTGAACCTGTGAGTACAGGCAGTCCGTGGCTTGTGAGCGAGTTCCATTCCTAAATCAGTCTTTAAATCTCATCTGTACAGAAAAGTTCAGTATGTTCATCTCTAGCATAGTCAAACCTTTGTGTCGGAATACTGTATCTTTCTATCCATAAAAAATAAGAAAATAACCCTTTCCAAATACGTTGAAACACCTTTAACATAATAATATGGTAGTAATAACAATGCTTTGGTGCATGGAGCAGAGTACCCCACTTGTTGTTACCAGCCATTGTTAGGAACCTTGAATTTTTAGCATAACAGCAAATACAAGCAACAGGGTGGGCGGGGAGAAACAACAGATTGTGCTTATATCAGGGAGCTGCCTGTTCAGTCAGTCCCGTGGCTCCTGCCTCTGATAGTCAGTTTTCTGCGAACAGATCTCATGGTTGGTATCATGGTCACTTGGCCTCAAGACCTCATAGGCCTTGCTGCTGTGCTGCCCCATTCTCTGTTAGAATCACGGGCACGGTGTCTGAGACTGGCCTCAGTGTGTGCTGGTCACCCCCAGCTGTGCTACTTGGGCCAGGCAGACCCTCAGGATCCCCACTTTAAGATCGCCCCGACTCTTCCCTTGGAACATCCTTCCTTAGTATCAGGATCGGCGACCTGAATAAGGTGGTTTCTCACTGAAGCTCCGTTCTCCCGGCGGCGTTCGGTGACGCGAGCACCGCGCTTTCCTGCTCTGTGCTTTATGGAGCCTCACTGACTCTGCGTCTTTTGAATGAATTGGAAGTTGGTGACAACAACCTTGCATTGAGCCAGTCTGTCACATGCCGTTTTCCAACTGCGTGTGCTCACTGCATCTCTCTGTCACATTTGGTAATTCTTGCAGTGTTTTGGAGCTTTTCATGATGCTGTTTCGGCACACTTAATAACTCACAGTGTAGTGTAGACATCGGAGCACTGGTGGTGTAATCCGCGGGGACTGGCAGTGCTGACCCAAAGGTGGCACGTGGAGACGGTTCAAATCTGCCAGCTGCTCCTTGGGAGAAAGATGAATAATCTCACGTCTTGACAGTCTGAAAATCCACGTGGGGGTCAGCTGTGTGTCAATTCCAACTCAATGGCATGACTTTTATATGTGACTTAGGAGGAAAAAAATGCATGTGACTTGCTGAATTTCAGTACCCATTCTGTTGTGGTGGTGGGAACCGAACTTGCAGTGTCTCCAGGGTGAACCTGTGTGCACATTGACACTGCCTTGCTCCCTGTTGGCCCGCTGATTGGCGGGGCCACAGCTGCATCAGGCTTCAGTCCCTTCCCATCTCACCTCCTCCCTAGAATTCGGGCTCAGAGGCGAGAGTACCCCCAGTGTGCTGTGAGGATAGAGACGCGAAGCTTCTGGCCACCATATTGGGGAAGCAGGAGTGGCATCCACTTCCTAAATAACAGGCCTCCAGAAAATGTCAGTGGTTGTAGAGGGGCTTCAGGCCTTTTGTTCATAGGTTCGCTATGAGTCGTGCTCAACTCGAAGACAATCACCAACAAAAAACCCTGCAGAGGTGGCTCTCGACACATTTCAGTGGCCCCTAGAGTGGCCCCAGGCGCCTTCCCTTGTTGCCCAAGTAGTTGTCAGATCAAAGAATGAGAACTCTCAGCGTTACACCGTGCCAGCATACTGTGCAAATGCAGTGCCTTCCCCTCCTGCTGGAATGAATGCTTTGGGGACTCTGGGCTGGAATGCTGTGCTGAGAACATTCTCAGTAGAGAGAGCTCTGAAAAGTGTCCCCTCCAGCCAAGGTTCCCCAGGACTCTGCCAGGGAGATGAGGCCCCCACTGCAGGAGGCCAGTGCCTGGCTTCCCACTGTGGCCAGCCCCAGGGAGCCTGGTGTTTGCACCCCTGAGGCTGACAGGTCTGGGCCGGAGTAGTGGGGTGACGAGTCCTCTCCTTTGTGCAGATCCGGTGCCAGCTCTGGACCTCGGGCAGCAGCTCCAGCTCAAAGTCCAGCGCATGCACGATATTGAGACCGAGAACCAGAAGCTTCGGGAAACTCTGGAAGAATACAACAAGGAATTTGCTGAAGTGAAAAATCAAGGTGGGTAGAAAATGCATTCTTTGCTCTTCTTTTTTTTAATTGCCTTTCCCAGACTGTCAGGACTAGTAACAGACGTCATGAGCTCAGGGTGGGGCCAGAAGCCTCTCATTAAACGAAAGGGAATAATGATGATACTGTGGCGTTTAGAGGCCCGACTTCCTCACACTGAGCACACGGGGCTTTATTGGCCTCTGACAGGCCTGATCGGGCTCTTTGGCGGTTCTTCCTGTGTCGTCACATGGTGGCGGCGTCCGATGCACTGCCTTCGGGCGACACCTGTCTGAGAGCCAGCTCAGGATCAAAGGGTCGCCTGCAATAAGTCACTTCCTACCTCTGTGCTACATCCAGCCTCTGGACACAGCCCGCGTCTCAGGCTTACGCATTCCCAGTTCCTTGTCAGCGCCTCCACTTTGTGACCAGTTTTATGAAAGAAAACAGCCCCGCGTATGGTCACCCTGCCGTCAACAAAGGGCTCTTCCTGTCAGAGAAATGAAAAGATGCGGCTCCTACACCTAAAACCCCAGCACATTCTGTCAGGGTGCTGGAGACTTCCTGGTCTTGAGGAAAACTTGAAAGCCATCTGACAGCAGCCACGAGCCTTTCAGCCAACTCCCAGTAAGATTCCTACCCGTGTGTTTTTTTTTGGGGGGGGGGCTGTGAGTGAGAAAGAGACACCCCAGGAGAGCCCACTATGGGGCCTTCACACTGGATGCCTCTCAAGCGCCGTAGGTTAACCAGCATAGATCTTCTTTATTTTTATTATTATTATTATTATTATTATTATTATTATTATTATTATTATTACTATTATGATGTGCGTGTACCGTCAAATCAGATCTGACTGGTACAGGAGGAGATTGCCCCTCCTTCCCCGGCAGAGCATCTGGTGGATTCGAACCGTGCACCTCTGGAATTATAGTTGCAGCTCCTTGCCACTAGGCCACCAGAGCTCCCCAACCAGCATAGATCTTGAAAAGCCCCCTCTGGCTTGAGGACGTTGAGGACTGGCTTGGAAGGAGGAGACTTTGTCCGTAGAAGGATCTAGAAAGAGAAGGTGGTGGGTCCCAGGCCTCAGGCTGTAAGGCAGCACCCCAGCCCCTACCTGAGGGTCTCCCAGCTGTGAGGCAGCACCCTTGGGTCCCTCCCTTGGGGTCTCAGCCCTGTTCCTCACAGGCAAGCAGAAGCTTTTTGGTCAAGTTGTGGGGTCGGGGTAACAGGAAACTGGGGGAACCAGAGTCCGCTGTGGGCTCCCTCCACCTGGTTCACAGAGAGCAGCTGTGCCCCAACAGGGGCTGCCTGACCCTCCTTGAGAGAGGGGTGCTGCCTCCAGTGGGCATCGTTTCTTGTCAGAATTTCCAGGTGCCATGGGAGAGACCTGGGCTTCAGAGCCGGTCTCCCCAGAAGGGCTGATCCACCCGTCCCATTTAACAGAGCATTGGAAATGGAAGATGAAGTCCAGGATTCAAATTTTTTGACCCTTAACTTCCACCTCTGACTGAGCTGCTCTTGTTTTGAGTTTAGTTTGAGTTGCTTTAAATAGCGCTGGTGGGTCCTTCAAGGAGCCCCCTAAGGCCTCATCTAGGAGGTGTTTGGAAATGAAAGATGGCATCCAAAACCCAGGAACCGAGGACATGACAGCCCCTTGACCTCCAGCATTTCACGAGCAGGCTTTCTCGCTTCACTAAAAGCACCTTTTCTTTGGGGTGATTCTTGTGGTCACTGCCTTCAGACTGCGGCCGATCATGCCTCTGACTGGCAGGCTACGCAGGCCGTGTTGTCCCCTGAGCCTGGAGTGTCCTGGTCACAAGCCCAGTCTGGGCCTCACCTTGGTTCAGCGATTGCCTCATCTGTGCCTGTGACGGGTGCCAGGAACAGAAAGATGCTCATGGTTTGCCCTCCCAGAACCGGGCATCTTGGCATTGGGCTCGGTGCCTGGGAGCTGGGTCAGAGTGCCCGGTGCATGGACCACCATCCTGCTGTAGCCTGAGTTGGGGCCCTGCTCCTCTCATCCACACTTCCTTTAGATTGTGACACGCCACTGGCAGTCATGGAGGTGCCACACAGAGGACTCTCTAGGTCTGTGCTTTGCGGGGGCAGCGCAGCCAAGCCCAGGCTGGTTGAGTGCACAGTGCTGCAGACCTGCCCAGGTTTTCCTGTCCCAGCCGTGGGGACCTCACACATGCTCCCCAGCCCCTGAAAGTCCCTGCTGGATGCAGTTCTCCCCCAGACCCTGCGCCCTTTGCGCTGCATGTTCTGCCCCAATCCACCAGTGACCATCCTGGTAAATGTTGCTCTGAGCACCCCAAGCCCCAGGACGGCCCTTCCAGATGGCAGCTGGGGCACAGTGCACTCTGTCTACTTATCTGGTTGGGGTTTCATCACAGTGCAGCTGCAGCCTGTGGCCAGGGAAACCCTGGGCTCAATCTAACTGGGGCTCAGAAGGCTTCTTCAAAATAGGTGTGTCTTTATGAAGCATTTCCTTGTAGGAAGTGCTCAAACTCACGCTAAAACTGTTAAATGCAAAACTTACACAAGACTTATGTAACACTGATCAATAAGACAATGTTATATTTTATCATTGATTTTCCGAGTGTGTCTGTCTATCTGTCTGTCTGTCTAAGAAACCATAGCTCTTCTTCCCAGCAAAATCCATTGATCCTTCTCAACCTAAACGTTTAAAGTTCAATTTAACATTTAGGGAGTAAAAGGTCTCCAAAGGGACTCGTAACCATTGATTTTGTGTCAGAGTTGAAGAGCCAAAGTTTAAAACATACCGATCCTGCTGGGTTACAAAAGCCTTGTATATACAGCCCTTAGACTTGAACTTCTCTTATTGTAGTTTGTTTTTTTTCTTCACCCCCCCCCCCTTCTTTCTTTCTGCAGAGGTTACGATAAAAGCACTTAAAGAGAAAATCCGAGAATATGAGCAGACTCTGAAGAACCAAGCTGAGACCATAGCTCTCGAAAAGGAACAAAAGTTACAAAATGACTTTGCAGAGAAGGAGAGGTGAGTGTGTGGCCTGGTGTGCACACCTTGATGTGGGAGTCTATTTTTAAACTTCATGTTTTAAGACAATTTTAAAAATGTATCTGTGAGGGGGGAAAGCTAACCTTGTAAGCAAACATCCTAGGAGCTGTAGGCAGAATTTTGTTTGGGAAGGAAAAAAAAGCCAGTTGCCTGTGAATTAATTGTATCTGACTCATGAGGGCCCCCTGGTGTCGGGGTGGAACTTTGCTCCTTCCGTCGCCAGTAGATGGTTCTTTGTACCTTTCTTCTGTGGCTCCTCTAGGGACACTTAGACCTCCAACCACCACAGGACTCCTCGAAAAGCAAAGACATCCCTTTTTTCTTAATTTGGGGAGTCCTTTGAGTGAAAATACATCTTACCTACTGGCTAGTGGTGTCAGAGATCTTATGGTCTAAAGGTGTAGAGCCCAAGTCACTTCTAAGTAACAGGGCATTTCTAAGGGATTGTCATTTGTACCAGAGATGAGATGAGAGATACCATCTCCACTGTGTGTCCTTAGTGAGAATCCCCAGGGCACATTCCAGACTCCTCCTTCTACTTTCTTTAGTGATTTGACATTTACATCTTAATAAGTAGATTAAAGAACATCACACACAGGGGTGGGGGGTGTAACGTTTAGAAGGGGTTTTCTTTAGTTTAAAACAAAGTAACTGCTTTTGCTTCATTTTAATACCACTATGCTTTGTGGTGTGTTATCTGTAAATTATGCTGTTTTACCATCCATATAAAGAACCCTGGTGGCACGACACATTGCATCTTGGGCTGCTGACCAGAGCATTGGCAGTTCAAATCCACCAGCCATTCTGAGGGAGAGAGAAGAGGTCATCTTTTTCCTGAATAGCCAGCCTGATGGCCTGGGAGCTCAGTGGACAGTCACCACGAGCTGGAATCAAATCAAGGACGGTGGCTAGGGTTTGCTTTTACCACCCACACCGACATGAGTTTTCGATTTCTAATGGTTGACTTAACTAACCTAAAATATTTTCCACAAATAATGAGCAATTTAGCACAAGTGTGACAATTTAATAAAAGTTTTACTTCTTTTAGAAACGGTTAAGCTTTTAAAATTGGATAAGTCACATTTTGTTAGTTTGTGGTTAAACTAAGATTTTAAACATCAAGCCTGCCATGAAGAAATGCATGTCCCATTGAATAAGAGACCGTAGATTGTGTCAGCAAGGAGGGGCCAAGCTGGCATGTGTTAGGGTTTGCTGTGCTCACGTCACCTGTGGCTACTTGGAATCCTACAAGGCAAAGGCACACAGACCTCAGATATGCGTCAACCTGTCTAGAGGGCTGCTCAAGTGGCTTCATTTTTAAACAAAATTATAGAAATGCCTGCCACCACCTACCCAGTGAATTACACATTGGAAGTAGGCCTCTGCCAGGTCCTCAAGAACATCATTACAGTGACTCCCCATGAGCGGCCTGCAGGGTGAAGCAAAGGGCAGATAGAGGAATCAGGACAGAGGACACCTGGCAGCCTCGTGCAGCGGTAGGACCACAGGACTCCAGATCAGAGCTCGATCTGCCACTCACTGTACAGACACAGGCACGCCCCCAGAAGTCCTCACTGTAGGACCCCAGCCCACTCTGCTCACAGAATGTGGGGGGGGGGGTGGCAGGGCTCAGGATGAGGAGACCCCCTGACCCAGGAGACGTGGAGTTACTCCTGTGTAATTGCTTCCCAGGAAAGACTTTATGCCCAGAGATGTTTTCCACAGTGCAGGTTATCTTTATGTCCAACCAGTGAGAAATGGCTAAGTGAAAGATGGGCCCTCCCATAACTGGAACATTTTGCACCCTTTAAAGTTGGAAGTCATCTAGAATTTGCAAGAATGTGAGAAAAATATACAACATACTATTAAGTAGAAATTCAAAATTCCGTATGTGTGGTGATAACAGTTAAAAGGAAACTGATGCATTGCAAAGGTCTGGAAATAAGCTCATGAGAACTTAATATGTTAATAAGTTGACATCTCAAATCTGGTAACAGATTTATATGTTAACATCTAGAGTGTGGTGCTGGAGAAGACTGTTGAATATACCATGGACTGCTAGGAGAATAAGCAGGTTTATCCTGGAGAGGGTGAAATCGGGCTGCTCCTTGGAGACAAGGATTCTGAAGCTTCATCTGACATACTTTGGACATGTTGCAAGGAGGGACGAGTCCTTGGAGAGGGACATCATGCTTGGGAGGGTGGAGGGACAGCGCAGGAGGGGAAGACCCTCTATGAGATGGATCGAGTCAGTGACTGGGGTAGTGGCTTTAGGTGTGCGGAGACAGCTTGGCACAGGATAGAGCAGAGTTTAGGGCACTTATACATAGGGTCGCTATGAGAGGCAAGTGACTCGACGGCACATAGCATAAATATTAATCTATACACACTTGTTTAGAAGGAAGTGACTATAGACAGTTTCTGTCCATTTTTGGAGACCTAGTTCAATTCATAATATAATAAAATGGGGAAGAATTATATATCCTGTGATCAGAATTTTCCAAAATATGTGGACAAGTGAAAAAAGCAAGCTACAGAATAATGTGTGCAGAATAATGTGTGCAGTGTGCACCCATTTATATTAAAAGGGACAGACGGATGGGTGGATGGATGGATGGATGGATGGATGGATGGATGGATGGATGGATGGATGGATCACATCAACTCCTTTTCATGGTGACCTCATAGATAGCAGAATAAAGCGTTGCCCAGTCCTGTCATCTTCACTGTTACCAACATGTTCAAGTCCATTGTTAAGATTATCATGCTGAATCGTCTCACCAAAGGTGAGCTTTCATTGGCCTTCTGTTTCACCAAGCCCGGCACCCTCCTCCACTGACTGCATCTACTCGGTGACACGTCCTCAAGTACCTAGTCAAACCAGGTTCTCTGTGAGCCTTACGCTTTCCAGTGGCTAATTTTCAGAAGCACATACTCAGATCTACCTTCCTATTCTTTTGGTTTGGAAATTCCACAGAAACCTGTCTGCCGGGGATGACCTTGCTTGAGTCTCAAGTGCAGTGGCATACCTTCCAGTGTTAGAGCCACACACAAGCCACCAGTATAGAAGAAGCTGATGGATGAGTGAGGATAAGATTCTGCGTTACACTGTGGAATGAAGTGGCATAGTACATAGCGTGTCAGACTGGTAACCAAAAGGTCAGCAGTTGGAATCCACCAGCTGCTGCAGGAAAAAAATCATCTCCTCTCAAAAGATTTACAGCCTCAGAAATCCAGAGACAGTCCCTGTGAGTCAACTCAGTAGCACTGAGATTGGGTTTGGCCCTGGTCTGGTATATTACATAACTCATTGTATTTCCATATGTAAATAGAATTTGTTAAAGGATATTAAAGAATTGTGTCTGACCAGTAGAAATGGAGCCAAGGAAGGAAAAGGATATTTTACCTTCTATTCTCTAGTAATACTTGATTTTTTTTAAAAAAAAATCTGGCCATACAGTTTTATATGTTAACAAGTGAAAGTGTCAGTCCTGGTTCTCTGTGTTGTTGTTAGTCGCCATCCAGTGCATTCTGCCTCATGGCAACCCCGTGTCTTTTCGTAGCTGATGAAAAATTGGATGCTGTTTAAAGTAGCTGTGCATTTTCTATTTCCCTGCATTCCCAGGTTTGTTATTATGAGTGCATATGCTGTGTTCATAGGATGTAAAAATAATAAGCTTATTTTTAGAGACTTTGCCGATTAGGAGGAAAGGAGTGCTATTTATTGACCAGGGAATTCACACAGTGATCATGGGAAATATAAATATGTCATTTAAAACATTCAGAATTTCCCCACTCGGTATTGCACTTGCATTTGCATTCCATTAGAACAGAGATGGAACAGCTGTCACATCTAGTTAGTACATCCTTTATTCCAACAAATTCCTTCATTGTGTCAGCAAAATGTAAATGCATCATTCTTCTTGGGCTAACTTCAGAAAACAATGAGCGTGTGATGATGGTTTTGTTATGTGATTCGGCTTTTATATATATATATGTATCTATCTCTAGTATTTCAAGAATGAGTTCCATTTAGGATAACCTGCTATACAAATTGTCACATGTCAAGCCCTGCAGGATATGTTATCAAGTGGGGACATTAAAGCTTAGCACAGAGGTTCTAGAAGCGTGGTGTTCCAAGTGGGAACTGGTGGCAGCTGTGTGTTATTAGAGTGACCGGAGCTGAGAGCTGTACTCAGAAACACACAATGCGTTTGAGTTGGTAAACAAGATGACCAATCTGGCTTCATTCTCTTCCTTTTCAGAAAGCTGCAAGAAACACAGCTGTCTACCACGTCAAAGCTGGAGGAAGCAGAACACAAGGTTCAGACACTGCAAACAGGTCTGACGGTCTTCATCCTTGTTGACCTGAGGGAGGGCGGGCGAGGGGACAGAGGTCTGGCCCATCTCCTGCTGCCTCTGGTTCCCTTTGGTGCCCACGGTCCTGCTGGGTGAGACTGCAGGAGCTGCTGAGCCCACACTCCGAACCGGCTCCGATGACCCCTCTCCCTTTACCTCATCAGCCACCCATGCAGAGGGGTCACCATCCAGGTGGGAGGAGGTCAAGTCCATTTTCATCCTTTCCACATGCTCTTTTTGCTTTTTCCAACGAACACGTTTTAAGTCCCCAAGCACACAAGGACTGGCATTTCATTTAGAGCAGAAACGGGAGGATACTTATTTCTACCCTAAGTGGCCTTAAAGGAGAATAGTGCTATCAGGCCTTACAAATTACAAGTATCCCCGAACAGGTTACGCTAAAGCTTTTCCACATCCTCCTTTTGGGGGGCGGTGTGCCGTAGGAATGCCCACTTAGAGGAAGCCAGCCTTGTGTATTTCTTTCATTTGACAGAAAATCGTGGGAAGGCCTTGTAATCCACATTAAAACACAAATGACAGAGTGGGAGAAAATAACCACACATTTATTGAGCAGGCAATAATATCCAGAAAATGTCGTAGAGAACTTCCTCCCACTCAGTAAAACACAGGCCAACAGTCCAGTAGAAAAATGGGCAAGGGGTATGAACAGGCCGAAGGCAGACAGATGGCTAATACTCGTAAGAAGAAAATGTTCAAACTCATTGAGAATCTGGGAGATGCAAATGAAATCAGTGGAAGATTGTTTTGCCTATCAGACTGTCAATTTTTTTTTTAATTGGTAATATCTGGTATTAGAGTGTGGGAAAATAGTCAATCGTACAGTTGATCAGAATGAAGCTTGCCTTTTGGGAGGCCGCTGGGTGGTACTCGTGCCTGTAAGTCTATAATAAACTCTCCCCACAGCAGCCTCAAGGCTGTTTGTCCGTCCAGTAGTGCCATTGAGTATGTAACTGTTCTTAAAGCATCAGATATGTTGCCTGAATTGTTTCTTCGCTCTATATCTGAGGAAGAGTGAAGAATGAGATGGAGGCAGAAGCCAGGGTACTTTCCCAATCTTTGAGGCTTTCATAGTGAAAATATGTCATTTTCTTTTTAAAGCTTACTTTTACATTGTGGTTTTACATCCTCTGCCTTTCAGCCCTGGAAAAAACTCGAACAGAACTGTTTGACCTGAAAACCAAATATGATGAAGAAACTACTGCCAAGTGAGTCCCCCGCTTGTTTCCCCCCCTCCCCCTCCCCGATACGTGCCTGGTCGGGTCTCACCTGAATTCTCTAATCAATGAAAGATTTATCCTCCGCTCACCCAGTGGACTGTCTGTTGACTTTGCAAAGCAAGGCAAGCTGTAGAAAGTGCTTGATGTCTCTGCGCGCCTGTCAGGGACGCAGTGTTGTTTCAGATGAGGTGCTTGCATCGGTGTGATGCCCAAAATTTACAGTGCCCACTGCCAAGAGTGCCAGCCAAGGCCTTCATTCTTGCAGGGCCTGGTCAGTGCTATGCCTTCTTCCAAGCGTGTTGGGGTTAGGGGGCAAGAATAAGCTTATAAAAGAGGAAACTCATTCTGTTTTGTGGAACTTAGTCTAGACAGATCATGTCACCTCCCTAGCATCCTGCACTCATCCGGGCCCTTCAGGAAGCCCTGTACCGCAGAGACACTCTCAGTGGGTGTGTGTACGGATGTTACACTTACGGTGTTAGACGTGCCTGGGGAGCACACACGGAGAGCGTACAGATGTGGGGCAGGTGAGCAAACTCACATGGTGCTTACTTCCTCTTGTCAGAAGGAGCTTAGAATGATCAACTGCAGTAGACTTTTTACCAGCTCGCTCATCAGACAATGTGAACGGAAGGAGTGATATTGACACAAATCAGAAAAAGGTACAGAAGCAGCAGATCGCACCTGCCACCCATAGTGTCCTCTGTAAAACCCAGGCGGGCAGCACAGGCTACAGTTCAAAACACTTGTCCCTGTTTGAGAGTTTTGTCCCATTCCCGTAGAAATGCACGTGCCTGTTGACCACTGCCTTTGGAGTTGCCCTACAGTGTTGATAATAAAGGTCCCTGCTGTGAGGGGGATGGTGCCTGTGATGATCACCTTCCTGGGGATTTTCCCCTTCTTGGTACTGGTACTGTGTCCCTCTGGCCCCGCACCTTCACCCTCGGGCTTTGAGCTTGCTGCTGTGTCAGCGGCTGACCGAGGTGGACTCCTGACCCCTTTACTCAGCATTGCCAGTTGCCTGAGACCTGGAGCGCCTGCCTATCGGCTCAGCCAGTTTTAAGTACAGGCAAGGAACCCCTGCATAGAGGTAAAATGTCCTTGTCAACCACAGTAACGCTGGCATTTCTCATCCTACACAGAACAGCCAGGTCAGCTTAAGCTCTTTTCTTGATGTGCATGAAATGCTGTTCCATTTAGTGCAGAAAGACCTCATTCTGAAGTATGATCATCTTCAAGATTTTATTTTGAAAATTGGTGACTGACATTCACTCCTTCCAAGGCTGGAAGCACAGCTTCCCTGTTAGACTGTCAAGCTGTGATGTGTGTGCGTCCCTGTGACTCTGGAAGCTCTGTCACCAGTACTTCAGACAACATCAGGGTCAACCGTGATGGCAGGTTCCAGCCGAGCTTTCGAACCAAGACAAACTCCGAAGAAGGGCCTGGCAGTCTATGATTTAAAATTTTATATATAGATATAGATATAGATATAGAGATGTGTGTGTGTGTGTGTATGTGTATGTGTATGTATATATATGTATGTGTATGTATATATGTATGTGTATGTATATACGTATGTGTATGTATATATGTGTGTATACATGTGTATATATATGTATGTGTGTGTGTGTATACACACACACACACACACGCCAGTGGAAACTTTCTGATACTGTGCCAGAAGATAAGCAAGACCCTGAAGTTGAGAGACATGCAGAATGTGACTACAGAGGAGAGTTGACCTTAATGACATGGATGGAGTAGAGCTTTGAAGACTTTAATTTGTTGTTGGGGCATGACTCAGAATAAGAGGGAACAGCTGCAAACATCCGTTTGTAATTAGAAGGAGAATGTACAAAAGATGACTCTAGGAAAATTGGGAGTTAGCAAAAATAAAGGGGAACGTTCCAAGTCACTTCCCTCTGCACTAGTGAGCTGAAATGGCCATCTTGCGTTGGGCAGTTTATGGTCTGCAGTGACAGACTGAAGAGGAACAGCATCACATCTGTCGTCCAAAAGAGCCATTCGAAATGTTTCCTGAAGTCCAGCACTGTCAGTGGTGGGATGATAGCCATACACCTACAGAAGGACTAATACCACGAGCAGTCAGAGTGACACGCCAACAGCTACTGTCAGAGGTTAGGAAGTTGTACAAGTGAATGGAATGTAAAAGTTGGAAACAAAAAGGGATCAGTAGTTCTAAATATGAGGAATGAGAACTAAGAATGAGGGCACTGGTGGTGGCTTAGCGGTAAGGAGTTGTGCTGCCAATCCAAAGGCATGTGGTTTGAATCCACCAGCTGTTCCACAGGAGAAAGATGGGCAGTCTCTCCTCCCATGCGACTTACTGCCTCTGAAAACCTGCTCTGGCGTCAGCTATGAGTCGATTCTGACCCAGCGGTACATAAGTTCTAACTACATCCTTGATGATAGAAACAACCCCAGAGATCGCATGATAGAATTTGCAACATCAGTGACTTATTCATGGAAATAACTTTTTTTTCAACAACATAAATGACAATTATACATGTGGATTTCACCAGATGGAATACATAGAAATCAAATTTACTACATCTGTGAAAGCAACGATAGAGAAGCTTATGATCATCAGTCAGAACAAGACTAGTAGCAGACGGTAGAACAGACCATAGTTGCTCGCATGCAAGTTCAAGTTGAAGAAAATTAAAACAAGTCTTTGTTATGGGAGAACATGAAGACAGTAAAAGACAAAGACAAAAAAAGAAAGAAAAGACCAAAATGGATGTCACAGAGACACTTGATCTTGAGCTCATAGTAGCTTAACAAAAAAATAACAGGAGAGAACTGAATAGAAGATTTCAAAGGGTTACTTGAAAAGACAGAGTAAAATGTTCTTATGAAATGTAAAAAGACCTGGAGTTAGAATGTCAGAAGGCCAGAACATGCTGCATCTCTGAAATTGAAAAAATTGAAGAACCGTGTAGGCCTCAAGTTGTAACATTGGAGGACCAGAAACATCACAATAAATGGGAAACGTCCACATTCACTGTACGGAAAAGAACTGATTGACGTTCAGTCATTTCAGGAGGACGTGAGTGATGAAGAACTGGTGATAACGGAATGAAGAGTAGTCCAGGCTGTACCACAGGCAACGAGCAGGGCTGTGGGAATTGATGGAATACCACTAGAGAGGCTTCAGCAAGCGGATACGACATTGGGGGCGCTCCGGTGTCTGTGCCAGAAGGTGGGCTACAGCTCCTTAGCCAACTCACCGGAAGAGCTCCATGTCTGTGCCATTTCAAAGAATATAGATCCGATGGGATGCAGACATTATCAAACAGTCTCTTGACTAGAGCGCTGGTAGCCTAGCGGTAAGAAGCTGCAGAGTCCTGGAGGCACGCAGTTCCAATCCACCAGCAGCTCCACAGAAGAAGGCTGGGCAGTCTTCTCTTGTGTGACTAACTGCTTCTGAAAACATGCTGGAGCGTCAGCTATGGATCAGTTCCAACTTAATGGTAAACAACAACAACATCATTACTATTATATACAGACAACGTTATGCTGAGTTAAAAAAATTGCTGTAACAGTACCTCAGCTCACTCACGAACCTTTAAACCCAGAAATTCAAGCCACATTCACAAGGGGGAGGATGTGGAACAAGGCGTATCACTAGTGTTATCAGATGGATCCTGGCCGAGAGGAAGAGTGCCAGGAGGGTTGACTGTGTGGAACATGGAAAAATTATGTATAACGGTGCCAAGAATGAAGATGTTAGAGCACTTAATTATGCTCCTGTTGAACCTGTGCGTTGATGAAGAGGCAACACTTTGAACAGAACAAGAGGCTACGGCATGGTTTACAATCGGAAGGGCGTATGTCGGGGGTTGTGTCCTTCTGCCTTACTTACCCGGTTTGTTTGCTGCACCAGGAGTCTACGAGGTTGGATTAGACAGAGAAGGCTGCTTTAGAACTGGAGGGAGATCAGTTGGCAGCCTGTGTTGTAAAGAACAACGCAGGGATAGGAAGACTTGCCGAAGACCACAGACTTCAGGGTCAGTTACAGCTCAGCATGAAACAGAAGTCCTCACAGCCAAGACACAGCCTCATGATAAACAGAAAATATTCAAGTTGTCAAGGATCTCGTTTTACTTTTTATAGTCAACACCCATGGAAATGGCCATCAAGAAATCAGACAGCACATTGCACTGGGCAAACCCACTGCAAATGACCTCAGCAGTGATAGCTCTTTAAAGACTGAGGTACACCTGACCCAAGCTGTGGTATTTTCAGTCCTCTTCTGTGCGCACACAGAAGCTGGGTAATGAGTAAGGAAGACTGAAGAAAAATTGATTCATTTGAATTAAGGTGTTGGCCAAGAATACTGAGTGTGCCTTGGACTGCCGGAAGAGTGAACAAAGCATTCTTGGAAGACGTACAGCTGGTGGGCTTCCTGGAAGCAAAGAGGCAGCAAGACTGTTTTGTTTACTTTGTGCACGTCATCAGGAGGGACCTGTCCTTGGAGGCCTCCATGCTCAGTAAAGTGGAGGCGCACCCAAAAACGGAGGCTGCCCAGGAGACACGCTGAACAGCGGTTTGGGAAGGATTGTGGGGGTGGTGCAGCCGCGGCATTGCCGTTCAGAGCATCACTGAGTGGAATCAGCTTGAGGACAGCTAAGAAGGACAGCAGCCCCGGGGTAGGCATGGCCGGGAGCACTCTTCTGCTCTGACTGGGGCTGCAGATGTCCGTCTCCACCCCGATCCTGAACCCACCCCCGCTCTGTGACACCACAGCACGAGAGGGCTCATCCCTCAGGTGGGAACAGTGCAGAAACCACCTCAGCTGCCAAGGCAAAGCGTGGTCCCCGGTCTGCACCTCGGGAGCCAGTTTGTTTTCCTTTCCTGCAGCGAGTCATCTTTGTTTATCTCATGTTCCTCTTTGGGCTCTATTCTACTAAGCAAAGTGGCTTTCTCAGTAAATTTAATTTTTTCATGATGTTTCAACCCAGTATACAGCGTTCAGTGTTTGTTTTAAACAGCTCTAACTTCAAGTACTACATAGCATTTCTCTTCTGAAAAGGTGATGTGTTGCCTACATACCTTACTCTCTCTCTTCTACCTCATCTTACTTTGTTGGCATCCTTCAAAATTAGTTTGGTAGTATTTTATTTGGCTATTTCACTGCCTTGTATTTATTATTATCATTGTTATTATTATAGAACTGTGAATATCCAAAATGTCTTTTGCTTGGGGGGAAGAAATAGAAAACAAGCACTTAAAACTTGTAAGCCAGTTTGCTTGCAAACTGTGGGTCACAGATGAAACGTGAGTGGTCCCCTGTTAATAGAGTGTGGAACAAAATGACCAGCGAGGAAACTTTATGACAAACACTTAATATTGTTCCGTGACTTTTATTATAATTGTATGTAAACACAGAAGAATATAAGCATAGAGTTATAGGACCATAGTTTAAGATGCGGTTTTTCTGGTGGCTGTCAGTGGGAATCCTCAGTCAGAGAATGTCTTCAGACCCCAGTGTCCAAGTGGTGGCCTGGCCTGCCCTGCTTTCTTTCATGTGTATTCAAGGGTGTTCTTGCTGTTGGCATCGGTGGCCCCCTAAATGG
>NW_006399830.1:13053403-13103560 GCF_000299155.1 Elephantulus edwardii | reverse complement strand
GAGTTGACGACAGAGTGTTGCCTGATCCCTGGCTTGGGTTGGTAATTTCTTGTTTTCTCATTGGGCTTCTGAAAAGTGGCGTGGAGCCTTTGTGTCCATTTAATTGCTTTATTTGGAGGGTTGTGATTAAGGCGACAAAGGGAATAGCGGTGACCTGGAAGTAATGGCAATTTCTCTCCATGCCCTCAGAGGTGCATCTTCTCCAGGTGGGGTGTAGGGACTGGGGGAGTGACGAGGGGATAGAGACAGAGAAGAAAGAGACCTTGCTTCTCCTGGTCCCTCACCTTCCTGGCCTGGCTATTGGCTGACCTGTGCTGGTAGGTGTCCCTTCCCTAAGAGAGAGCACCTAGACCCCCGTGGGCACATCTCATAGATATTGCTCACCTACCTGTGGGGGTCCCTTTCCTCAGAGCCACCCAGGCCCCCATGGGCACAGCTCACAGGATCGCTTCCCACAGCGATGAAGATTTTCCGTCTTGAGTGTCTTTGTAGTTGCTCATTGTAGATTCATTGACTCCTAGGCTGTTTCTTAGCCTCCATGCTGTCACTTTACAGAGGTAGGTCCTAGCAGGTCCCTTGATTTAGTGACATCTCCCAGGAGGACCAGCTCGCTGCCCCTGCACTGTCACAAAGCTCTGGCACCATTGGCATCACAAGAGAAGAGGTCATTGGTTGGTACAGAATTGGTGAAAATCATTTTTAGACATTTCCCATCATGTCAGGCCAAAATTCTTTCTTCTCACAATCCAGATAGGTGAAAACCTACATGTTTGTTACTCAGTTTCATCAAACTATAGCAAATGGAAAGTGTAATTGAAATGCACAGGGCAGATTGTTCTGGCATGTGAAATGTTTTGCCGAAGCGTATTTGTCTACCAATAACTGCTGCTGGAGCAAGGGCATTTTTTGGAGTGCCATAACTCCCTTAATGGGGTGTTGCCCTCTGAGGAGGCTGGAGTAATTGTCGCCAGAACCCTCGTCTTTCTCCCGGTGTCTAGAGTAGAGAAGCAGGTGTGGTGTCTGTGTGCGTGGAGACCCAGAGCCTGGCTCGGGCCAAGGAAGGGAGGACTCAGATGTTTGTTCCACGCTGGCTGCTCCACACCAGCTTTCGGAACACTTTCCAGAGCTCCTCGGTTGGTGGGGAGACGAGCCCGTGCAGCCCAGTAGGACCACGGCTGTGACCAGGCGGAGGACCCCTCCGATGTGACAGTTCCTACTGTCAGGATCTACACAGAGAAAACTGAGGGTGATGAGCGTGTGACAGGCATTGCTGTGGGCCGAGGACGGTGCGTGTGCAGAGCCGTGTATATCCTCAGCGCCCCCTGGCCGCCAGGTTTAAAGGGACAAGCTGTGAGAACCTTGGACGGCACTGCTTTGAGATGAGAAAGGGAGTTGGAAGGGACATCCGCCCTCTTACCTCCCACCATGGCACCCCTTGGGAGGTCAGAGGGTGCCTCTAGGCCAAGAACGGTAGGAACATCACAGGAGAAGGGGCCGGAGGAGCAAGTAAAAGCTCCCCAGTACCTGTTGAAGTGAAGAATTGCCCTAAAACCTTCCTGAAGAAGGGGGCATTTGATTGAGACTAAAAGATGCTGTCAAGTCTGGAGCTGCTGATGTTGGGCAGGGCTGCGCAGTGAAAGCTCAGCAGTGAGCCTGCTCTTCCGAGGCCCAAGGGTTTCAGGTGGCCACTCTGTGGGGCTTGGTGAGTGTGCGAGGGCTGGACTTGGCGTTTCCTCCTCCAGGAGAGGCCTCCATGCTGGCAAACGGCAGCCTAGGGGCAAATGCTTATTATAAATAGTTCCCAGAGGAAGTAATCCACCAAAAAATGTCGGGAATGGCCTGAGATAATAATTGCTACTTTCTTTTCACTTTGGAGGCGATTGCTCCAATCTCAGCGATCCCATGTGAAGCTTCCTCCCCCGCATTCCTTTTTTATTGTCAGGGGAAGGTTTGTCACTTTACCATCTGCTTCAGGCCCAGCATACGTACGTTTTATTAGACAAGACATCTTTTCATTAGTACATACGAATATAAGCCCCCAAGGGGCAAAATCTTTTTGCAAAGGATCTTAAAACACTTCCAAACAACATCTCCTCTCTTGGAAAGGGAGGTTTCTTAAAAATTTGTTGACAGAAGACACAGACGTGGAACTAGGGAGTCAGGAAGTGGAGACAGCTGGGAGTGACACGGTGATGCCACTCCTCACTCTCTGACAGACTGCTTACTACCGGGTCTCACTTTTCTTACCTGAACAATGGATATAATGGTGCTCCCAGCCCTAAGTGAGAGGGAGAGTAACAGCGTGACCAGCACGGTGTCACAGTAGCTGTCAACACATTGTTCCTGCAAGCCAGCAGCAGCGCTTGAGGCTCCATGTCCGGAACAAGGCCTTGAAGGAGTTGAACACTGCTGGTGTCACTTCCCATGAGGTGTAACAGGCACATACTACCTGCCTGCCACTGGCAGGGCTCGTGAAGTGACCACCCCCACAGGCGCTTTGGAAGGAGGCGTCCACGTGGAAGGCCCCGCGTGAGGCCACTGATCCGGTGCACAGTACGCGATCACGGCTGTGCGTCAGCTGGGAGGCCGGGCTGCTGTGACGAGTGTGGCAGCAGTGAAGTTTTCCATGTGTAGGCTTGAAGCAAAATGTAATTAGCCTTTATGTGCAGAACAAGGCCCCATTGATGACTACAGCTGGTCTTTGTTTTGTCCTGTCATTGAGAGTGGGAGGTAAGAGTGTTCTCCTCCATGTTTATTAATGCAGGATTCCTTAGACAAATGGCAAGCACAGTTTAATATTTGTTGGAACATAGGGGGGTTTGCCAAAACAGTTGTTGTGTAAGATGATTGCAGGGTTTCAGATTCTAATCGTTTCTGAGTTAAATAAATGAAGTCTTTCTCTGCTCTTTTGTTTTATTATTAATAGTATTAGTATTTATAAATTACATCTGTCACAGATGGTCATCCTCAGTCCTTCAATTGACTTTAACAGAGCGTCCAGCAAAGTAAAGTGTGATGGGTGCTTGCCTTTAAGCGGTGTCCAGGCCCACTTGGAGGTGGGCAGACATCTGAGTAGGCAGCAGCCGGTGCGGGGAGGAGGTGGGGGGCAGAGGCGGGCTGCTCACCGGCCCTCGGCTTGGCTCCTATCCCTGCAGCTGTTCACTTTCACTTGGCTTTGAGCTGCTGCGCACGCGCACGCGCACACACACATACGCACAGTCCAGGAGGCGTTCCAAGTGCTCTGGGCAAAAGTGCAGGAATTCCCATTTTTGCTGAAGTCCAGGGCCACCTCTTTGCTCTGCCCCCCAGAATCCTGGTTGGCAGAGGAACAGCATTGGTAGCCCATGCAGCCAGCTTATTACATTCCTCTTAACATGTGGGCTGAGGCCTTGAGCCACCCGTGAAAGAAAATACTGAATTGCACTGAAATACCACTTTTTATTTTTTTTTATAGCTCCCGTTAGTCTTAGGAGAATTTGCACCTCCCAAACCTTTCCTGCCAATGAGTCCTCATTTCTTAAGGTTACTCATGTTTTATTCTCTGCCTCTGTGCTTTTTTCAGAAAAAGCAAGGCATTGTACAGATATTTGCATAGTACATTCCAAAAGAGACATTTATGACGAACTTCACTTGAGTAAATTTTGGTGCATTTTCTTGGTCGCGCATTCCACTGTGCCCCCTCTCCCTTGTAAGATCTGTGCCAGTGTATCCAGGCTGTGGTTCTCAGTGATTTCAGTTATGTGACGATGTCACTGTTCCTCCTGTGGTGAGATGATGTGATCGGTTGTGAGGGGACCAGAGCGAGAGTAGACCCTTTCTCACTCCGTAGCTCTGGTAAGATGCAAGAGGAGTTTTTGAGGGGTGTGGCCTGTATTACCTTTTTGTTTCTTTTTTCCCCCCCTTTCTGTATCACCTTGTATCTTATAAGAGAGAAAAGGAGGCAGAAGTGAGCAGAGAGGGAGTCCACTACTATCTAGAAAGAAGAGGCAGGAGCAGAACATGCCCTTTGACCTGAACTGCCAACTTTCTGGACCCATGAAGATACCGAGACACATCTTTTTTTCTATTATTATTATTATTTTTGTGTGTGTACCGTCAAATCAGATCTGACTGGTACAGGAGGAGATTGTCCCTCCTTCCCCAGCAGAGCATCTGGTGGATTTGAACCGTGCACCTCTGGGATTGCAGTGCATGAGACACATCTTCAGGGAACAGCAGGTTTATAGATATTGAGAGGAGACAAGGTCTTTCCTGCAGAGTGGACAGGAAGCTTCTCCCTGGACCCGGCGCTCTGAATTCTGACAGTTAGCTCCCCGGACTGTAGAGAATAATTGTTGAAGCCATTGCCCTGTGGTATTTCTGTGAAACAGCACTAGAGAACTGAGACATGTATATATAATCTAAGATACTGTGTGCTCTGCGGGAAGCTTTCCCCTTTGCCCACCTCACTTTGGGCATCACAGACGTTGTCTAGAGAAGCCTGTTGCCTACACTGTGGGGCATAGATGTCATTTGTACAGGTGAGGAAGTGAGCAGCAGGTCTGCCTGAGAGACGGGGTCACGCTGAGTGGTACCGACCAGTGTTTCTTGTACGTCATCTTGTCTGCTCTCGTCAGCAGCCATGGACGAGGCTCTTTTGTGTCTGTCATAGATGAGGAGACAGTCCCAAGAATGCAGAGTGAGGCCCAGAGCTGGACCTCGCCAGTGTCCTTCACACACGCCCATGTGGCCTTTAAAATCTCTCTGGTGCTGCTGTGGGAGGGCCGGCGGGGTGGCAGCCACCCAGCTTCTCCCACCAGCCGGCTGTGTTTTCCCTGGTGGATCGGTCTCCCTCACTCATCTTGCTCTATTTCCACATGAAAGGCTCAGGAAACTGGGTCACATAGAGCACAGACATTTGACCAGCCTGAGACTGACAGGCCCGTTAGTAGACAAACACTGCTTCCTTCCTCCAAGGGAGCTCTGGTGGCCTCATCTGCAGGGAGGCTCACCACTGACCGAAAGGCTGAGCCTCCCAGAGGTTTGGTTCACCACCGGCTCTGTGGGACAAAGATGGACCGTCTCCTCCCATCCAGTTTACAGCCTCAGAGCCCCAGTGGAGGGACAGCTATGTCAGCCCATCTGACTTGACAGTAGTGGATTTGAGTTTTAGTTGAATGTGAAGAAGTCAGCTTAAATGCCCTGGACTTGCGGCTCTGTGCTGCTGCTGTGCCTTTAAGAATGTAAAGTTCTCCATTGCCTGTCTTTTTGATGAGTCATCAATTTCCAGTGCAGGGTGGCCATAATTATCCCGGCTACATTAATTTCCCTACAAATAGAGAAGCAGCTACTTTATGGTTTTGAGGGGTGTGGACTTGAATGAAGAACCTTAAACCTCTGGGAAGTGAAGTCCAACTGGGAGGGAGAACAGTGCCTTTCCCTCTTCCTTCAAAAGAATCTAGTTGTGTGTTTTATCGCATGCCTGGGGTTTTGCGCTCCTGCACCAGTATTTTGCTTCACACCTGAATCCAAGGGCTGGACGTGCATCAGAGGGCTTTCCTTGTGTTTGCACTGCGAGCTGCGCTCAGCCTCCTCCAGGCCACACCTCCTGGTCCTCAGTTCTCAGAGACCTGCTGCCTCAGCACCAAAGGAGGGTGTGAGGTGTGAGTTGCAGATGAGCCTAGACATTACAGTGTATCAATGAGAACTGGCAACTTTCTCTTTCCTTGAGGAAGTCTTACTGAAGGCCTGCCGATTTTGGCAGAAGAGGTGACATACTGAGTAAAGTTATCAAGCTGCTTATTAACCTGAACGTCAGTGGTTCCAAGCCACCAGCCACTGGTGGAAGAAGCTACATAATCTCCTCATAAAGATTTACAGCCTTGGAGTCCAGTAGAGAGTTGCTCTGAGGCAGGATTGACTTGATTGCAGGAGCTCGATTGCTTTGGGTTTGGGGCAAAGATTGTGTCAAGCACTAGACCAGCAGAACAGACCTCTAATGGATGTGTTGTGTATACAACACACAGATTCACCAGACACGAGCCCACACACAAACATGGAGGTGCGGAATGCAGACATCTCTGTGTATCCACAGGCCATTCCCCGCCTTCATGGTCGTTACATTCTATCATGCCCTGCAGACACCCAGCTAGCCTTAAGTGTGTTAACTTTTCCACCCTGTGCATGCATGCCGGGCAATGATTGTGAGCGTGCCCCATTCATAATACTGGTCCTAGTGTTGGAACACCAGCATTAGCAAGCACCTGAGTTTGCAGATGGGAGCTCCACAAACAAGGATTTGCAGGTGCAGATTTCTGTAGACATGTTAACCAGGTTAGACCCAGCAACTTCTAAGACCGTGTTGCAGTTTGGCATGCTTTTATAAAATTATTGCTCCCTTTAGAAGCCGTTGACGTTTTTCTGATTCACTAAAACTGTAAATCTTGGGGAATTTACAGTTTAAAGCTAAATTAAACAAATGAGAGGATTGTTGGGAGAAATTTCCACCTTTGGAAGGTTAAAAGCCATCTGTAAAATGGGCATTAGAGAGACGTCTTTAAGGGTCACATCAGGTAATGGATGTGGTCTTGGAGCCCACATGATGCCGTTGAGCATAGATGGAGAGTGACCCCCAAGGACAGCTTCTGTCTTCCTCTCTGTCCAGAGTGGAGCACAGCGCTGGTGCATCGCGGGCCTTCCAGGGCCTTGCTGGGCTAGATCAGCCTGAGCCTTCACTGTTGAAGGGAGGCAGGCAGATCGGAGGTAGCATAGGGGTGGTGGTGTCAATAGTGTTCCACTTGGAGCCTGACCAGCAAGGATGTTTGCTCTAAAAAGGCAGACTAAGGGAGCCTGTTGGCATCAGAGAAGGAAGCAGGAAGGAGCCTTTAAGAAGCTTCTAGAGTGAAGAAGTGTGATGGAGGTCCAGCCTGCATCATTCAGACCAGCTCCTGCCCCCCACGACATTCCTTGCACAGCTCTCCTGCCATGATTCACCACAGGGAGTCCCCCAGTGGCCACCGAGCGGGCCGTGGGCTTGCTGGTCGCTGTGACGCACATCCTCTGCACTGCAGAGTGGAGAGGTCTGCTCTACCAGCCGGGTCCCTGCTAAGAGACCAGGACAGCTAGCCGAGAGGAACTGTCCCCTTACCTCAGCGCATGCCCAGGTTAATACAGGCTCTGAGCCCTTTTTTGTAGTGTTTGTGTTTAGTTACACAAGTCATCAAAAGTGTTGTACAAAATGCAGAAGAGACTTAAAGTTGGGGGAAACCAGATCTCAGGGCAGTAACAATGTACAAGCCCGAAAGTTGGGGACTCTGGCTTCAGTCCTACCTCCGTCTTCAGGTGTGGTCTACACAAGTATGGCAACAGCCACTTCCTCGTCAGTGAAGGAGAGAACGGCACAGGATGACAGTGCAGTCAGCGAGCCTGCCTTGGTTCAGCCTTTTGAACTGAGCACCCAGTCACTTCCCAGAAGCCCCCACCTCCTGTCCATGTTCCCTCCACAGTGGCTGCAGCCTGGTTTGGAGTCATCCTCATGGATAGTTCTCCCAAGGTGCAGGCAAGAAGGCTGTGGCAGAGACTCGGCTTTGATTCTTGGCCCCATGATATCCCCCAAGGGACCTCGGACAGGGCACTCGGCGTCTTTGAGCCTTGGTTTTTCTCCTGAGTGAGATGAAATAATGTGCCCTTGATATGCAGCAGCAACCGCTCCTGCCGGCTGCGCCACCTCCAAGGCCTGTGAGTCTGTGACTGTCGGTTTACTTCCCCTGATCCAGTCTCTTCCAGGCTAAAGACTCTGTTTTCCACAGAGAACTTTTGAAAGCAGACTGGTGCGCCAGCCTCCTTTTCACCCATGTGAGCATGAGAGGCTGCAGCCGTGGCTCACTGCTTTGTGTGGCTTCGTCTTTCTCGGTTTTAAAATTCGTACTTAACCATTTGGGTGCTGCTGACGCGGAGCAAAAAGTTCTGTGTGCAAGATGCTGCCAGAGCGCTTGGTGCCTCAACCGAGCCGCCCTAGGACCTCTGGGGCTCCTAACCTGAAGGGTTCTCTTCTGAAATCCAAATGCCACGTTTCTGCAGGACCCCTGCCTTCACATGAGAGCAAGTTGTTGGCTCTGTGGTCTTCTCACAGAGTGACTGTCACACCCAGGTGGTGGCTGCACATTGGAAAGTCTGTTTAGCTCCAGAGCGATCTGCTTCCATCTGGCGTGGGGACTGGGGGGCCCTGTGGGCTGGTGTGAAGCACATTAGGAGAGTTGCCAAACAGCTGGGCGCCCAGCTAGGCTGGCGAGGCCTCCCGGTCCTGGGGTGCAGTTAAGAAATTTTTTGGAATCAGCCTTGTTATGAATTGAATTATGCTTCGCTAAAATGTGAGTTTTAAATCCTAATCCCTGTGCTTGCGGTTATAATCCCATTTGGGATTTGTTTCTTGTTTTTGTGTTAATGAAGCAGGATTGGTGTAAGGTGTGTGTTGAGTCAGTCTCTTGTGAGATACAAAGAGACTAAACAAGCTGGTAGAAACATGGCGAAACAGCAGTGCCTGGAGCTGAAACTCAGAGGACCTTCCTCCAGAGCTGACGCGGGCAGAAAGTCGTCTGCTGGAGCCGGAGCCGGAGCCCAGGTCCAAGCTTCTCGCCTCCGAAACTGCAAGGGAAAATGCTTCTGTTTCTTCAAACCCTCCACTGTGGTATTTCTGTTACAGCAGCTTTACATAGCCGAGACCAGCCTTAAGAATGAAAAGTTTCCTGTAGGAAGGCGAGCAAGTGAGCGCTAGATAATTGAGCGCATTGATTTCTTCATGGCTTGTTTGCCCTCTCGTTCTCTTCCTGAGGTGCTGTTTGTTGAGGAATGTCTCCAGTTGCCAGAGAGACAGTGGGGTGTCTCCTGTTTCCCCGCCAGCTCTCCTTTCAGCCAGAGCCAGGTTCTGAGGCGAGCCGGCAAGATGAATTTTTAATGCAGGACTTTATAGCATCACTCCTGCAGCCTGGCTGCATTGCTCTCCTGAGCTTTCAGATTTCATGCTCTGATGAACAGCGCACAGACGTGGGGCGTTCGGCGTCAGTGAGAATTAACCCTCACATGACCACACGTGGACCCTCAAGTGTCCCCAAGGGCAAGCCTGAGGAGTTGGCAAAAGGATTACAATGGTTGAGCTTTTGGAATAATATCAAATAGCCCGCAGCAAAGGTGGGGTGTGTTCTTGAAGTCTGTGGAGTAGCTTATTTTTTACCTATTTATTTTCTTAAGTCTAGCAATTTATGTTTTGGATAGCTTTCTACACTTAACAAATCCCCCTCTGTTTATAGAATTTATGGAATATATTGATGACTAGATCTTTTCCGTTTCCATGGAAAGTTGAAAATTAAATAGACATTCAGAATCGGTCACTGATAATGAGAAAGACTGGTTGTGGTAAGTGGCTGCTTCTAAGTGGAGGCACATGGTGGGCTGTAATTTTTGTGCTGAGACTTCTGCATTTCTAAAAGTTTAAAATTAAGAACTTTGAGAAAGTTGTATATAACGATTACTTGTATCTAAATAAGTTTGAGAAGGATGATGTCACCAGCCAGTGGGGAAAAGGTTGTTGGTTAGCTCATAGAGAAGAGAAAGCTGAGCCTCATGCCAAATAAATTCTGGGTGTTCTGAATATTTCAGTGTTTAAAAAACCCAACCACCATCAGAACACTAGGAGAAATTGTTGGCAGATATTTATATAATCGGGGTGAAGGAGAAAAAGGCCTCTGTAGACATGGTGGTAAAGGTAGAAATCACAAAGGAAAATTCAGTTGGGTAGTTAGCTAGACAAAAATATCTGCAGTCTATATATCAGGGAAAGAAATAACATGTGCATAAAGAGCCCGTGCAGAGCAGTAATAAAAGACTAATACCCTTGTTGAAAACTCGGCATTGTCAGTGCTTCATCTCTAACTCAGGAGAACTCTTTATCTTCTGTAACTTCCCTGTCATTACAGGAGGCCTTTCCTTCCTCACCCCAGATAAGCAGAGGCTCCTTCCTCCTAGGAGGGGAGGGTCCTTCTTGACCCCTTCACTACTTCCCCTCCTGTGTAATCCATCCTTAGACGTTTTACTTCCTGAGAACATTCTGGATTCCTCATGTCTGTCTTCACAGTCACTGTCGGAATGCTGACTCTTCATCTCTTGGCCTCGGTACTAACGTCGCCTCCTAACTTGCCCAGTTTTACCCTGGACAAGTCCATCTTCCAAATAATTTCCCAAAAGTCTCTTTGTGAAATACCTGTCTTTTCCTGGCGCAGTACTGCTTTACAGTCTCTCCATGGCTCGCTCTTGCCTCTAAAGGAAAGCCTAGAATCAAAGGCTGCTCGACAAGGTACTTCTTGCTGTCTAACCTGGTATTAGCAGCCTCTCGTCGCCCCGGGTCTGGCTCCCTCTCCATTGAATTGGAGGCCTCTCCTGAAGGGACAGCATTACTGCTCCCAGCCTAGTTCATTTTCATGGGCAGGCCTCTGCCATTCCCTTCAAAGCTGACCCCAGTTACCTGGAGGAGAGCAATTCTGACTGCTCCCACTCCAGGGAGTTCTTAAATGGGGAAGTCCATGAAGGGAATTCACAGAGTTTGTGGATTTGGATGGGAATAAAAGACATCTTTAGTTTTATTAAAGGAGCCATGGTGTTATAGTGGGTTAAGTATTGACCAGTAACTGAAAGGTCAACAGTCTGACCCTTCTGGCGCTCCATGAGAGAAAGATGAAGTAATATGCTCTTAGAAGAGATTTACAGCCTCAGCATCTCATGCCCTAATCACAAAACCTAGTACCCAGCTGTAGTAATCAAAACAGCATGGTGTTGGTACAAAGAAAGACATACAGATCAATGGAATAGAATCAAGAATCAGCTCATCAACTATGGCCAACTGGTATTTGACAAGGTAACAAAATCCATTAAAAGGGGAAATGACAGCCTTTAACAAAGGGTACTGGCAACACTGGACACCTACCTGCAGAAAACAGAAACAAGATTCACATCCCAAATTATACACAAAAACCAACTGAAAGTGGATCGGAGACCTAAAACAAAGATCATAAGAGACAAAATCGGAACAATATTAGCAGCCTTAGACTATGGTATAAATGGGCTTGCAAGCATTGCCAAAAATTCATAATCTGGAGAAGATAAAATTGACAAATGAGACCTTTTTTAAAATCAAATCCTTGTGTGCATCAAAAACTTTCTCTAATAGGGTAAAAAGCAAGCCCACAGATTTGGGGAAAAAACATTTGTCAATGATAGTTCAGACAAGGGTCTCCTAAGTAAAGTTTACAGAATACTGGAGGGCCTCCACAAAAAGCCCCATAACCCAAAATCAGCATGAACAGAAGACATGAAAAAAGCTCTTCATAAAGGAAGACGTCCGGATGGCCAGCAGACACAGAAATATTCCAAAACCACTGGCAGTCAGAGAGAGGCAAATCAAAACAACAGTGAGACACCATTTCACCCCAGCAACGGTAGCAAAGTTTAACAACAACTAACAGTAAGTGTTGGAGGAGATGTAGAGAGAGTGGAACTGTTCTGCACTGCTGCTGGGTTTGTCAAGTGTTACAACTGCCATGGAAGACAATTTGGTGTTTCCTCAAAAAGCTGAACATAGAAATCTGTATGACCCAGCTATTTAACAGCTAGGCATATATCCCAAGGAAAGCAGGACTGAGATGTGAATACAGATATGTGCACCTGTGTTCATAATAGTGTTGTTCACAATATCCAAAAAAAATGGAAACAACCCAAATGCCTGTCAACAAACAGATGGATTGAAAAATTATGGTACTGTCACATAGTGGAATACTATGCAGCACTAAGGAACAACGATTTCATAAAATACTGTTTAACATGGGAAAGACTAGAGAGCATTAAGCAATATTTCCATCACAGAAGGATGAATACTGCCTACGACCACTAATATGAAAATAGGAGGAGAACTGAGCAAGATAATGTAAAAATAAATGTTCAAAAGGGGAAAGGGTAAATCACTAAACTAGCAGCAATTGGTGGGTAGAGGGGACAGTGAAGGAATGGGAAATGTTCATTGGGGACGTGAAAAGATAGAATTATAATAGGCATAGAACAATTGTAATTAATTATATAAAATATATATTGATGATTGTATAAAGGACCAGGTACATGAATTTAAAAAAATCAAAAGTGATTTAGGGAAAGGGGAGAGAGAAAATGTGTATCAGTGAATGAATGAAAACTCAATCTTTCTGTAAGTATTCACTAAAAGTCACCATTTTAAAAATTTTGTTTACATATTTACAGCCTCAAAAACCCCATGAGACATTTCTGCTCCATGCTGCAGGGTCACAAGGAATGAGAAATGACTGAACAGCTGGGGGTTTGCTTTGGGAGTTTCACAGACATCTGACTGCACTGTATTCTTTTCTTTCTGTGACAAATAAAGACAGTAAACCAGGGTAATGGCAGACCTGTACCCCGTCCCTAGGGGAATTCTCAGGCATCTTCACATCCCATTACAGTTGTTCTAGGAATCTCAAAACATACTTTGTTATGTAGTGCTTCACTTGGTGGTGGTTGTGTAAGCATGCTAGCCAGAAGGTTGAAAGTGCAGGTCTACTCAGGTGCCTTGGAAGAAAGGTCTGGCTATCTACTTCCAAAATATCACTACTGAAGCCTCTCTGGAGTCTGCTTCTATTCTGACACATTTGGGTTCCCAACACAGCAGAAAAAAACAAATCTTCTTTTTTTTTTTTTTGTAATTTTATTATTTGTGTGTGTGTGTGTACCGTCAAATCAGATCTGACTGGTACAGGAGGAGATTGTCCCTCCTTCCTTGGCAGAGCATCTGGTGGATTTGAACCGTGCACCTCTGGGATTGCAGTGCAGCTTCTTGCCACTATGCCACCAGAGCTCCCCAAAACGAATCCTCTTACGTCATAAATTGGATCCTGCTTGTCCTCTCGGAACCCAGAAATGAGGGATCCTTGCACCGGCTATACCCCAGTGAGGCTGGCCTTCATCCCAGCTGTTAGCTGCATCTGGATGTCTGTCAGGGTTTCTTTGGCGGCTGTTCCCTGTGCTCAGAGCACTACTTGTTAAGTGGAGCATGGCTTCCTCTCTCACCTCCCACAGCTCATTGTTCAGAAAGAAAGAAAAAACCTGCACAGTTACCATCGAGTCTGTCCTACCCGACAGCAGCCCCGTGTGTCAGCGAAGCTGTGCTGGGGCGCTGGCAGATGAGCCCTGTTTACAGCTGCTGTTCTCTCCCCTCACTGGTCCTCTGTCCTTTCTGCCACTTCCATTCTCTCTCTCCTCTTGAAGTATTACGTATTTTCTTATCTCTTGGTCTCCTCTCGCCTTGGGATGGAATTCTTTGAGTGCTGCCGTCTTGCCCACTGCTTTATGCCCGGTGGTAGAGCAGAGCCTACTGGGTACGCCAGCTGTATTCCGTGAAGGCTGGAAAAGGACATTTCCGCCATCATGAAAGCAGTCTCGGAGCAAATAAAGAGACGACCGTGTAATAAAAGTGTAGTGTTGAGTGCCATGAGGAGAGGTAAAGCTGTTAAAGGAATGGACGGTGAAGAAGGGAGTTGCTAGGGAAAAGCCACTTTGTTGAAGACACCCCCAAGTGCTGCTGCCAGTCACACACATCTCTGTGAGATGCTGCGTACTGCTGTGTCCTGGAATTTCCCACCCCTACCCTCAGGGTGGCCCCACCAGGCCTGCAGAAATACAGAATGAAGGGGTTTGTGATTCCTAGTTCTTAAAACATATGCAGCCAGATCTGCTGTGACTCCTTCACACCTGGCAGAGACGAATCAGTGACTCTTGAGCGTTCTGCTCCCAAAGGGTCTTCACAGCCCTGTGAGGTCTGGTCAGAAGTGGGCTGGAGACCCCCTAAAATGCTTCTGGAGTTCGAGCATTCATCCAGGATTAGACTGACAAGTTAGCTTGTCTGCTTTTATAAGCTAAAACCACTTTTAGAAAATAGATGGTGATACCTCCCCGGCTCAACTGTCCCCCAAATTATAGACCTGGAAGCTTCCCTGAAACCTGTCAAGTGACCCTGTTGGTATTTGAAATACTGATGGCATAGCTCACAGCATCACACAACCTGCAGGCCACCACACTGTGACACACTGACAGAGTGGTGGAAGTTTGGAAACCAGCTCTCCTGGAAGAGAGCTATGTTTATACCCCATTTAAAAAAAATAATCTGTTACAATTTGTAAACTGTTGAGCAGTATCAATAAAACCCCATGCAAGTGAAATCTTGCCAAAAATTACTCGAAAACGCCTGGAGCGATGCATCCACAGAAGAAGGCATGAATCAGTTCAGGCTGGATTCAGATGGGAACATGGACCAGTGGAAATTATTGCTAATGTCAGATGGATCTTTGCTGAAAGCAGAGAGTACCAGAAAGATACCTCCTATGCAGAGGCATTCAACTGTGCTAATCGTAATAAATTATGGATGACATTGAGAAGAACAGGAATTCCAGAATGCTTAATTATACTCCTTCGGAACCTGTACGTAGACCAAGCAAGAAGCAATCATGCTGAACGTCTAGTTAAATAACAATTTCAAACCCACAGGGTGAAGCGGAGGGCCACCTCCTTCCCCACCTTCCATTGAGCAGCACAACCTCCAGAAAGCTCTGTGAGAGAAAGCTGGTGGGTCCTCCCGTGGAGGAATGAGGGTCGCCTTGAGTCAGGAGCAGCAGGGTTTGGTTTGAATGTTCACGGAAGCAGACTGCCACATTTGTCCTTTGGGAAACGGCTAGTGGGTTCAAACTGCTGACCTTTTTCATTCTCTTACCATACTGTCCTATATGCGTGTATGTCTAGTATCCAGTAACCTACCGATCCTTCAGTAATGAGAGGCAGTATTTTACAGATGTCTCCGTACCTACACATTTCTGCTAGTGGAGTCCCTTATTCCAATTTTGCATGGTATTCTTATAGCCAGAGTATGAGAAAGGTGTCCCACAACCTTGAGACCTACCAGGTGGATCCCCGAGGCCGGCTGACATACACAAATGGAAGCCATCCTCATCAGCTCATGTTTTCAACAACACACCTATGTCTTCACTTTTATCAAAACTCAGAAATGTACCCACTGAGCATGAAAATTCTATTATACTGGTTAAACCTGGGAGGCACCCTATCCTGCCATTTGAAAAGTGACTGGATTCAATTTCCTGTCCAGAACTGGGTGGCATGGTGCATTGGTGATCAGAGCATAGCTCAGCCAAATGGCCAGGTCGGGGCCAGGGGCGGGGGGAGGGGGGCAGGGCCTGCCTCCCTGACAGAGAGGTCTGTGGGTTGCATCTGTGGGTTATAGGTTGCGTCTGTGGGTTGCACCTGTGGGTTCCAGGGCCATTGATATACACAAGAGGGTGGTCTACCTTATCCAGTCACATTCCCTTCCAGAGCACGCTTTTATAATTCGTAACACTGGGTGGCTTAGCTCTCCCTGAGTATGACTTTTCAAGAGTTAAATATTGACATCCCTGTGAGCAGTTCAACACTGAAATAAAACTAAGCTGCCGCTAACCTCCCTGCTTTCTCCCCGAGTCTCAGCATCATAGACTTCCTTTGTGGTATTTTAGTGATTAAACAGGATGGAGGGTGTTCATAAAGATTCATGGCCAAAGTCAATGATGTCAGAATGAAGGGAAGGCACGGTCTTCATGGGGCCAGCAAGTCTGGCCCTAACTGGATTGTTTGTATAACACTTCAGAAGTAGAATAGGAACCACTGAATTATTCATCTTCCAGTTGCCCTAAAAAAGGCACTTATGCTGTAGAAATGCAGACTTTCGGTGCCAGTGGGAGGAGGTGGAAGGATGGTGCCTTTCGTGTGAGCGCCCCGCCACCTCCATGGCCCTGGTGGAGGTCATTTCCTGGCTGCTGTGGGGGTGAAGCTGACTTAAGTGCAGGGCAATTACAAGGGACTAGGCCCAAATATAGTCAGTGATCGTGATGCCACAGGTAAGCGAAGCATGTAATTTGTTGGGGACCACCAGGTGGAGGAGGTTTAGAGACTCCTGGCAGGAAGGAACTTTGTGTTGAAGAGCCCCAGTATGGGTGTGGGTGTGGACAGAGGACAGCTACCTGGGCGACAGGCCAGATGTCATCTGTCCTTGGGAGCAGGACTTGGGGTGGGAGGGGGAGGAAGCTAAGAGTAAAAACTTGTATACAATTGGAAATCTTTTTTCTTGTTCTTAGATTAACTTCTCTGCCACCAAACCTTTTCTTAACAGTTCCTACCAAGTGGTACTTAGGGAAGAAAAGGGGTAATTAGAATCCCTTACATTTGAGAGTAAAAGCAGGGTTCTTGCCCTAGACAAGCTGCTTGCTGTGACCTTGAGCTCCGCACGCCTCCTCTCTGGGCCCCCGTGGCCTCACCTGTGGAGCCCAGGACTCCCTTTCGTCTGCGCGGCCGTCCCATTGGCATGCGTCCTTCTGTGCATCCCCAGCAGAGGGGACAGGTGTTCGAAACTGCTGTGCCAGCACTCGTGGATTTTCAAGAGCTGCCTACATCCTGGCTAGGGAAGATTTTTACAAATTAACAAGAAAAGGGAAACAAAATCTAAAAGGTGATTCTGGAAGGGGGAAAAAGAACCTGAGATTGGGCAAAGAATGCTCCAACAATGTGAAAAATCGGCAGATTTTATACTAAATCTATGAAGTCTTAAGATTGTATTTATAGAAACAGCATAGCAACAGTTCCTTTCCTTCCCAAAAAGTTGTCATCTTGTTGTTTTTAACTCTGTAGCAGGAGAAGCAGCAGCCGGGGCCACAGCACTGCTGCTGTGCTCTACGCCACACGAGCTCCTGCAACCGCCTCTGCTGGCTCCAGGACGACAGGGCCACACTGGCCGCATGTTTGCAGCTGCCCCAGCGGCACCCTTTATACAGAGATGCGCCGTGATGGCTGGATGGGGGCTGGGCAGAGCCCCCAGAGAACAGGACCCTAGTTTCCATTTCCATCGTTTACCTCATGCACTTACTGCAGAGGGTCAAGGACTACAGCCTTCAATATGGACTGAGGCTCAATGTCAAGAAGACAGAAATTCTCACCACTGGACCAATTGGTAGCATCAGGATGGATGGCGAAGAGATTGAGATTGTTCACAGCTTCAGTTTGCTCGGCTCCACGGTCAACACTCTTGGCACCAGTAGCCAGGAAATCAAAAAACGTATTGCGATGGGAAAGTCTGCGGTTAGGGACCTCTCCAAAATACTCAAGAGCAACAGTGTCTCTCTGGAGACTAAGGTCCGCCTGATACAGGCCATAGTTTTTGCAAGCACTTGTTATGCATCAGAGAGTTGGACAATGACTAGGGAGGACAGAAGGAGAATTGACACCTTTGAGCTGTGGTGCTGGAGAAGAGTATTGAATTTACCATGGACTGCCAAGAAAACAAACAGATTCATCGTAGAGAGGATTAAACCAGGCTGCTCCTTGGAGGCAAGGATTCTGGGGCTTCATCTGACATACTTTGGACATGTTGTAAGGAGAGACAGGTCTTTAGAGAGGGACATCATGCTGGGTAGAGTAGAGGGACAGCGCAGGAGAGGAAGGCCCTCTGTGAGGTAGATTGATTCAGTGACTGGGGTACTTGGGATGGGTGTGTCAGAGGCAGTGAGATTGGCACAGGATAGAGCACGATTTAGGGCTGTTGTACATATAGGGTCGCTATGAGTCGCAAACGACTCAACGGCATAACAACAACAACAACCTGGGGGAGGGGGCTCCTTCTGGATCCTGCGACGGAGGGCACATTAACGTCCCTTTCAGAATGTGTTCTTCAGCTACCTATCTTAACTAAAGTTACCAAACCACCGAGATAGGTAAGTCTGGGCTTCCAGCACAACACAGACATACAGACAGACATCCCCAAATCAGGAGTTTTCCCCAAGCTCCGCCTGCAGCACTCCCAAAGGCTGATATGCTTTCTGACATTGTTCATCTCATTTCTATGCAAGTGGAGTAACAGTCGCCAACACTCATAACATACACATTCTCCTCACCAGAAATTAGCAATGGATCTTGATTGCATGTTTGATCGATTTCAAATTGCAAGAGTTAGTAGAAATCTTCAATATTACTTGTCTTTGGTTTTAGTGATGAGTGTTTAAATTTGAGTAACAGTCACATGAACTGGGCTTCCTTGGAGGCGTTTGAATGGTGTCCTGTGACAGGCAGCGTTGTGCTTCAGAATACATGTTGCCACGCTCGATTGGTTAATGAAGGCAGCACCGTTCCTCTCATTGTGTCGTTCCTGGCGTCCATGTGATGGTCCAACTCCAGGCGGCCAGTATCAGTCCGTTTCCGCTCACTAGCCTAGGCTATTGATCTGCAAGTGTTCCATTTCATTTTTACTACCCCAATTTTCCTTGATTCATCCTTCTTACATTCCACATTCTAATTATGAATGGCTGTTTGCAGCTGTTCTGTCTCATTTCGAATCATGCCACATCAGCAAATGAACGTCTCAGAAGCTTTACTCCGTCCATGTCATTAAGATCAGTTCTGTTTGAGGAGGCAGCTCTTCCCAGCCGTGTTTTGACTGCCTTCCAGCCTGAGGGACTGATCTGCCGGCAATGAGTCAGAGGATGTTCAGCTGTTACTCAGAAGGTTTTCACTAGCCAGGTCATTTTGGGGTGTTTTTTTAAGAAGTGGATTGCCAGTCCTTCTTCGTCTGGAGGCTCCCCTGAAACCTGTCTGGCACAAGTGACCCTGCTGATGTTTGAAATACCGGTGGCCCGACTTCTGGCATCCCAGCACGATGCAAACCACTGCAGTACAGCAAACTGACAGAGGAGTGATGAGTGAAAAACTAAAACCAGAGGAGGACTGATTGATGCCTTTGGATTGTAGCGTTGGCAAAGAATACTGAATATACCATGGACCGTGGGAAGAACAAACAAATCTGACTTTGAGGGAGTACGGCCAGAGTGCTCCTTAGAATTAAGAAGAGCAGGACTTCCTCTCACACTCTTGACGCTTGTCATGCAGAGAGGCCAGTTCACAGAGAAGCACCTCGGTAAAGTGCAGGGTCAGCAGAGAAGAGCAAAGCTCTCAATGGAGTGATTGACACGAGCCCACAACAGTGGGCACAGACAGCACCGATTGAGAGGATGGCGTGGGACCAGAAATCGTTCTCTCTGTTGCACACGGACTCATTGTGCGCTAGAGCGATTCAGCGGCACCTGACGGCAGCAGGGACACTCCAAAGGCAGGAAGTGGGGCCGGCGAGGGGGAGGCAGAGCCGATTGGCTTCGTTTCTTATTGTCTCACTTTAAAAAAAAAATTATTTTATTATTTTGCTTGTGTGTGTACCACCAAATCAGATCTGACTGGTACAGGAGATTGTCCCTCCTTCCCTGGCAGAGCATCTGGTGGATTCGAACCGTGCGCCTCTGGGATTGTAGTTGCAGCTCCTTGCCACTAGGCCACCAGAGCTCCCCTGTTGTCTCACTTTTTATGTTGTTGTTTTCCTCATTGTTGCGGAAATGTTCGGCCATATAAAAGACGGGAGACTAGCTAGCTCATAGCTCATCCTCTCCCACCTGCCCCGGACCCACGTTATCTTGAAGCTCTTTCTAGAATCCTACCACTCCCTTTAGAAACATTTTAGTATGTGTGTCTTTAGAGTAAGGACTCTTCTTTTTCAATACAGGCACAATACTATTCTACAAAAGGTAATTTCTTATAAGACTACCTCATTCACAGGGGTTTGGGCATGTTGCTAGGAGAGGTTATCCCTGCTTGGAAAGATAAAGAGAGGAAGACCTTCAACGAGGTGGGTTGGCACGGTGACTGCGGCAGTGGGTGTAAGCGTACAGGAGATCATGTGAGAATGGCGCAGAATAGGACAGAGTTCAGATCCTGTGTTCATAGTCGTACTCAGTGGCACCTAACAACCGCAGCACGTGTTTCACTTTCTCTACTTTTCAGGCCACTCTGAGTCATGGTGACCTTGTGTACAGTGCCCACTCTTGCATGCCTTCATAACCGTTGGGCTGCTCGGCACCATTGTGACCACTGTGTTTGGAGTCCCTCCAGCCTCAGCGGCACCCCAGGCCACATTAAGTGGTCATCCTTCGCCTTCCCGCTGGCTAATTCTTAAGATGTCTAGAATTTTCTTCTTGTCTTAGTCTGAAATCTCCACTGAATCCTGCTCACGTGTGTGACCCTGCTGGTATCTGAGGTCAGGTGGGACGGATCCTAGCCTCACGAGAGCTACCACCTGTGACAGATTGACAGGCCAGGAAGAGAGAAATGAGTGAGGTCTAGCCAGTTCCGGCTCTTGAAGGCGGTGCTAAATGCCATACCTGTTTAATTTGTTTGAATGTATTCAAACCTGGATCCAAACACCATCCACACATTGTGGTTGGTGGATGTCCCTTTGACGTTTGGTTCTCTTATAAGTGAGTCTTTCTCTTCTCCTTCCCATCTGTTAGTGGAAGAACCTGAATCATTTGTCCTGGCTTCACGGTCCATCCTGGGTGCAGGTTAACATCCTCCTCTGGCCTCAGTGCTTCCAGCAAATAGATGCGGTTGCAACCGGAGTCCTGTCCCATTTTGGGTTTGAACTTTGGGACATCCACTACCTCGTGGGGGGTTGTGGTGCTCCTCTGAGAAGCGCTGACTGGAAAAGAAAGAACCTGACTTGAATGCACCACAGTAGATAGTTGTGTATTCATCTCTGTAATCTCTGTATATAGTATATAGTAGTGTATACGTCTCTGTGTCTTGCAAAGCTCTTTTCAGTTCTGTCACTATCTTTATCTTCATGGCAGTTTCTTTGGGAAAGGTGCTTAATTCCTCCTGGAGATGACTGTTCCTTATTAGGTGCCTGATGAGTTGAAAGGTCTGTGCAAGGTCAGACAAGTGTAAAACAGAATAGTAGTGAGGAACCCGGGCCGCATTGGGTTGCCAGCCACCTGTGTTGGCTCCCGAGGCCACAGCTGCCTCATTCCAGCTCCAGTAGCTACACTGTGCCCTGGCCCAACGGCCCTGGACTTAGAGTAAAGGTCATTCACACCCAGCCTACCACCCACCCATTGTTCCTGATTGAACAGTCAGTCACATGAGACCTTTAGAGAAATGGCAGGAAGCATCCATGATTAATCCAGATGCTTATGCCAAGAGGTTTAGGAGAACAGAACAAACCATCCAGTGTCATGACTTTATTCTCTAGGCCACAGCTGTCCCACGTTCCCTGCCCAGAGATGACCAAACTTGACTGACAGTCACAGGCTGTCCCTGGTCATGTAAAGGATCGGACTCCAGTGACTGACCAGCCTGCAGAGGAGCTCTTGCCTCCCTGTTGGGTTGGTACAGATGAGGTCTTGACCCTGTGAGCTTGCACAGACCCTCATCTGAGCGGCCTGAACAGGGATTGACAATATTGCAGTTGTCTTGCATAAATGAAGGAACTGGACAGTGGGCAGGAATGGGATTTTTTTCTTTCCAGTGGAATTAAGAAGATGAGGCTTAACTAAAGTTGATTTTAATTGCCACTGCCTTATTGTTAAAAGTTAATATAAGCCACAAGCCACTGCCATCAAAGAATCCCGTAGGATAGCATTGGACTGCCCCAGAAGGATTTTGTGACTCCAGCTCTTTATAGGAACAGACTGCTATTCTGTCTCCTGAGGAGCAGCTCTGGTGGGTTCAAACTCACAGCCTTTCCGTTAGCAGCCCAGTGCCTGGCCTACAGTGTCGCCAGGGCTCCTTAAACGTGACATGCTGGCCATTGGAAAGAACAAACTGTGGTTCTTACCAGAGCCAGCACAGGTGATGTTCTGGACGTTTAGTGGTTGCTTGGTATTGTTTTAATTTTCAACTCAAATAAAAGGGATTTATTCTAGAAGAGTCTCCGTAGCGGTCGAGGTCTACAGCCCATCTCTCTGTGCTGCCCTGGAGTTGATGTCTGAGGGTGGGGCACGTGTGATCAGGGACTGTACCCCACCCTCCACTCCCTCAGGGACCCCAAAATTAAAAGAAGGGCTATCTAGACAGTCTAAAGGACACTTTCATCCACTTCACTCCTTCTCTGTCCCACTCAGCCGTGGTCATTGAGTCCCCGCTCTGCCTAGCACTGTCCAGATTGAGGATGACTCAGGCCTGCTCACTCTGGTGGACAAACCTCTGGCTTTTCCTGGACTTTCTCCTTTATTCTCTAAGTAGGTGTTGCCTTGTGTTTCAGAGGCTGTGGAAATAGTAAGAAAAGGGGAATTGTTTTCCTCTCACAAATAAACACCAGTTCTCTCCTTTTCTGTCCTATTTACACTTGGGCAAAATCACCCTACACTTCCCTGTTCTTTACAGGAAGGACGCTGAGTGGCCTGGAAGTGCCGTGTGGCCTTCGGTTCACCAGGACGGTCATACTGTGTATACTTACTTATTTTCCCAGTGTCCACCAAGCCCCCACCCATGCTCTGGGGTTAGGGGCTGTGCAAGCAAGTCCTCATGATGTGGTCAAGGTATTTCCAGAGAGCACAAAAGTGAAGCCAGGATACAGCGGGCCGAGACAGCTCGGAGCGGCCTGGAGATCTGGATGGTGACCAGAGACAGCTGAGAGGGTAGCCACGGGGGCACGAGGCAGGGCCAGCATGGTGATGTCCAGGAACAGAACAGGGATGGAGGACCGCCTGGGCTGCAGAAGGACATTTACACAGAATACGTGTTGCTTACTCATCGATTGTAAGAAACCTCCACAAGAAACAGAAGCACCCACAACACCAAGGATTTGATGAGGAAGCGCTTCTGCACTTAGACATCTTTATGTGAAAGAGGAGACCGAGAGGCTGGATAGAAAGTTCCAGAATCATCCATGGACCTTCAGCTAGCTGCAGGGGCTGCAGGGACCCTTGTACATAGGCTACTTCATTGGGAATGAGCTCAGAAAATAGACCCATGGACTCATCATTGGCCCCTCAAGGCCATGGAGATACATGGAGGGAACCCCACACCCGCTGCCGCCAAGGAGGTTCTGGCTCACAGTGACCCTCCTGCAGGTTTCTGTAAATCATTATGGGAGGAGACCACCTGCCTTCCTCTCTCAGAGAGGCTGCTGAACCTGAACTGACAACCTTTCCGTTAGCAGCTCAATATACCATATACTGCACCACCAGAACACTGGAAGGAAGAGGCCCACAGACCGGAGGCACGGCAACGAGGGACGCCCCTTGAGAAAGGGAGCCGGAGGCATCGGTGGTGCGCATGCCCCAGGCCGCAGAGAGATCCAGGCCTAGAGCAGTCCCAGGATTTTATGAAAGTTCACTTGTGTACAGATAGGAGGGATTTTTTTTTCTTTTTTATAGCTCTTTCCAAAAACCATAAGTCAAAAGAAACCAAAGGCCAATCTCCTATATAAATATTTATAGAAAAAATACTAAATAAAATATTAGCAAATAGAATTCAGGAGCATATTAAATGCATTGTATACCACAACCAGATGGAGCAAATAACTGTCAGTATAATTTACCATTTTAGTGGCTCAAAGGAGGAAAACCATTTAATTGGCTCCATAAATGCTTAAAAGGTACTTAATGAAATCAGCAACCATCTTTTATTAAAAAGTCTTAATGAAATAGGAACAGTTGGATATTTCATTAACATATATGTGAGAGATTTCATTAAGTACCTTTTAAGCATATATACACGCATATATATTTAAAGTAGAAAAACAGCCACATATTTGGAGAAACACTAGCCACATGACTGTTAAAGCCAGGGTACCAGACACGAACCCCCACCGTCAGCATTATTACCTGACACGCTAGAAGACCTGATGAGTGCTGCTGTCAGAAAGAGGCGAGGGAGAGAAAAAGCGAACAAGAAGGCCGCAGCATGATGGCTGCACAATGGGAACAGAGTGAGGCGGGAGCCCCCCAGAGAAACCCTGAAAACCTGTTGCAAAATTAAACAGATACCAACTGCTCGGAAAATAAAATCGGAGAGGGGAAAAAAATGCCTTTATAACAAAAAACAGCGAAATACCAAGGAAAGAATGGAAAACGTACAAGGGCTCTATGAAAAAAAGGCTTAAAACACTGTCAAATGTCATAACAATGCAGGCCGCATGGAAGGCCACTAGTTCTTGATCAAAAGGGAGTCTTGCTGTCAGAGCCCAGCAGCTTCTTGGGTAAATTTGTCCATGGAAAACTACGGAGCTCTGATGGCATAGCGTATAATGAATCAGGCTGCGAACTGAAAGGCGGCAGTTTGAATCCAGCTGGACCTCTGAGGGAGAAAAACGGCCCAAATTGGCTTGGGGGGGTGGGTTGTAAGACCATGGGCCAGTGCTGGAGTTCGTATAGAAAAACCATGGCCAAGAAAATTCTACCAAAAACCAGCCCCCGCGTTAAGTATGTTGTCATTTTAAAAGCAATTCTTGGTCTCCCCATGAGCCAGTGAAAGAAAAGGAGAAATGCACAATTTGGCCCAAATCCATGTAGAGATTTTGTAAATCACGAGCTGACGTTTCAAACCAGTGGCAAAAAGATGGATTATTTGCTAAAGGAGCACAAATTAGAAACAGATTAAACTTGTTTTGATGATTTCTGTCCCTGATCAGTTGTACCGCCCTCTGCCAGCAGACCAGACTGTGTCCTGTCTCCAGCCCCGATGTCCTTCCTCCTTGAGACTGTCCCTCCTCATGTTTCCAAGGTCCTCTCACCCAACAGCATCCCTTGTTTCCCATCACCTCCCTTTTACCTGCCTCCAGCTCTTGTCCAGTCCTCCTCTGCTCACGGCACGTACACTGAGCTCCTGAGCTGTGTGCCGCGTGCCCTCTTGTGCTAGCAGTAAGACAGATGCCAGCTGGGCACTTGGCCGTTTGCTTCCCTCTCAGAACCAAGCTGCACTGCCGTCGAGTCGATTCTGACGGGCCGTGCCCCTGCTTGCTGGGATAGGCCTGCCCCTGGGGTTCCTGAAGCTGTGCTTACAGCTGGCAGCCGTATCCTCCTCTGTGGAGCTACTAGTGAGGCCTAACTTCCGACCTCGCAGCTAGGAGCTGAGCACTCAACCACTGCACCACCAGGCTCCTGCTCCACTCCTGGGGGGTGGCATGCAGGAGGTGTTTGGTAAGCATAATGAATGGCAGCTGCCCTCCTCACACCCAGGTTGTGGCCCCCCCGGTCCAGGTGGGTAAGGAGAACCTCCTGGCGTGCTACCTTGCCTGACTTTTTTTTTTTACCTTGCCTGACTTAAATGTGACTTGAGGCCAACAGAGCCATGTCCACCCCTCTTACTTAGCTCTTGGGGTGTGTGGTGTGTGCCCACTGAGGAAGAGAGGGTTCCTTTCCTGAGCCATCCTCCCACATCAGGCGAGCTCCAGGCCCATAGGACAAACCTCTTCCCAGCCGCCGCTCTGTGTCCACCTGCTTTCCAGGCTGCTCTTCCCAAGCACAGTCAGTGGGCGCACCTTGACCCCTGCCCCTTATGGGAGCCTGACCCAGAGGTGTAGGCCACTGGGAACATGACCCATCACAGACAGGTGAGGCCATCATGGGTGGCACTGCAAGGAGAGCAAGAGTCCCCCTTTTTTTTTTATTTTATTTTTCTTTATTAGTGTGTGTGTGTGTGTGTGTGTGTGTGTGTGTGTGACTGGTACAGGAGGAGATTGTTCCTCCTCCAGCAGAGCATATGGTGGATTTGAACCATGCACCTCTGGGATTGCAGTACACCTCCTTGCCACTAAGCCACCAGAGCTCACCAAGAGTCCCTTTTGTTAAACACAGTGGAGCTTATTGTTTACCTGTTTGTTGTTGTTACGTGCCACTGACTTGAGTACAACTCATAGTGACCCTAGGAACGACAGATGTGACCTTTGTCCTATCCTGTGCCGTCCTCGTCATTTCTGATTGCAGCCCATTGAGGCAAGTCACTGTGTCAATCGTCTGGTTGAGGGTCATGTTTTTCAGGCAGAGAGAATCTGTCTTTAGGTATTTCTCTTCTTCATCCCAGATAACTTTATGATCTAGTATCGAGACTACCAATGGCTTCTGACTCAGGTCCAGGAAGACACACTGCTCTTTGAAAGCTGCCTTGTAGACTCCCCGCTGCCTTGGTGATATACTTTGTTTTAACAACTCCTGGTGTCAGCGGGACTGTTTGGAGTTGAAATATCTTCACGTCTTGCCCTGGTGCCATACCTGGGCATGCAGGAGGGAGCGTGGGAGAAGATGCCATTTCTAACGTGGATATAATTTCAGCTCCACTGACCTTGACCATGTCCTTTTAAGTTCCTCATAAAAATTGAGTGTTGGCCCAGAGAATACTCTGAAATGATCTGGAAGGGGCTGATTGAATGAACTACATATTCTCGGCCAAATGAAAATTACCCGCCCTTTGAAGTCAGAGCAGAGCATAAAGCAGCGCGGGTTCATAGATCAGGGGAAGCCTTTTCGTCAGCTCATAAAAAGGTGCAAGAGCTAGATTTTTATAATAAATAGTTTTGCTGAGCAAACAGTATGTGTGGTTATTACAGACTTAGGGAAAGAAATGGTTTTAGACTAATGTCAGGCTGCAGATACTGACGTGGCAGTTGAACCTGCAGGCTGGATAGAATGAAAGCCCTTTGGAGTATTGTTGACGCGCCAACTCTGAAAGCACATGCCGTTCAATTCGTTAGTGCACTTCTAAGATAACATTTGTGCTTGAGGTACTAACCTCGGGCCACGCTCTTGCTTATTGAGGGCAGGTGGGTAGTTTTATTTTGTTGGGACAGAGAGGGTAGTGAGTGATAAGGACTCGGTAGAAGTTGTATTCTAAGATGAATCAGAGTCCCACCATCTCTGTCCTGTTCTGTACACGCTGATTCCTCCACGTTTTCAATTAGAAGACAAGTGTGAATGTTTCCCTTGACATCTTCAGGAGCCCTGGTCTCGTTATAGATACTAGCTAGTTGTAGTCTAGCCATCCTCTTAGAAAGAGTGGCCCCTTGTAAGAATCAGTGCCAAGCCTGCAGACTTAAAATCCTATTCTAGATTTGTTTCTTAGGGAGCTCTGGTTGCCTAGTGGCAAGACGCTGCACTGCAATCCCAGAAGTACGCGGTTCAAATCCACCAGATGCTCTGCTGGAGAAGGAGGGGGCAATCTCCTCCTGTACCAGTCAGATCTGATTTGACGGTACACGTAAAAATGATACAATAAAAAAAATTTTTTTTAAAAATAGATTTGTTTCTTGTAAACTGGATCCCTGCTTCTTGCCGTATTTCGGTCTGTGGTTTCTGGTCCATCCTGTGACTGGGCCCTGCAGCCCCTCTGGGTCCTGCTGCTGTCAGCCTTCCCGCATTGAATAGTCCTGATTCATTTGAGCAGAACTCAAGATGGTCATTATCTTTTGAAAGTCCTGGAAAGACAAGAATTGCTCTTGTGATGAAAGGTGAGCACCGTCCTTGTTACCATGGTCAGTGCTTTGGTTAGGTTAGCAGTTGCTTGGTAACAGAAGTTAAACTGACCGGAAGAGATGGAAAACTTGAGACATGTTTCCAGTGATTGCCTCCAGCCACCAAGAGCCTTTCCTGCTGAAAGGTGCCACTGAGCTTTTCAATGGGATTTGGAAATCTCGAGATGGAGCACTGTTTTCTGGATGTTAGCTATATTAAAGGGCATCTAAGACCAGTGACTGTTGGAGAAAGAATTCACAGTGTCTTTGTATTCACGAAGGAGCCACCAAACCCTGCCCTGGACTTTTAAGTCAGCAGGACTGTGCAGCCCTTCTAGGTCCCCATCCTGCAATCTGGTAAAGCAGATCTCTTGGGACCCTTGTTCTGGGCCTTTCAAAACTGGTGACAGCCAAAAGGAGTGATGATGGTGGTGGTGGTGGTGGTGGTGGTGTCCCGTCAAGTCAGAACTGACCCATAGCTACCTTCCAGCAGGTTTTTGAAGGCAGTTAATCACACAGGAGGAGATTGCCTATTCTTCTCCCACAGAGCAGCTGGTGGATTAGAACTACATTCCTTTGGGTTGCCAGCACAATTCCTAGGCCACCAGAGCTCCCTAGACAAGGAGTGAGAGGTGTGTGAACACAGGTGAGGGTGGGCCATGGCCTTGGCGCAGCCCTTTCTCCACCCTTCCGATCCCACACATTGGTTCCCTCATCCCTAGTGGAATCACAGCAAGAGGACCCACCAGTAGTCAGCCCTTACCCCACCTTCATCGTGGGACAAAGAGGTATTGTGAGCCTTCCATGTGCCTTTCTTCGTAAACTGGGCGTAAGAGACACATAGTAGGTTCTGCCTATTTCCTGCCCCTTAGACACTATCACATAGTCACTAAAGTCCCAGGGAGGCCTGGTCTTACAGTAAAAGAGCCAAAACAAAAGACTCTACTAGAGTCTAGAGGAGAATTTCTCTGAAAGGAAGTCCCAAACCCAGCAGCCTATGGGCTCTGAAGCAGGACAGATGGACCATGGATGCCCAGGTAGCATGATGGATGTCCTCAGTGAGATAAGGAACAGCGTTACCAAGGAGTAATGTGGTTGTTGTTTTAACAAACCTAGTGGAAATAATAGACATGAAAAATAGGAAAACTAAATCAAAGAATAAAAAGAAAAGATAAATGGCAGGCTAGGTAAGCAGAGGTGCAATTAGGAGAAAATGAAGAGCCATGGAGAAGACAGCAGGAGAGGATAAAGAACCATCAAGTGTGGAATGGCAGGACAGATGGAAGAGTGCCAGCAGTATCCAAGTGCTCGGTGTCCTGGCTGGAGAGGAAGAAGTCTTGGAATGGTGAAGATAAGTTACAAGGATTAAAGGTCAAAGCCTTCATCAGAGGGTCCAAGAGGAGAGATTAGGAACCCCGCACCAAGGCCCAGGCACAGGATTGCCTCACCCACCCAGCACTGGCCATCTCAGTGTCCCAGCCCACACCCAGCTGTCCTGATGCACCCAGGAGAGAAGGTGGATGAGGTGTCGGCTCCCCTTCCCCTGTAAACATCAGGGGCTTCTCAGGGGCTACGTCTGACCTTCTAACCCTGTGACACAGAGACGACATGGAGGAGCCGTGTCTGCTGCCACCTGTAAGTGCCCTGTCCAGCCCCAGGGATCTCCCGGCTGCCGCCAGGTGTCCACAGAACTAGTGAGCGAGGGAATGAATGATGCTAGTCACCAGGAAGTTTGCTGGCTGTATCTGGACTTTGTCAGTGCATGGTGCGTTAACTGCTTGACAACCAAAACTGTGTTGAAAAGTTGCCATTTACCTCGAGAAGAGCTCATTGGCTTTTTATCCCACTTTGTGATCACGGGATCTGTGCTCACAGTTTCCTCTGGGCACGGTCAGGTCTTCTGTGCCTGGTGTTAGGACTTTTAACACCCTGTGAACACTTTGTTTGTTCGTATGTTTGTTTAGTTCTGGGTTCTTGGCCGCATTAGAAGGCCGGTTTTCCTCTCAGCCTGGCGGCTGTGCTTGGAGGCGAGGCAGTGATGTGTTCTATGCTTTGAACCACCCCTCCCCCACCCCCCTGGTTGCAAGGCCTCGTTGGGTATTCCTCTTAGTGAGAGAGACAAGCAGATGATGCTAAAAATAACTTCATTTAACTAGGCCATTTTACAAATGGTTTCAGACTTTTCTCAGGCCTGACTGAAGCAGATACTATTTTAGAGAGGGTACAGCAGTTGATCCTGACCACAGGGCATCTTGGAACCCTTCAGGGAAGTGATAAGATGGCCTCAGCTCACCACACATATCAAGACAATCCCAGGATTGAGAGGTCGCAGTGTGCCACCTCAGCTCATGTCCCCACCTCCTGTCCTGGACCATGTCCTGCACATGGACCAGCAGGTACCTGGTTCAGCACACATCTGGGTCAGCGAGGTGGCAGCTGAAGACTCTGAGCTCCAACTCTCTCTGAGGGGGGCGTGAGCACCAGAGGTGCTGGAGGGACAGACCCAAGCATTGTGGTCTCCAGAGAGCTCAGGGCTGAGAGGAGTCAATGGCTGAGGCCTGGTACCCCACCATGGTAAAGATGGAGGCTCGCAAGGCATGAGAAAGGGAGAGTTCAAGGTGGGCAGGAGCCACGTGCTCAGTGCTAAGGGTGAGTGATTGATGACTCGGGCCCCTGTAGAGAGTAGAGTGTGGAAGTGAAGCCAGAAACAGGGAGGAGATGCTGGCAGCATCGGAGGCTGAACTCCCACCGAGGGCCTGCGGAGTTGTGATGTTCACCTCTGGTCCCTGTGGGTAGAGCAAGAGCCACCTCAATCTCCACAGTCCCCACCCCGCAGCCTGCTTCCGGAAACTGGACCTGACCAGGCCCTGCTCAGGTCTGTCAGCATTCCCCACTCTTAGGATGTTATATGATGTATATATATATATATAGCCTTCGAATTATACAAGTATATACATTCAAAATGAAGGGGTAACATGAGACATCTTCATAGGTTGGGAAAAAGAAGGGAGAGGGGAACTCCACCTTTAGGAGCTGATCGGCTGGATGGTGGCCATTCACTCAGGTGTGCTCAGTGCTGCCTGCAGTCCCTGGGGCGGCATTTCTTCCCCTCCTGCTCTCTGCTCCACAGCCCTCTTGCAGTTCTTTCTCTGCACCTGGGCCTTTGCTAGCCTTGTCTTTGTGACACACGGGCTTGGTTAGAAGGATCCTTCCCACAGCTTTCTCTCATCCAAGCCCAGCAAGCTTCTAATCACCCTCTAGTCCACAGGTCACTCCTCCAGGACATAAACTCACTGCCCCTTAAAGTTTACTCTGTGATCATTGGAGTTGCTATTGTCAGTTTGATCCCATTTGGATAGTTCTTAAAGGAGCAAACAACAAGAAAGGAATACACTGTTCAAGACAGACATTCTTTACTGTTGTTATGTGCCGTTTGGTTTTAATATTTCGAGGACTAATTTTGGTTTCAAAATCATCTCAGGGTAGTTTCAGGGGTTTTTCCAGCCCTCATGCCTCTAGAAAGAGTTGTTTGCTGGAGAATTTGGAATTCTGTGCTGTACTTTCCCTCCTTTGAGCAGGACTGTCCTGTAGAATCTTGGACCCGAATGTTCAGCAGTGGCAGTCAGACGGAATCCAGTGTTGCCGGTCTCGTGGCAGAGGAGACAGTACTCGTTGGAGGCAGTTAGCTTCTCATCCCATCCCCTCCTCCCACCCCTGGCCCGCTCGCTCTCCATCTGTTGCTCCGGGGGCATAGAGACCCATTACAGCTCTTTGTATGGTCACTTGTAAGCTTTTAAGACCAAAGGCACCATACAGCAGACTGAGAGGTGGCACCGAGCACTAAACGTGTTAGTGAGCCAGTTAACTCGGAGATCCCTTGAGACCAGGACTCTTACCCACCAAACCAAGGAGTCAAATCCTGTCAGGCAGTTGGCTGTACATACGCAGCCTTAGCAACTGCTCTTTGTTTACCCTGGTTTTTATGTATTTGAAATGTTTAAAGTTACTGCTGTTTATTTATAAATAGAAGTCTTTCTTTGTTTATGTTGTTGTTGTTGTAGTAGCATACCATGGGGTCGGAACCGATCCATAGCTGACCCTCTGGCAGTTTTTCAGAGCCAGTTAATCTCCTGGGTGGAGACTGCCCATCCTTCTCCCGCTGAGCAGCTCGTGGCCTCGAACCACGTGCCTTCGGGATTGCAGCTCAGCTTCTTGCCACTAGACGACTAGAGCTCCCTCTGTTTATATTGAAATATATAATCAAATAAATAAATGTTTAATAAATATATCTTGCATAAATTTTAAGAAATAATAAATATATCACATCAATAAATGTTTATATAGAAATATATATGACATATTTTACCAGTTTAGCCATTTACAGATACACAACTTTTTGATAGCAGTTATATGACTTCATTTTACTCTTAATCGTAAACTGATTTTACTCCTATTGTGATTGGTTTCATCCCTGCATCTGAGTTTCATGAGCAGAGACCTCTTTGTTTCCGCTCTTCCTCCCACTCCAGTACCCACTGATAAATTTGCCTGTTGTCTTTTTATGTACATGAGACCCTACAATCTAAGTCTTTTGAGGTATGTAATTGGGAGTGGAATTGATAGCTATTCTGTTTTTCCCAAGACCACGATATTGTTTTCCACGGTAGCTGTACATTTTTATATTCTCACCAGCAGTGGGTAAAGGTTCCAGTTTCCCCACTTCCTTGTCGACATTTGTTATTTTCTGTGTGTGTGTTGGGAGTTTTGGTTTTTACTGTAGTGGGAGTAATGATAGCTCATTGAGGTTTTGATTTGTATCTCTCTCATGGCTAATGATACTGAACATCTTTTCACATGTTTGATAGCCATTTAAATATTGTTTGGATCCTTTGTTCCTTTTATGATTGGTTTCTTTGTCTTTTTGTTACTAGGTTGTAAAAGTATATGTTGTTGTTTTTTGTTAGGTGCTATCGAGTCGAGTAAAAGCTCCATGTATATTTTGGTTATTTGATTTTTACTAGATAAGTGATTTCTGAAAATACTCTCCCAACTGGTAGCTTATCTTTTCACTTTTTAAAAAAATTATTATTTTTGTGTGCTGAAACCGAAGTGGGGGGTGGGGGGATTACCATTTGAGTAAAGGTTTACAAAGCAAATTGGTTTTTCACTCCACTATTCATATGTATTTTGTTCCATAACATTAATTTCAATTCCTACACTGTAATCACCTTGATTCCCAGCCCTTCCCTTGTGCCTTCTCTCTCTTTAACAGTGCTCTTACACAGCGTTTGTCCTGTTGTATCTCATTATTTTGCTTAGTATCATTTGCTTTTCCAAAAGAGTGAAAAGAGAATTTATATACTAGAAGGAATGATTTGACCATGACATTGTCTAACAAGGAGCTCACACCTAAAAGTAATATAAAACTTCAGCACCCTAATAAATAAAAGACATTCGAATAACAAAATGGGCAGTTAGTTGTCAGGTGCCATCAAGTTGAATGTGACCCATAATGACTGATTTTTGCTAGATCCATGACTTAGATCTACAGATCTGAATCCTGTCCTGTCCTGTGTCATCCTCACACTTCCTGACACACTAGGGCCCATTGCTGCAGTCACTGTGTCATTCCACTGGGTTGAGGGTCTTCCTCTCCTTTGCCAGCCCTCTGCCTTTCCAAGCGTGATATCTGTCTTCAAGGAATAACCTCTCCTAGCAACATGCCTGTCGTATGTGAGACAAAGCTTTACCATCTTGGCCTCCAAGCCTCTGGCTGCACTTTCTGCAGGACGTATCTGTTCTTTTGTGGCATTATTCACAATAGGAAAGATACCGAGAATTCTCCTTTCTCTCTAGCATCTTTGAATTAAATAGGGTTTAAGTCTTTTGAACCCCCATTTATTTTGTCTTTTGCTTTCTGTACTTTTGTTACTATGTTAGATGATCCATTGTTAAAATCTCAGTCCAACAGCATTGCCTGTGTGTGTATTAAGAATTGTGTGGTTTCGGTTTGCACGGTTAGGTCCTTATTTCATTTTTAATTTGGTTCAGTGTAAGTGTGAGGCATATATTCTGCTTCTCTTTTCTGCTTGTGGAAATTCCTTTTCCTCCGCACCATTTCTTGAGGAGGCTTTTCTTTCCTCATGGAATGGCCTCAACACTCTTGTCAGAAATCAGTTGACTGAACATGGGTGGGTTTATTTCCTGTTCTATTCATCTTCTATGTCAGTATCAGGCTTTTGGGATTACTGTAGCTATATAATGATGTTATTGTTGTTGTTGTGTGCCATCAGATCTCTTGTGACTCATAGTGACCCTGTGTACAAGAGCCCTAAACCCTGCTCTATCCTGTGCTAGTCTTTTGTCTCTGACACATCTACCCCCATTTCCCCAGTCACTGAATCAATCCATCTCATCGAGGGTCTTCCTCTCCTGCGCTGTCCCTCTACCCTCCAAAGCATGAGCATGATGTCCCTCTCCAAGGACTGGTCCCTCCTTGCAGCATGTCCAAAGTATGTCAGATGGAGCTTCAGAATCCTTGCCCCCAAGGGGCAGCCTGGTTTTACCCTCTCTAGGACGAACCTGATTGTTCTCTTAGCAGTCCATGGTATATTCAATTCTCTTCTCCAACACCACAGTTTAAAGGCATCAGTTCTTCTCTCATCCCTAGTTATTGTCCAGCTTTCTGATACATAGCAAGTAATTACAAAGACCATGGCCTGAATCAGGCTACCTTTGTCTCCAGCAACATTGTTGCTTTTCAGGACTTTAGAAAGGTCTCTGACAGCAGACTTTCCCAATACAGTTCATCTTTTAATTTTCTGGCTGCGGGTACCAAGAATGTTGATTGTGGAGCCAAGCAAACTGAAGCTATTAACAGTCTCAGTCTTGTCAGCATTTACCATGATGCTGCAGTCAGCTCAATGGTGAGAATCTTTGTTTTCTTGATATTGAGCTTCAATCTATATTGATGGCTGCAGTCCTTGACCTTCTGCAGCAGCACTTCAGGTCCTTCTCAGTTTCAGCAAGCAGGGTTGTGTCATCTGCATAAACACAGATTGTTGATGAGTCTTCCTCCAGTCCTGATGCTGCCTTTCTCCTCCTAGAGCCCAACTATATATTTTTAAATTTTTATATGTTATGTTCTCCTACTTAGTACTTCTCTTTAACTTTGCTTTGGTTGTTTGGGATCACTTACCTTCTCCTATAAAGTTAAGAGGTGGTTTTCTTATTTCTGTAAAGAAAGCTGTTGGCATTTTCATCAGTATTGCCTTGAATCTACAAATTGTTCATATAGTATTGACATCTTAATAGTTTTTACTCTTCCAAAGAATCCATGAACATGGAATACCTTCATATTTATTTAAACATTCTCTAATCTCTTAACAGTGTTTTCTTTTTATATTTTCTTCAAAGTCTTTCATATTTCTGGTTATATTTATTGCTAAGTTGGTGTTATTGTAAATAAAATTTATTTTCCTCATTTTTCTTTCAGATTCCTCATTGCTGATATATATAAACTCATCTGATTTTTGTGTGTTGGCATAGAAGCTGTCCTACAACTTTGCCAAATTTCTTTACTTACTCTTGATATTTTCTGTAGAAGAGAGTGTGTCATACATGAATAGAATTAATTATACTTTCCCCCCCTATCTGGAGATGGTTTATTTGTTTTTCTTGTTCTGTTGATCTGACTAAGGCTTCCAAAAATAAATAGAAGTAGTGAGAGTACCATTTTCATGTTCCCAGTTTTAAGGGGAACTTCTTAGTCTTTCTCCATTAACACATTGCTGCAAATGACGGTAATACATCGAAAAAAGCACGGTCGTCAATTTAAAAGTGTGCGGCAATGTGTTAAGTATAGTGACTGTTGACTTTTCATATATGCCATGAATCATATAAAGGAATTTCCCACTGATTCCCATCTTCTTAAAGGCTTTCATTAAGAAAGAATGTGGGATTTTGTCAAACACTTTATCCTCATCCATAAAGGTGGTCTTGTAGCTTTTCTCCTCTGTCCTACTGATGTGATGTATTATATAGATTGACTTTTCTAATGTTGAACCATCCTTGCATTCCTGGACTAAACCCCATGTATTTAAGCTTTTGTGGCTTCATTTCTCCTGAGAGTTTGGGCATTTCTCAGAAGCAGGCAGCCCCTCACCCCACCCAGGTCCTTTCCAGTGGGCACCGTCCTCTCTCTAATAGTCCACACGGCTTCCCCCACACCGTGCCAGGTCCTGGTCACTCTGTCCTGTCATCGGCCTCCCCGAGCCTGCTAGCTGCCGACTAACATGTTCTCTCCCTCTCCCCTTCCTAGGGCTGACGAAATCGAGATGATCATGACTGACCTCGAAAGAGCAAATCAGGTAGGATTTTAATGGCTTTAGGCATAAACCCACAATAGTGTGCCCGTTTCTCTCAGTTCAAGATATTTCTAAGCTTGAAAGTCACTTATTCATGTTTGGGTTTGGGGTGTTTTGTTGTTGTTGTTAATTTTTTTAAGTACAGCTTGTCAACATTGACTCTTTCAAATACTACAATAAGTAGAGGGTATGTACATAAGAAGCCCAAGGCATTTTTTTCATATCTCAGAGAGCCCCTGGTGAACATCTTGCATGAAGTGGCTATTTCTCAGGTTTTTCCTAATCCATCTCTTAAGTGTCTGACTTGATACCCATGGCATCCATTTTTTAGTCCTTCATCACTTCCTTCTCGAGAACTCAGGAGTTCCCAGGTGTGAGCCAGGTAGGTGCTCAGAGGAGGCTCCCCGACAATGGCTCACTCCTGACCCTACATTGAGGCATCGGGGGGGGGTGCTTTATGACTCATACCTAGCAGGGTGTTCAGCACAGACTGGGCCCAAGCATTTGGTGGCCGCCTCGAACCCCTTTCTTTCTCAAGGACTCCGTATTAAATGTACTGAAACATTTTTGCTTTAGCAAATGGTGTTTCTGGTTTAGAACTAAACCGCTTCCCCTATTTATTTTCTTTATGCAAAAAACTAGCCGATACCGCACTGCCCTTCTGCGCCCCAGAAGGCCACGGCCGCAGCCTTTCCCAACTCAATTTTACAGCTGGGTAGCCACAAGCCCAGGAAAGTTAAGTGGCTGGTCTCGGGTTGCCCAGGCAAGCACAGCCCCGGGGAGCTGACATTCTCCTCGGGCCCCTGTGGTCTCCACTCGTCATCTTGCACGCCTTCGTCAGGGCACCTGCTCCTTTGCTCGTGGTAGTTACCACATCTCAGCATCACCTCAGGAAAGCGCCTCCTTGTCCGTTCTCTGACCAATAAGACGTCCTGACGTCAATGGAAATAGAAAGCTGATACATGGGAGTGGTCCTGGAACGTGTGGATTGGGTTTGGCTTGAAGGAGATCTCTGCAGACCCATCACTGCCTATCCAGGGCCTGGCACAGAATAAGCACCCAGAAGAGGTGGGTGGAGCACATTCTGAGAGCAAGTGCCATGATAGCGTTAGTTGTGATAGTAGAGTAATAATAGCTGACACATACCCAACACCTGCTTTGTGCTTGGAAACATTCTGACCGCTTTATGTGAGTTAACTCCAGAAACCCCCGTGAGGTTGGTACTGTATATGGCCCCTTTGCCAGGACTGGAGCCCCCAAAATCGTAACTTCAGAGCCCATGTTCTTCCCCACCGAGCCCACTCGCGTTGCTTTTCTTTCAGCACCATCAAGTTCCCAGATGATTCAGTCCACATATCTCATTGGTCTGAAGCGCTGCCTCCCTTCACAGTAACACTTACAGATTTATACTTTGATTTGTGTTCCATGTACCACATCCTCTAAAGCCAGTCTCGGCCATATCTCCCTTTGATAACACTTTCCAATAATCCCTAACTTGTTAAAAGAGAAGAGCTTATCCTCTGAATAATACTTTGCACAGCTCGGGGTCACCTATCTGGTCCCAGTCCCAAGGGCACCACGGAAAGTCCGCAAAGGTGAGACCCCAGACAGGACCTTTGAGAAAGGTACAAACTCAGAAGAGAACGCGGTCCAGGTCCTAACTCTGTACTTCAGGATATGTTGACTTGGGCACATCCTCTCTTTATCTTTTAAAGACAGAGGAGGGCAGAAGAGAGGAGCAGTTCCTAGTGCTTCCTTTGCTGAATTGTTTGGAGGAGTAAAGATAGAAACCTGTTAAGAAGTTGGAATTAGAAGAAATGTTAGTTTTATAGTTTTCAAACAAGTACAGATTTGGCACAGAGAGTGGATGGGCCCTGCCTTAGCAAAGCCTCAGCGGTTGCACTTTGGGTTGGGGTCAAGGGGCTAGCAGGAGTGCATGAATCAACAGTGCAGTGTGAGTGAAGAGCCTACACGCTGTCAGAAATTACTGCCACCTCAGGCTGCATTATGGAGAGTTTCTCTCCTGAAGGAGGCCCTGAGTCGGCTCCAGTCTGCAGCCATTACTGCATGCCTGGGGAGGAATGTTTTCTTCTAGAAGCCACACTGGGAGAAGAGAAGCTGCCCAGGGTGCATTCTGAGCCCCTTGAAGGGCAGGACAGGGAAGGGGCCCTTATCACCAAAGCAGCAGGAGGGATGGAACAGTTCCTCCTCTTTGCAGGCAGCACAACAAAAGAAGAATCATTTCAGGAATGTGGGTGTTAGGAGGTTAGAAAGGGGAAAGCTTTTGACGAAAACCTTGTCAGTTCTGTCCTTGTAGCTTGCTCTGGAGCTGACCAGAAAAACAGGGCAGACTTTTGAGAGTACGCAGGGTAGAAATGTGACAGAGTGGGAGGGAACTTCCTCCTAAGTCAGAGTTTTCTATTGGTTCTAGCGCTGCACAGACGCTCAATGCTGCCTCTGGAAGGACTGAGCTCCCTGTCAGCAGAGCTGTGCAAATGACAGAAGAAGAGAGTATGAGTTGAGGGAACAAAAGGAGGGCTTGCCCTCAACGGATCTCCTTTAGCCTTGGTTTCTAGGATTTTATAAAATGATGTGACCTCAGTGGTAGAAGGGAACAGCTAACTGGAAACACCAGAACATTGAAAGAGTGAAACTGGGGGAATGCTAGGAGCAAATCTAATATAAAGTCTAGAGGAGAGTCCAAGCAGGTGACATATATGGCCTGGGCCTTCACCAGGGAGAGTGCCTCCCCAGGTGGATGTACAGGGGCCAGGTGGCCGGAAAGTGGATAAGACAGTCAGGTAGCCCCTTCCAGAAAACCAGAATTGCCGACAGGCAATGGATTGAGGGTAGGAGGTGGGGAAGCTTCAGTGGAGATGTGAATGGCAGTGAGATGATCCAGGTGTGGGTCCTTGAAGGCACCACCCAGCTGCATGTTGGAGGCTCGGTGGGAGTGGAGAGACCAGAAGCAGCAGAGCAGTGAGGGACCGTCATGGTAGAGCAGGGCACTGACCATTAGGGTTCGTGCCTGTTCCAGTGGATATGTCCCCTCGAAGTGCCAAGTACTAGTTTGTTGGCATGACACATCAATTTCTACAGAGACCCAGTTGCTAAGGCTTTCTGTTGTGGAAAATGAGACTTGGCAGCAGAATCAGTGTCCTGTTTCCACCTGTTAGTTAAACCTTAAGGCATTTGCCTTCATCCTCACCATCTTGATTGGTAACAGTAAAGGCTCAGCACTTTTGAGACTTTGTGCTTAATAACCACGACTGGCACCTAGCAGCCATGGGGACATGGAGACAGTAGAGGGGCTGGCAGCCCTGTTGTCCATGACCCCCTGCTCTCCATGACCCCCTGATCCGCCACAGCCCGGGCACCAGGCGGGAGTCCTCTGAGTGAGGTGTCCCCCTCCTCTTAACTTGCCTGACTTTTATGGAGTGTGGGTACCTAATGGAAGACCCTTCCAGCCGAGATTAGGGATGGAAACCACAAGTGAAATTAACGAGAAGGTGGCAGGTGGAGAGAAAAGGGCAGGGTCTCCGAGGAACTTGCGCAACTTGCAGCATTTTCTTTGACGCAGCCATGTGCGCTGATGGTGAAGACTAACTCTCTGGGTTTAGAGGCAGGAGACCTGAGTTTGAATCCCAGGATCCCAGACAGCCTTGCGAAAATCCCTGATCTCCCAGAACCTCCCTTTCCCATCTCTAGGATGAGGGTAGTAATTCATACTTCTCTCAGGTCTTCTTTCATTTATGGCCCCCCTAACTCAGCCAATACCTTGAGCACCTCTGGAGACCACCTGTCCCAGAGGCTTGGCACCTTGTAGGTGCTGGTTTTCTGTGCCTCAGACAAGCAGCTCTCTTCAGGTGGGTGAGCTGTTACCCCCTGACCTGACTCCATCACCCAGCGGCCTCCTGGAAACCTTGATTCTCCATGTAATAAATTGGACTCTCCTGGTGTCCATTAGGGACCTCACCAGGGCCTGGAGAAAGCTTCTGGAACCATGGAGGCAGAACGGGGTGGGAGGAGGGAGGGAGATTGGCTCTTGTCAAGCAGTGTTGACATGGATGGAGGTGGTTCCAGCTCGCAGCCTGGTAGACCTGCTGAAGCAGATCCAAATCTGTCTCCGTCCTGCCCCAGATGCACGGCTGGAGTTCAAATGGGAGCTTTGATCTTGACGCACTGGAGCGCTCTTCTTCAACCCTCCCACTGCTTCTCGGCGTTTCCCTGCTCTCAGAGCCCTTAGCTGCTTCTATGCTTCTCATCTCTAATTGTTCTACTTTGTACATGTTTAGCTACACTGATCATGTCCACTCTTGTAAAAGATGTTGCACTCGAAGTTTAAATTCTCACTGAATATAGGATCAAAGTTACACCACCACCTGTCAGTGTCTCGCCGTCAGTCACCATCTCCCTCACCCCCCCCCCCCCGCCTTTGTCCCCATCGCCACTGTGAGAGCAGCACACGCTTTTCTGATGGTGGCTGGTGAATCCAAAAGGAAAATGGTCCCATTTCAGAGGTGGGAAGCTCGATACTTAGATTAAGTAGCTAGCCTGTGGCTTCTGATCTCTTACACCCAGAGCTCTGGCTCTTGCCCACTGCGTGCCCAGGGAAAGCCTGGCTGGCTCTCCTGCAGTATCGCTTTCCTCCTCCGGGGATCCGGTGAATGGGCCCCTCCTGCAGGCGGCTCCTTCCTCCTCGGCCACTGTCCTCTGGCCTCCGATTGGCTGCATTAAAAGGCTACGTTAGACAAAGGGTTAAACGTTGAAATAAGCCTGATTCTCACAAAAGGAGTAGCATTTACACCCTTTACGTTTATGGAAATACTTTGCGCCGGCAAACAACTACAACACTGTGCGCATTTTAGGAAGAGAATGGCCGGAGTGTCTTTAATTCAGTGTTTACCCGTGAGAATTACTCCCAGGAGCAATCCTGCAATAAAATCTTCTTGGTCTATGAGAATAGAAAGAAATTGAATCAAAAGACTCTATTTCCACTTGTATTTATTCAGTCTGGGAAATTCAGTGGGCCGGAGCATTAGTATCAGCAGGGGATTCCTTGCTCCTAGCGTTAAATTACTGTCATAATCGCTCAATTATTTCTTCCTTGTACTGTTTAAAATAAAAATCCATCACATTCTGTGTTTTTTTCCGAGCATTTATTAGGTTGAGTGTTTAGGAAAATCAATTATGGCCAGTCAGGCATGAATTGATGAATGTTCTTGTAATAATTGTCAGTTGTTAAACCGAATGTACTTTCTTTTTTCCCCTCTTTCATTCCCTCCAGAGGGCAGAGGTGGCGCAGAGAGAGGCGGAGACCTTGAGGGAGCAGCTCTCGTCGGCCAACCACTCTCTCCAGCTGGCCTCGCAGATCCAGAAGGCTCCGGACGTGGTGGGTAGTCCGGCGGCCAGGCCCCTGCTGCCACAGCCGCTACTTCACGTCACAGCTACTTTGTCGCTTTCCTCCCTCGCCTCTCTCTTGGCACAGAGCTGCTTTCCCGGTGGGGAATACGCCTGACAGCTCAGGGGTGGAGCCAATTATGTCAGAAGGACAGGTCTTACTGAATAGACAGTGATGCGGGGGGTCAGCACAAGGCCTCCTGGTGGCACAGACATGGAGGCGGTGGGGCAGGATCCCGTGCGCCAGGGGAGGGGAGTAGACAGTGTCTGGGTGGAGATCTTGATCAAGTCCTTGGCAAAACCACTAGGGAAAGTTGGAAGCTGGTACTCCTGGATACATGTGTCCACAGTGAAAACCGTTAATGGGGGTGCTGCTAGAGAGGCCAGTGAGGAGGCAAAGGAACCCCTGCTCTGACTCCCAGGACGACTGGGCTGTCCCCGGAAGTGGCAGCTTCAGGGGCAGAGGGCACCAACCCTGGGCAATCTGACCTCAGGCTGGTTTTCCTAAGATTAACAGAAGTAGCTCTTAGCTAGAACTTTCTGAGCCTGAACAAGAGGACTTTGAAGTCTCGAGTCACTTTCCTGTTGCTCCTCTGCAGTGATTGGGAGCAGTGTAGTGGCGTTCACAAGCTCCCCCACTGCTATGAGCAGGTTCTGCCTCACGGCGACTTCCCGTGGGGTTCCCAGGCCATAAATGGCACCTAGAGGAGGCCGCTCGTCTCCCTCGGGGCTGCTGGTCGACCGCCAGAGTTGCTGCTGGTTAACAGCAAAGCTCACTTTGAACTACACCAGCACAGCTCCATCCGTACTCCCGCATTCACACCCCAACCCTGCCATCAGTGACTTTGGGCAAATGACTTCAGTTTCCTAGGTCTTGATTTTAACATCTGTGAAGTGGTGATTTTGCTACCATTCAAGAGGTTATTGTGAGAAAGTGCCTGGAGCGCTGCCTCGCCCACCCCGTCCATAGTAAAGCTCCACAGTTACACTTAATATCGACACAGTGCTTGTCACTGCTTCAGATCCAAGAGGCCTCAGTTCTCCCGCACCCCATGTTGTTGTTACTGTCGTCTGTCGTCATTCAGAACCAATTCATAACTGACCCTCTAGCTGGTTTTCAGAGGCAGTAAATGCCCAGCAGGAGGTTGCCCATCTTTCTCCCACAGAGCCGCTGGTGGATTCATGCCAGGTGCCTTTGGGATTGCAGCGCAGCTTCTTACCACTAGGCCACCGAGCTCCCTATACTAACTCCATAGTTCACTTATAAGCCTCATGTACTTAAGCTTACTAAGCTTCAGGTTCTTCCCTTGTTGACAAAGAATTAAGTGACCTAAGGAGCTCTGGTGGCCTAGTGGCAAGAAGTTGCACTGCAATCCTAGAGGTACGCGGTTCAAATCCACCAGATGCTCTGCTGGAGAAGGAGGGGCAATCTCCTTCTGTACCAGTCAGATCTAATTTGACGGTACACACACACAAAAATAATAAAAAATTTAAAAGAAGAAGTGACCATAAGATCATGCTGGGCTACTAACCAAAAGGTCAGTGGGTCAAATCCATCAGCTGCTCATGATAGACAGCCTCAGAAAGCAGATGGAAGATCATCAAGGTCAGGACGAACCCGATGGCAGTAGGTGGGAACATCCCTGCAGCCCTGCTAGCCTGCAGTGAGTGAGGGCACGCCGTCATGGGTGTTCTTCTAGTTCACGGAGAGTTCTGGAAGCCTTGCTGTGTCAGGGCTAGGAGGAGACGCTGAGAGAGCAGTGAGGGATGAGGGTGTCCCCTCACCAGGAGATGGCAGCCTCATGGGAACACTTGCTATTGTATTCAGTTCCTGTGTCCAGCTGACAGCCTCTAGTTCACCTCGTCTCTGGAACTGGATATTGTTCTTTCTTCTCACACGAGGCGGGAGCTCACAGGACCGCGAGGAGTCAGCGCCCGAGCCAAGCTGGACTGGGCTCTTCTGATCCCTAACCCAGTGCCGTCCATCAGTTCTGAGCCACGACCGCCCCACACACGTCAGAGCAGAGCTTAGCCCGCAGGGTTTTCCATGAATGGAGCTTTTGGACATAGAGCACCAGGCCTTGCTTCCAGGGCACTTCTGAGTGCACTTGATCTGCCGAGGGTGCTGCCTGGGCACCCCACTCAGGGACCCCTCACTCCTTCGACCAGGCTTTTCAGTACCAGCAGAATCTGTCGGGGCCAGGACTGCCTGTTTGTCCAGCTCTCCCTTCTCTGACCAGACGTGGTCACCACCTCTCTCTTGATCTCTTTTTTGTGGATACTTTTTTGCGGTTTCCACCTCTGGCAGGTTTCCACCTTGCACAGGTTCCAGCATCTCAGGTTTTACTGAATTCCCTGAAAGTGGATCTGAAGCCATATTTCAGACCTAACACGAATTTTTAATGTTAAAGCCACCTTTTCCAATGGGTTTTAGTTTAGGGAGAGGTTTTTTGGCAGGGGGGAAGGGGTCGTCTTTAAATTGCATTAACTAGAGCATGACTAAAATGTTCCTGGATGTAGCATAGGGTTTTCCATTAAAGGGGCCATCCCATTCTCTTACCTCATAGACTCTAGTTCTTAATCTTCACCGAAACCTACCTGTTCCCTCAGTCCAGGGAGCTCAGAGGGCCCAGAGGGCGGAGCACAGCCCTCAGGGAGTCCGGGCCCCAGTCTCACCAGCTCTCAGGCCTCTGTGGTCGTTTGTCCTCAGCGTTCTAGGAGAAGCCATCCATTCTCATGTGTCCGAATGGGGCTCCTGGGCTAAATGTTTTGATTGAGAAGATTTTTGGCACCATTCGGGACTGCAACAACCCAAACATTTCAGAAGGAAATGAATGTTTTTGCAGGTAGAGTAAGTTGTAGATCCTGGGAGTGCTTAAACACTTCATCGTGGCTAAGTGCAGTGTTTACATGGCATTGGTTCAGTCTTCAGAGAGCGGCCCCGCCGGCTTTCCACCAGGTATGCATTCCCACACGGTCAGGCATCCCAACCCCGGCCAGTTGGGTAGCAAACATAGGAAACTGGGCCAGCGGAAAAACGGCCTGTTGGGTTTGGCCAGCACAACTCGGCAGAGAAACAGTAGAGTCTATAGATGTAGGAGAGGCCAAACCTGACCTGCTGGGTGTTAGCAGAATCCCCAGTCCTAGAAGGTGAGAGGCCACCTACACAGCTCCTGCCAGGCCACGTGTGTGTTTGGTTTCTGCCTCACACCACCACAGTCACTGTTGCCGTAAGGGGTCGCTGAGTCGACTTTGACTCACAGCGACCCCGTGAGCGAGAACCCTGAACCCGGTGCTGTCCTCCGCCGTCCTCACCATCTGTGTCATGCCCGTTACTGTAGCCGCTGTGTCAGTCGATCTCACGAAGGTCCCCCTCTCTTCCACCGATCCTCTCTACCTTTTCCAGCATGATAGCTTTCTCCAGGGACTCGCCCAGCTGACAGCGTACCCACGGTTGCTAGAGGTGCTGCTGTTATGATCCTTCTACACCTAGATCAGTTTGCGGCTTCCTGGGGTTTTTATTGACCGTCAGCAGATCGCCAGGCCTTTTCTTCGTGGCACTACTGGTTGGCTTTGAACAATTGCCTTTTGATTAGTGGACACATGCATGCTGTCTGTGCCGCCCAGGGACCTCCTGACTCCTGGAGGATTAGAGAAGGTGCCCGGGGCCACACAGCCGGCAAACACTAACACTAGAATTTAAACCTGTCATGGCTCAGTGGTGCCATTGAGTCCATTCCAAATTATAGCAGCAGAATTCCACCTGACCTGAGCTGTCCTCACAGTCATGCCCAGTGCTGCAGCCCCTGTGTCAGCCCACCTTCCAGAGGGCTTCCTCTTATTCACGGGCCCTTTCCCTGGCCAGACACGATGGTCATGAGAGTCAGAGACTGGCCCCTCCTGATCACACGTCTGAAGTGCCCTGTTGTCCTTGCTTCGAACGAATATTCTGACTGTATTTCTTACAAATCAGGTTTATTCATTGTGGGTAGTCTGTGGTATATAGTCAGATTCTTCACCAAAACTGTAATTCAAAGATACCATTTTGTCTCAGGCCTTTATATGCAGATGAGACAATTAAAATCCCATGGCTTAAGTCAAGCGCAGGGAGCTCTGGTGGCCCTGTGGTTAAGGCAGTTAGCCGCTAACCAAAAGGTCAGGATCACTCTGTGAGGGAAAAATGAAGCATCTGCCTCTGTTACGATATAAAGGTCTGGGAACCCCACATTCCCAAGATGCACTTCAACACCTGCCCCGCTACTATATCGATTCTTTCTCCCCAGCCCCAGTCTACTCCTCACCCCTGCTTCTTAGAGAATACAATGTATATGAAGGTATTTTATGAAGCATTAGTAAGTCATTAGATGCCATTGGGCCATTTTCAGCTCACAGCAGTGTGACGCAGTGCCATTGTCCCTTGGGGTTTTCTGGGAGCACACTGCCAGGATTTTGCTTCCAGTGGATGCTGGATGGACTGGAACCACTAACCCTTTGGTTAGGGCTGAGTGCTTAACCATTGCACCAGTAGGGCACTTTGTAGAGAATCTGTAGACCAAACCTGAGCAGTTCCAGGGCTCTGTTGCACCCCACCTGTTAACCTAAACAGACCATAATATTAGAAAAAGTGAATCCACAACAGAGAAGCCAGCCAACTTCACTGGAGACGGCAGGAACAGCTGAGAATCAGAAGGGGCTGCAGAACTGAGGCTCCTGTTGGAGCATCTTCCCCTCAGTGAGACGGCTGGAAGCCTAGCAGGACAGGCATGATGTCTCAGGCTGTGGTCATAGGTACCATACACTGAGGACACACCACACATAGAAAGACCAGAGATAGCAGCGAGCCCCGGTCTGGACCCACGGGAGGCTGATGACTTTTTTCTTACCATCTGGGTCTTATCTCACTTTGTATGAGGCAGGAACAAGTTCTGCTGTTAATGAGGAATGGAACTCCCATGCCTGAAACTGATGTGACTTGTCCAAGGTCACACATCAGCTAGTGGCAGAGTCCGGGGCTTGTTAGACTGACTTGGGGTTAACGAAAGGACAGCTCACTCCCAGGTGATCCCTGGATCCAAGAGCACTGTCCTACAGAGCATCTGACCCAGTGACTCAGCATTGCCCACCAGAAACCCAGGTCCTCTTTGCTTGTTGGGCCAGCTGGCACCGTCAGCCTATTTTTGCTGTCACCTGTCAGGTTGGGACATTGATGGAATGGCTCAGATCATCAAGTGACCCGAGATCAGGTCTCACTCCGTCCTCTGTCCTGTCCCCTTTCTGCATCAGAGCTTCCTGTTGTCACACAGCCAGGCCTCTCGGCTGCCTCCTTTCCCCAGCACTCGCCACCTGTGCCATCAGTCCCCAGGCGGTGCGGGTCACCTCTCGTGCCCTGCCCCGCGGCCCTCCCTGCTGTGCGGCCCACCCTGAAGTGGAGCCTTTTCCTCACAGACCCCACCAGCCTTGCAGGCGAGGCCCGCCTCCCTTCTTTCCCTCCTTCAGGTGCTCCCCCTTTGTTCTGTTGACGCTACTGTCCTGACCCGTTGGTGCTGCGCAGGCTTTCCCCCGACCCCTGGTAGACCTTGTCCAGTGTTGTGTAGGGCACTGCTTCCCCAACTCTCTGTGGTGAAGGACAGTTTTGTTTGGTGTTTTACTTCCAGTCTGTGCTGCAGGCTGCTAGTTTTACAAGACAGTGGAGCTGTCCCAGCAGCCTGCAATGGCCCTTCCCAGTGCACGCTCTCACTTTTTCTGCTTGTCTCGGCCCCAGTGCCAGTTCGCTAATTGGCCACAGTCCTTGGCGCACTTCTCCGCAAGTCAGGAGGGCGTGGGCCTGTTAAATAAGTGCCCTGGAGGGTGTGCTGCCTGGGTCCCGGGGCCAGGTACAGATCACCAGGGATCAGGGGACACAGTAACACAGATTAGAGGCACCCAGAGGCACCACTTCACACAAAGCCGGTAAAGACTTTGATTTTCCAAAAGAAACAGCTGATAAAGTGAGTACCTGAGTGACAGCTGTCCCCAGATGTGGAAACCCCATGACAAGTAAGTCAGGGCTTACAAGGGCATGGTTCTGAGTGCCCCCACGGGCCTGCTGCCGCACCTACGGTGGTGGCTTAGGACGGACAGCACTACATCTCAGAGAGGAGAATGACATTTGGTGGCATTTGGTATCCAAGGTTTTCCAGAGCCACCCTGCCCTCTGCCTCATATCGCTCCTGCCTCAACATGCCCGTGAGGCAGTGGAAGATACCGTGGCTTGGGTTGGGCTCCCCATAGTCTTTAAAGTGACTTCCTTGCTCTTTAGCACTTTATAGAGGTCCTTGCCGGCCGATTGCCCATTATGTATCTGTGGACACTTAATATTAGTAAAGTCGGAACCAAGCCCTAGCTGACCGTCCAGCGGGTTTTTAGAGGCAGTAATCGCATGAGAGGAGGTTCCTCATTCTTCTCTCACAGTGTTAGCTAATGTTAAATAAATATTTGTTGGATGGATGGATCAGATGGCAGCTTCCTGTGATGTGCATGGGGCGGTGGGGCAGGCTCTGCCCAGGCAGAGGCAGGAAGTCGCGTCTTGCCTTGAGCTCACCATCTGCCGCCTTCAGTCTGTCTACACCCCGTTGCCCGCACAGCTGACCCAAGCACGTGCCCAGAGCTGGTCCAGTTTTGTCATCTCTCCCCTTCTCCCTAGGAGCAGGCCATAGAGGTGCTGACCCGCTCCAGCCTGGAAGTTGAGTTGGCCGCCAAAGAGCGGGAGATTGCCCAGCTCGTGGAGGACGTGCAGAGACTCCAGGGCAGCCTGACAAAGCTGCGCGAGAACTCGGCCAGCCAGATCTCCCAGCTCGAGCAGCAGCTCAGTGCCAAGAACTGCACGCTCAAAGTAAGGGGCCGCCGGGAGGTGGGAAGGGCTGGAGGGAGGGCTGCGGGGCGCACCGAGAGGGTTCAGCTTGGTGCAGCACAGCCTGTTCTGCCCACGTTCCCACCTGGGGTCTGGGGTTTGTGCCCTCCCTGATGTTAAGGGTAGGAGGCCCCATCTCAGAGGCTGATTGATTTCCCCTTCCTTAGCCCTTACACAAAGTATAGTTCGCTTCTATCACCCACAAAGGTCATAGACGAAATTCCTTCACCTCTAAAAGCAAAAGTCCCTGCTGGGGTGGCAATTCTAACCCATCAGAGCTTCAACCGTCAGTACAGATTTTCTCCTCAAACGAGAGGAACACAGACAAGGCTCGCTGCTGTGTGGACACTGTCGGCGTGCCTTCCAGAGGATATCTTGTCTAGAGGAGAACTTGTTGCTGGCAGTACCCATGACAGCCTTGAACCTTTGTCCTTTGGACTCTTGGTTTCTGCCAAGCTGTTTCCCTCCTGCAGGGCCACGCTAAGCATGCCCACAGTGTCCCTGCTCTTGCTCTCACTCCTGGTCTGCTGGTATCTGTCCACTAGACAGTTGGCCATGTATGAACGCCCAAAACGGAAATTCTGGAGGCTCTGTGCCCTCGCCATGGGGCGGGGTGTTCATCCAGGTCAGAGACTATCCCTGCAGATGTGCCTGTGGACAGCTCTGGAAGACTTTGCTAGCATGCTGAGGACAGTCCTAGCAGAAGAGCCTCTGAGCATAGTGATTCCATACTCACTCTCCCTGCATGTGCGTCAGACACAGCCAGAGCCCTGCAGACCTGGTGCCTGAGCCGAGGGGCATGGTCCTGGGGCCCAGGGAAGTCCACAGGCTCAGTGTCTCATCTCCCAAGGGGACTCCGTAGCCAGCCTGTTCAGAAGAGAAATCATTACGGGTCTTGTAAGTTTACACCCCAAGTCCAGAACCTGGGGCTTGCTTCATATGCTAATGCAGCCCTTACGCCTGCCTTTAATTGTTTTTGGTGAAACATTGCTCTAGATCATATAGCCCTGGTCTGTCCACTTGCTGTACAGAGGCAACTCGTGGTTGCTGTGAAGCTGAACACTGTGACACTGATGTGTCAAATGCGATAATGGTCACCCATGGTGGACAGTGTTTGGTGGAGCTCCCAGATTAAAACAAGCTTGGAAACAGGAGTGGCGTCCACTTCCGAAATGGCTTGCCTCTGGAAACCCCATGAACCTGGAGAAAGAATGAAAGTTATCCAAGTGTTCAGGTCTTTCATTCATAGGGTGGCTGTGAGTCACCAACAACTTGATGGCACTTAACAACAACAATGTAATAATGATACTTCATTGAAAGTATTCAAAGTCTGTTGCATTCCAGTGGACGGTGGTTCTGGAATCGGAGGGTCATAGCACGTCGAAGAAAGGACTGCCCTGGAGGTGTGGGCTTTGACAGATGTCGAAAGGAAAGCCAGAGACAAGGCCGAGCTTCCCCGCTCTGCGGCCCCTCCGCAGTCAGGACTAACACTCACTCTGGCTTGTGAGTGACTGACTATAAAATAGTACATGTTCAGTGCAATGGAGAAAGCCAAGCCAAGCCCCTGCCACCAGGGGAGTCCAGCTCACAGTGGCCCTCACGCAGTTCCGAGCCTAGACACCTTTGCAGGAGGAAACTGCCTGCCTTTGACCTTTCAGTTAACAGCCCAATACATAACACACTGTGCCACCAGGAAGCCTTAATTATAGATAGACTTCATATTTGTGTGTGTGTGTGTGTGTGTGTGTTATTTAATATCTAGTAAAATAAAGTAAAAAGTATTTATTAAATAATCAGAGTTTTTTGTAAAAATATAAAGAATGCTTTTGTTATGTAAGATAATTCTAGAATGTAGGTAGACTCATTTAAAGTTTTCAGAATCGAGCTTTTCTCCTGGACCTTGCATGTGTTCCCGACCCAGGAGTGAAGGGCTGTGACTTCAGCAGACTTTCTGTTGTCCTGGAGGCTCTGTGGCCAGAGCTCACTGGCACCAGCTGCCCCCAGCCACGCCTTGCTGGTTTCTTCCCCGCCTCTTCGGGGGTGGACAGATCTGCCTTCTTTAAGGAGATGGTTAAACCTGGACACACACACACACACACACACACACACACACA
>NW_006399830.1:12991849-13053263 GCF_000299155.1 Elephantulus edwardii | reverse complement strand
CATCAACTATGGCAACAAAGTCAAGATTTTAATTCTTCAACTGGCCAATAAGTGCCCAGGGCTCCTTTCTGCTGTCATTTTTCATTTATAGATTGGATCTAATTTCTCGTTTGATGGCCATTTCTGACCCTGGCAATGGCATTATTATTAGATAATTTGCCTTTTTCTCCTCTGCTGCAGTTAAAGGGCACGGCTCAGACATTCTGCATCTGAAGACATGTGGAGGAGACCGTAGACCTTTCATATTTCATGATCGAGCAACTTCTTCTAACTCAGTTAAGATTGTACTGTCTGCCTTCACGCGCACGCGGGTGAAGAAACATAGTTTCACAAATTAATGTTCTTTACCCATATCTTGGGGGAATTCTTTAATACCATGCAGTTAATGAAACAATTCAGCAATACTTCTTCCAAAATTATTGCTCCCTTATCTTCATCTGATCTAATAATCAAAACATGTCCTCTAGTAACAAGACTGCTCTGATTTTAATTATCTTAACCCCTTGTCGCCAGGAGTAAAGATTTCCCTAATACCAAACCCGTGCACCAAAGGCTTCGCCCTCCCCCGTGATGTCTGCCGCCCTCACCCCGGAGGAGTAAGGTTAATTGAATGAGATACCTTCTTGGGGCCTTATTTTCTTTTTTTTTCTTCTCTTTCCTCCTCTGATGCATACAGTGACTAGTCTCAACTCTAAACTGAGCAGTTGTACAATTACTAGGAAATATTTTATGAATGAGACCTGTCAAATTGGCCACCTGATGCTTCAGGGATAGGAGCTCTGACCAGGAAGTGGGGCTGCTGGCCACAGGCCCCCCCAGACCCTCCTCTTTACCCACCACAAGGCTTTTCCCCCCCTCCTCCCCTCCTTTTTATTTTTCTGACCCTCTTCTGAGTATTGGAGGACTCTTGGACACATTGTGGGGGCTTGGGTGGGATTGTAGCTTGGTAAGGAATGCCCAGCTTCCACCTTGTCTCGGCTTCTTGGGGTTGAGGGTGAACACTTTGCCATGAACACTTGTCACTGGCTTTGAGTCAGATGCATTTGGTGAGGGTCGGATGGGTCAGTGTGCAGACTCTTCATTCTTGGAGCTTTCCACCACACCACGTGGAAGGCCCTTTGCTTGGGGTGTGCGTGGGGACTAACATGCTTGCTTGCTTGCTTTCTCTGGCTCTTTTTTGCTTCTACTTTTTTTTCCCCTTAGATAGTTGGTTAGTCATTCTGGGGTGCATAATGGCTGGAGGTGTACCAGGCTCCCTGGCCAGGTTCTCACCAAGCGCACGGTCAGTTCCTCTCTAATCCATGCTAGACACAGAAGCAGATTCCACACGGGGACCTATTCCTACCCCTCTAATCTGATGAGTATCTAAGCGCAGTGCTGCTATTAAAAGGTAATTTTGCATTTGTAATTCATGAAATAACCAGACTGCTATTTTTGATGACTCTCTCTTCGGTGGACTTCTGCTGGAATACTTCCCCGTCACAGTGGTGTAATTAGGTAGTCACCTGCCTTGTCCTGACTGCAGCACAGAAAATGGTGCTACCAGCAGCTTCCATTTAAAAATAGGTGTTTACGAAAAAGGCCAGCTGGAAGCATGCCGCTCTTCCATAAGGAGAGATTCTATTTTCTCCAGATGCGTCGGGGATTAGGTAGGTGGGCACACGTGTTAAAATCCCCTGGGGGATTTTTCCCAGCCCCTCGTGTATCCGCTCACAGGTTCCGACAGGTGACATGGAGCCACTGTAGAAACACCACAGGGCACTGGGACGGGACAGAAGGTGGATAGTTCCACCTCGGGAATCTTGCAGTGCCTGAGGATGGGTGTCTCTTCTGCCATAAGTGGTGCCTACTGTGGTCTCCTAAATGCATATCTGAAAACCAGAACCTGGACCTCTTCATGTGCTCAGATAACAATGACACTTGGTTTAAGGTATCCACAATCTCTTCAACCCAGTCTTAGTGGAAGGTGGTTCTGGAATGGGAGGATCATACATGTCAAGGAATGAGCTTCTGGAAGTGTCTTATTTGGCACATGCAAGAGAGAGGACAGGGCTCCAGGCTCTTCCCTGAGCCAGTGAGTGGAGAAAGATGGGGAAATCCTCTGCACTAAAGATTTACAGCCTCAGAGACCCACTGGAGAGTCTCTGTGGGCCAGAACCAATTTGGTGGGCGTGGGTCTCGTTTTGGTAACAAGGCTCAGGTAATAACAGTCAGTCAACACTCTTGACACCAGCAGTCAGGAAATCAAAGGATTAATTACATTAGGAAAATCTGCTGTCAAGGACCTCGCCAGAGCACTGAAGAGCAAGGATGTCAGTCTAGAGACTAAGGTGTGCCTGATCCAGGCCTTGGGCTTTGCAGTTACTTGCTATGCATCAGAGAGCTAGATAGTCACCAAGGATGACAGAAGAAGAATTGATGCCTTTGAGTTGTGGTGCTGGAGAAGAGCATAGAACATACTATGGACTGCCTAGAGAACTAACAGGTCTGTACTGGAGAGGGTGAAACCAAGCTGCTCCTTTTGAGACTCTGTCTCACATAGTTTGGGCATGTAGCCAGGAGAAGACTAGTCTTTGGAGAAGAATAGCAAGCTTGGAAGGGTTGAGGGACAACGCAGAAGAGAACTGTAAATGACATGGGTTGACAAATTAACTGGGGTAATGAGGGTAGATGTATCAGACAATGAGATTGGCTCAGGATAGAATAGGATTCAGAGCTGTTGTGTCGTATTCGACCCAACAGCACATAACAACTACAGTCACGATGAGAATCATCATTTACATGGTGCCTCCTGGTGTAAAGGACGATGCCACACAGTGTGCCTTATTCTTCATAACCCTCAGTAACACTATAAAGCTGATGACATGATGATGAAACTGAGGCTTAGAGAAGTCCAGAGTCTTGTCCAAGAGTACATCTAGAAGCAGCACAACGGGAATGACCCGGGAACGCAGCTGGCCCCATGAGCTGTCTCAACACGCTCAAGAGTGAGATGTGACCCCGCAGGGGCTACAGAAGCGAGGAGAAGAGTCTAACACGGGGCGGCTCTCCACGCTTACGCAGTCCGTCAAGAAGAACACTGTCATCCACCGTCACAACAGGAAGCTTCTGGGCCGTGTAAAGGCCTTCGGCAGGCACTGCAGCCTGGTGCTGGAGAACGGGAGAGAGATGGGGACCAGGATCCCCAAGAGCGGCAAGGGCAAGAAGAAGTCCAAGCCCTTTGGTGAGGACCACGACATCTCTAAGATGTTCCTGCGTGAGGACTCAGCCATAGCCGGCGCGTTGGGCCACTCCCGCCTCCATCTCTCCATCCCCGCCCGGCAGCTGCCTCTTGACTCCCACCACCCCTGGAAGACCTGCCCCGTATTGGGATTAATAAAGTCCCTGTGTGGTTTTTTCTACTGGACAAAAATTTAAAAAGTACATCTAAAATGAGTGACAGGACCCCAGAGCCCAGACTCAGAGTATGTGGCCCTGTGTGGCCTTGGCATGCTGGATTTCACATCCGCCCCACACACACATCCCTGACAGCCTGGCATGGCCACATTACAGACCACCTGGGTCTGTGCCATCAGACTCCACTCGTTCTGCCTTTGAGCAGGTTGACAAAGGGCTCGAATCACAAAGGATCATGGGTGAGACATTTGGACCAAGCATTGAGCCTGCCGGGCTGCTCCTTGCACCTGTCGCCCCTCCCAGATCCTAGAACTTTGTGGATAACCAAACAGGAAGTTTCTGAGCCCATAATACAGTTGAGGGTGGTCTTAATGTCAGCATCAGAGGGTAATGCCTTCTTTCACCTGACTTGAGGAAACTTTTAAAAGTGGCGTTCCCAACACGACTCCCACGAGAGCAGGGAAGCGGGGCTGCGGGGTGGCACAGCTGTCCTGTCCACCAAAGACGCAGTGGTTGTCGGTGAGGTTTACAGAAGAGCTGGGCATTTCCTGGCTAACGTGTCCTCAGTTGCGCGGGAGCCGTGTGGCATCCAGAGGACAATGGGCAGTCACCTCGAATGGGATTCACGGCCTCAGACGCTCAGTGAGGGTCTGCTTTGAGGTGGTTCCCACTTGAAGTCAAAGAATTTTAATTGGGTGGCAGACATTTCAATGGAAGCCGGGTACTTCTCCCTAAAAACATGTCATCACTCACAGAGACAAAAGTTTTAAATCCTCCTGACCAGAATCTAGTGTCTTGCCCTTCCTCTGGCCCTTCAAGGGCTCAGTGCTCCTGGGGCCCTGCAGGCGTTGCCTGACTCCAGACCCCACAGGCTCGCAGCTTGTGAGCCACAGAGCTGGACTCGAGACTCAGGCGGTTGGTTTCCTGGTTCTGAATCTGCCTTTGTTGCCCTGCTACGGCCTCATTCCCCGGCTCTTCCCCCACTCTCCGTGCATGTTTTCTGACCAAGTTTTCTGTGACTTCCACATCCAACTCGTGAATTCCACAATCTTGAATGTGTTTTGCATCCCAGCAACACTGAGGATAATCTTTTGTTGAGGCATTAGCACTTCCTGCAATTTGACTATAGGGAAAAGAATGAAATAATCACTTCTTTATGAGCACCTTCTGAGAAGCTTTTGTAGGAAAATGAATGCATGCTACCCCCTGTTTGATTATGAACTGGGAAAGCCATTATAATATATAAATTTGGCAAGAGGGCTTGAAAAGGAACTAGGGCAGAACAATTTTACTTAATGGGAAATACATACACAAGAAAACGCCACAAAGGCAGCCGCAGAAAACTGCATTCCGTTTAGGGAGAACCTGCAGTTTTGAAACCGAGGGCAGGCTGGGATTTGGGCGAGCACGGAGGCGTCTGGCTACATAGGCATCCCCCCACCCCCACGGGCCTCCAGAGGATGGCCTGCTGCTTTAGACACCGGCCTTGGTGTGGCTGGTCAAGCAAAGCATGAAAAAGTGACGGGAAACAGTGACTGGAAAAGTGTTGGCAACGTGGGAAATGGTCATTGCTCATCCCAAGTTCTGAAAACCCTCCCAAGTCTTCGCATTTTACGTTTCGTGGTTCTGTTTCTCCTAAGGAGATCCCTTTGGAGAATGCCACAAGCAAGCCACTCCTAGTCCTAACCCAGCATCTGTTTTGTTGTCCAACGTTACCCATTGGGAACCACAGTGAAAAATCGACTACACAGCATTTTGTGCATTAGGCTGGCTTTCCTCCCCCAGGTCATTTCGCAGCCTGCAGAACCACCCACATCTGTCAGGCTTGAAGCTGAAATGTCGATTCTCTAGGACTCCAACCAGTGCCATCCCCGGTGCTAGGGCTCTTCATGCAACAGAGGCAGCTGAGGCACATATTGAGGGATCCCTTCCGAGAAAGGCCCACAGTAGCCACAGGGGCCCGAAAGGGGCAAAAGAGGGTGCTGCTGCTGTTCACCTCCAGTGAGGGACCCTGGAGAGATCAGGACCAGTCCTTTTAGGGTCACTACAAGCCTGGGGCTGTATCAGAAGCTGGCCACCTCCATCTCCAGGGCCCAGGCTGAGCTCAGCTCCTCTTACGGGCGTTAGAGTCTAGTTCTCAGCCTCTAAGATTTCCGCTCTCCCAGAGCAACAGTGATTCCCGAAATACTCCCCAGCCTGAGAGGTGCAGCACGTGAGGGGCTCTGGAGGAGGAGGCACTGCAAGGGAACAGACACCAACCTCAGTGACTGTCCTGACTCCCAGCCCTGTCACTGGCCCAGGCCACAGAGCTGTCGGCTGTGCCTGCCCAGTCCAGCTACCAGGCCCCAGGTCCACTCAAGCAGCAAGCGGAAAGTTCAGGCATCAGGACCACCCTGTGTCATCCTCTTCCTCACATAGTGACAGTTTTGCATGATGACCTCGCCTTTGCAACATATGTCAGTTAAGGAAAGAGGGGGCCTACACTAGAACCTTCATGGGAGGAAGCACCTTCAGTCAGCCACCCTGTACCAGAGGTGACCTCCTAGTGTGTAAGCTCCATAGGACTGTGGGAAAATCAGTAGTCACACGACAAGACATTGGACTCATTATACCTTGAAAATGGGCTGTCCATCCCTGGCCCTTGGGCCTTGCTAAAGGACTGTATGGCCAGAGCCTGAGGAAAGGTTACTGGGGCCAGGAAGTCTACTGAGATCTGCTGGGCCCCTGCTGACCTGGTCTCCTAGGCAGAAGGCAAGTGGGTAGTGCTGCCCAGGGGAGAGGAGCCTTCCCTGCTGAGACTTAGAAACCACTGTCTTTAGAATCCCAGGATCCGAGGGCTCAGGGCGCAGGCCTGTTTGGTGGTGTTTCATACAAAGAGACTTTTCCTTTCAGTGTTCTGTTTTATAGTGTATTTCCCTTCTACTTTCATTACATTACATTTCTGGTAGAACCTTGGGGGGGGGGGGTGTGGGTGTGTATGCACACACACCAGGCCAAAAGATGACATTCGTCCCTTGTGAGCTTCTGTTTGTGTGCGACAGGCTGCATGTTTTACCAGAAACGCACCTGATGGATCTTCTCAGCCTTCGTTCGGACAATGCAACTAATAAAATCCTCCTCTTTTTCAGCAACTGGAAGAAAAACTCAAAGGGCAGGCTGACTATGAAGAGGTGAAGAAAGAGTTAAAGTAAGTGTGCAGGCGTCAGCCCGACCACTCACAGGCCACGACTTGTTAGTCACATTTGCCAGGAGGTAGCTGGGTGGCGCCAGTGTGCCGACGGCCTGAGGTGGACATGGTGCCCACAGCGCACCGGCCTAGACCTGCGTGCACAGGTCCCGGCTGTGCCTCCCAGCAACGTTCAGCCATCCAGTGCTGAACTCGGGCCTCCCCCTGTGTTCTTTGGGCTTTTCATAGAAGTTTGATGCTGACATGCATCAAATCAGGGAGACATTGCCTTTATAGAAATTATAAAATGCGAGCTTGCTTTTTTTAGCTGTAATTTTCCAAACCGGAGCCAAGGAAAGGAGAGACATTTTTTTTCCTATTTAAAGGACACGCTAGGTCTCATGCTTTCTTGCCTCTTGAACTCCAGGACCTCCTCAGAGCTGAAGGCATAGACTCCCTTACACAGTCTCTGAGTAGTGCAGACAGTTAACATGCTCAGCTATTAACTTGGACTTGAAGGTTCAAATCCACCCCAGAGTCCTGATCTGCTTCCAAAATGTCACCCATTAAAGTCCCCATGGACCAGAGTTTCTGACATATACAGGGTTACAGTCAACTCGACTACAGCTATCTTTGGTTTTCACCTGATTGAGACAAAAATCCTCCGTTTCCCCCATTTTCTCTCAAAACAAAAGAAAGGATGGGACAAGAAGTAAGTTTTGAAAGTCTGAATTTGAAGGCCTTCACCTCAGCCCTCCACCCTCCACTCTGAGGGTCCCTGGGAACTGCCCGATGCCTCAGCTTCTCTGTCCTCTCTGGCTCCCCGTCGTCTGCCTCACCTGTGACTGTCCGCTACATCGCACACACCATTGCTTCCTCGTCTCATACTCTTGTCAAGCTCCACTCGTGTTGTGTGACTTTTCTGCTAAAACGTGTTACAGCTCCTTCATCATCCTCACAGCTCACATACGTGCCTGGCACAGCTCCTGTGACACCACCCCTCCATCTTCACTCATCTTCCCATCCTCCACTCCACAGCCAAGACCCACTGAGAAGACTTAACGCCCCTCAAAACCAGCCCGCAGCCCCCAGCCCCACCAGATGAGCTCTTTCCTGCCAGAGGTCCCCAGTGGATCCTCCTGTGCAGTTCACATCTTTCTTTGTCTTGAATCTGAGATAGATTATGTGTCCCTTGAGGTAGGGATCATTCCATATTCTACTTCTGTCTAGCACCAGGCAGCTAATGGCCTTTGGTAAATATTTGTTGAGTAAATGAATAGACACTTACATTTTGGAACAGAGACATACCTCATTTTAGTGCACATCTGCAGTCTATTGTCCCTTGCAGAAATGGCAGGAGTTTTTCCCAATTGCAGCATCCTTTCAATTTGGAAGCAAATTTAAAACACCGGTTTGTGGCATCCTTGCGTCAGGCAAGCCTGTCCGTGCCGTTTTTCCACCAGCATGTGCTCCCTTCCGGTGTCCTGTTTTGGTAATCGTCGCAGTATTTCAAGCTCAAAGCTGTCATGCACTTAGTAGGCTGCTCAGCTCATTGCTGTCAGGTCAGAACCGACTCACAGCTGGCCCTGCAGTGGGTTTTCAGAAGCTGTAAACTGCACAGGATGATAACGCCCGTCTTTCTTGTGTGGAGCAGCTGATGGAGAGACCGCAGTGTAATGCAAACATCAGTGTTTGTATGTACTAGGAAACAACAAAAAAGTTGCCTAAGGAGCTTTTACATCAATACTTACTTCATTCTGGTGCTCTGGACAAGAACCTGCACTGTCTCTGAGGACTGCCCCCAAATGTATAAACTCACTATTGTCTTGTGACCTAATTATAAGGAATATGTCAAAAAGAAATGAGTGTAGTTGCAAACAATTTAAGAGACCCCTGAGATAGGGTGGCTTGTCCGGCTGTCTGTCTCACTGTCTGTGCTGATGTGGCCTTGAGCTCTTGGGTGACTTTCAGCAGCATGTCATACAACGTAGGCCTCTGCTCACCCCACAGCAGCCCACGTTTACTTGCTTTACATGATGAAGGTCACTACAGAGATATAGCCACAAGTGAAATTGAATTTAAACAGGACAATGGCCACAGCAGAGGCAGCTCTCCCTTGCCCTGGGATGCTGTTTTCACACATTGTGTCTTTTAAGGTGAATTTCTCACCTCCCCTGAGCTGAAAAAAATGTGGCTGCCGGAGAGCAGGGGGCCGTGTGTGTGCTTAGTGCCTGTCCCCACCATCACCAGCCTGTCACTGACTGTGCCAACCTCTGCAGCCACTATTCCTCTGCTCTCCCCTCTTCAGTGCTTAGAAGCAGCATTGAAGCTCCCTGGGGTAATGTGATTCATTCCCCTTTTCTCCCTAATAACCTCATAGCTTAAAAGGAACATCCACAGCCAAAGCAGGTCTGGAAACCGTGGTTGTGGTACTGAGTGTGCTCCGTTTCGGACTTGGTGGAGCGGTTTGGTGACTGATCAGGAAGCCACAGCAGTAGAGTCCTCCCCTCCCACGTTTGCTCTTGGCTCCCTTTCCCACTGGGCTGCAGAGAAGCAGGGCTTGCCCTGCTGTGGGACCCGCTTCCAGTAGGACCCGAGGCAAAGGTATCAGGTACACATGCAGTTCCAGGGCCAGAGGACACACAGGTCCTGTCTCTTGCTCCCTTGGTCCAATGTCTTCATTCCCCTTTCAGCCTTACAAACTGCAGCAGTGTTATGTCTGTACCAAACTTTAAAATTACTCAGAACAGACTTGATGTGATTCCATATGGAATGATTTACATGCTGGGCAAGAAACTTTTGCTAGCCAACTGCTGCTCGCATGGTTATCCGAGAGACATTCTGAAATTATATTCCTGCCAGCGAAGTTGTGAAAGTTGTCAGCGACTGGGTTCCTGGAGAGCAGGCCGTTGTGGCGTTGGCACGCCAAGCGCATCGTTCCCGACGGTCTGAGGGAGTAAGTGCTCTGTCTTGTCTCCACAGCATTCTGAAATCCATGGAGTTTGCACCGTCCGAGGGAGCTGGGACACAGGTACGCCCTCACGCTTTGCTCCTAGTGTTGGGCCAGCCCCAGGACTGGCCACGGTCCCCCACCCTCACGTCGCCTCACAGCCTCATTCCTTCCGCGAGTGCTTGCTTTTGGGAGGAAATGGCACTGCTGATGAGCGAATCTCCAAAACGTGAGACCGTGTGAAAGCAGATTGTTTTGAGTTAAACAGAGGCAAAGAGACAGAACTCTTCATGTATTCTGAACTGGTAACTCAGTTTAGAGGAAATTGTGCCCGACTATAATTTAAATGGATGCTGAGAATGTGGATTAAAAGCCACTTTAGACCATGTTAAAGATTAGCCGTGAAGAGGTCAGCTTGAATTGTCTTCAGCCTGTGTGGAGAGGAAACGGGCAGGAGGACAGGGTGGTGGTGGTCACATAGTAGGCATGACAATTGAGGGCATCAAGGGGTCTCTGGCTCCTGGTACTGGATGGCAGCCATGTCTTTGATGACTTGAATATAGAAACTAGGTAGAGAATGACTTATTCTCTAGAAGCTACATGTGCTCTAGAAGAAAGAAAAAATACTTGACTGAAATTGTTTCAAAAAGGAACTTGAATTTGGCTCATGTGTGTGTGTGGAGGGTCTGGGGGACCCGAAGTTGTTGTGATGGGTCTGAGCAGTTGGTGAGAGGGGGCAGAAAGGCCAGGAGACAGAGGTGGGGTGCGAGGCCAGCCCGTCCAGCGCATCTCTCTCTGCCCATCCAGGATGCGTCCAAGCCCCTGGAGGTGCTGCTACTGGAGAAGAACCGCTCCCTGCAGTCCGAGAACGCCACGCTGCGCATCTCCAACAGCGACCTGAGCGGTAGGTGCCGCGGCCGGTGCTGGGTTCTCTGCAGGGTCCAGGCGGCCGGAGCTGCGTGCCAGGCTGATGCATGGCCGAGCGAGCAGGCCGCAGCGTGCACCCTGACTAACCAGCTGGTCCCCTGTCCCTCACCGCCCTGCCCTCCCCTCCCCGAGGGGCAATGCGACGAGGTTGTGCGCGTCTGAGGGGCCTGAGAGGGAGTGCTCCGGGCCTCTGAGAGAGACTCTGAGGACGTTGGCTTTCGGATGTCTGTGCTTCGGGTCGGCAGGGGCAGAGGTGAAGGCAGCCCCTTGCCCAGTGTCTCCCCGCCCTTCCAGGCCAGGGCGTGTGTCTTCTGGGTCAGTCTCTGTGGGGACATGTCTCCCACCTCCTTAGCCTCTGTGCTGTCCCACAATGGTGGTGTCACTGACTGTGCTTCTGGTTCTGGCAGCTGGTAAACCGTGTAAAGGTGTCTCGGGCTTTGATGATAATTCGTTCTTAAAGCGTGCGTGCCTTCGATCGCGTGGACTCGTGACCGAGCAGTCGCCTCAGAGCAAGTGGTGTGAGCGCATCCCTTGTTCCCACGATGTCAGTGTGTGCTGCTCCGCAGGCGGGTGATAGTGGGATGTAGAGGCCACGCGGCCTGCGACCTGTCGGCTCCGTTCGTGTGTCACCGGCTCCTCGCCACTTTGGGGGTTTGAATCCATGTCAAGGGGATTCTCCAGGCTGCAACGTACAAGAAAGGCGCAAACATGAGATGCATGTTGCTTGTTTTGGGGGGCCTCGTTTGGCTGATTACAAATTCAATCGAAAAACAAACCAACCCACCTCATTGGCCCTTGTAAAAAGAAAAAAAAACAAAACTGCACCTTTTTTTTAATCCCTTTTGTGGGGCAAACTTTGCAACTTGGTCTTGGTTTTTTTTCCCTTTTGAATCCCCCATAATGCATTATGTTTGCCCTTCCTTGTAGGGTCAGCCAGGAGAAAAGGGAAAGACCAGCCTGAGAGTCGGCGTCCTGGACCTTTGCCGGCCTCTCCTCCTTCTCAGTTGCCCCGCAACGCGGGGGAGCAGGCTTCCAATACTAACGGTACACACCAGTTCTCACCAGCGGGGTTAAGTCAAGACTTTTTCAGCTCATCCCTGGCCAGCCCCAGCCTCCCCCTGGCTTCGACAGGAAAAATTGCACTAAACTCTCTCCTCCAACGACAGCTAATGCAGTCCTTCTACTCCAAGGCCATGCAGGAAGCAGGAAGCACAAGCATGATTTTTTCAACAGGTCCATACAGCACAAACTCCATATCTTCCCCAAGTCCATTACAACAAAGCCCAGATGTAAATGGCATGGCCCCATCTCCCAGCCAATCAGAAAGTGCTGGGAGCGCCTCCGAGGGCGAGGAAATAGACACGGCCGAGATTGCCCGGCAGGTGAAAGAGCAGTTGATCAAGCACAATATCGGACAGCGCATTTTTGGACACTATGTCTTGGGACTGTCTCAAGGGTCTGTGAGTGAGATTCTGGCCCGGCCCAAGCCGTGGAACAAGCTGACCGTGCGCGGCAAGGAGCCCTTCCACAAGATGAAGCAGTTCCTCTCCGACGAGCAGAACATCTTGGCTCTCCGCAGCATCCAAGGCCGGCAAAGAGGTGAGCGACTTGCCCGGGTTGTTGGCACAAGCCTTTTGCAAAGGGGGGCTGTGTGTGTCTGTGTGTCTGTCTGTGTGTGCGCGCGGAGACATCTGTACATCACATCAGGTGAGATTCTTTTCAGTTCTGTCATTCCCAAAGCTCAAGGGGCAGCGAGGTCGCAAGCTCAGTGAGTGAGGATTCAGCTGGAGGGACGGCAGCCCCGGTTCGCCGAGTGACCCTCGGCAGGGCCGTCCAGCCCAAGTGCACCAGCATCCCCCAAAATTCATTCCGCCCCAGACCTGGCTTCTGTGGGCCGCATATCCTCAGCATCTTCTCTTCCGCATTTCACAGTGGACAGTATGCTCTCTGGTCAGCTTACTTGTGTCTGTGACCTGCCACTGATTTGTTAGGCATTATGGACAAAATAAGTTCACCTCAAAAAAAAAAAATGTATGGGAGATTTATTTTTAAAAAACGGAGGTAAGAAAACAAACCCATTCCTAGCCCATCTGCCACATGGCGCAAAAATCCATTCCCATCCATAATGTGAAGAAGCACTTCCCTCTTTAAGAGCAGGGAATCATTCGGATAAATCACAGGCCAGCGAGAGAGAATTTTATCAGACTCATTTGAAACCTCCTGAAATTGAGACTCAGACAGAGCAAAGGGATGTTTTGAGCAGCATCAATTTGCACAGAGAACATGGAGCTTTTTATGGTGATGTTAACTGAAATTGAATGTCTCTGGATGATTAATGTGGGGCTCGGTGCTGGGGGCTGGTGGGAGATTCGCTTGGAGGCAGCGCCCCCTCCCTCTGGCCCTCTTTGCACCGGCGCTTGTAGCTGCTTCTCAGCTTGGTCTCGTTTGCCCTTGCAGTAGAGCCATGGCCTCTGCTGCCCACCCGGCCAGCCAGGGAAGGGCCTCTCAGAAGTTTCTAGTAAGTCACACAGGAAGCCTGGAGCCCTGTATTTAGTGACAGGCGGCTCAGATTTCATGTCACACAGCCCATCTCGTCAACACCACCATTCCCCTGATTGTTTTGTTCTTACCACACTTGTTTTTCAACAGAGAATCCAGGCCAGAGCCTGAACAGACTATTTCAGGAAGTACCGAAACGAAGAAATGGGTCTGAAGGTACGTCGCAGGCAGGTGTTTCTCTTTGCAGTCAGTAAACTAGGAAGCAGCAGCATGTCCTTAGCTGTGTATTTTGCTTAAAACTGTGCAGTGTGATTCTGGCCTGGAACCTGATGGAAAAACAGAGCTAGTAAGTATAAAACAAAGCACGGGTTCAAGACCTGGCGCCCCTCCCTCCCGAGGCACCGACCCCACTTTGGCGGGCGGGCGGCAGAGGAGGGAGGAGAGCAGCCTCACTTAGAATCAGCCCCTTACCGAGAATCCCGGCCCCGGGAGATTTCAAGTTACACCTGCCCGTGATCTGGGAAGCAGGTGAAAGAACACGAGCTTTTGGCTCTGAGAGAAATCGGGTGGCTCTGTTGAGCCAGAGACGGCTGCTTCCTCGTCCCTGGAGCTCTGAGCCACGCCGACACGTTCCAAACGTAGCCAGTGTTCCCATGGACCTCAGCGAGCCAGCCAATCCCCGCTGCAGTCTTCGGAGCTGCATCTTTAATGGGCTGAGTCCCAGTGGCATACTTGTTTTTAAATGGCTTAATGTGGGGGTTCCTATTTAGTAAGGTAGTGAAAAATTAAAATAGTTGGCCGGCTTCCAGAAGGAGCCGGGCCGGCCCCTGGGCTGCAGTCGCTTTTGTGCGCCTGTCACATGGCTCACCTGCAAGGCATCACCATGTGACTGATAAGACCAACGCTTGGCCTTTAGGAATTTCTGCAGGCTTCTCTTCTTGCTCACACGTTTAAAGGGAATAGAAAGACATTATGGATAATAGATGAGAAAATTTTCCATTACAGCTTCTGCCTCCCTGTCATGTAGATGTAGATAATCAGCCTCAATTCTTTGTCTTCTCTCCTGTTCTTCCTGTTGGGGATATCAGCCTCAAATGTAGAGCCCAGCTATAGTCCCACGAACCGGTGTTATATTTAAATGGCTTATGAAAAAAATGACCTTTCAATGTCTTGTGGTTTTTTTGGTTGTTTTTGTGTGTTTTGGGGTGTTTTTTTTTTAAATATACGGAATTAGATCGAATGGGTGGGGTCTAGCTGGGTGAATGTGAGAAGGTCCTTCCTGGCAGACTAATGCGTTATCCAAGGTGGATCACGCAGGCTCGCCCTGCAGTGTCCAGGTACCTGCTCTGTGGCATCGCGTTCACAGCAGATGCAGGTTGACGGGCAGCCACCCTGCCTCCTTGTTGTCACTGTCCTCACCTGGGGCTCTGTTAGAACGCTGTCTTTGAGTAGCACTGTGTTTTATCCGCGGTCTGAGTCTGATGTCATCGGTGTGGCTTTTCCCCACAGGTAACATCACCACCCGGATCCGAGCCTCCGAGACCGGCTCCGATGAAGCAATCAAGTCCATCCTGGAACAAGCCAAAAGGGAATTGCAAGTGCAGAAAACCGGTACGGCCCCTCTCCTGCGTCCGCACTTCCCCGCTGCTGCCTTCCAGATTAATTAAAAGAATTGTCATGAGCGTTCTGGTCAGCAGTAATTAACTTTTTTTTTCCTCCCCCAAATAATAATGAATATGTGTTTTCAAGCATTTATCTGGTTGCAAAGGGAAGCGGGCCTGTTTCCTATCTTCCGAAGGGTTAACCATCTCTCTGTAATGTCATTCCCTTAGCCTTGACTCAGGAAGGTATCCCTGGCCTAGAATCTCCTGTTCAGTAGCTAAATTCATTTTAGCCACTTAGAGACTTAAATGAGCAAGCCCTTTGTGTCAGGCTTCTGTTTTTAATTCAGTGCTGGCTTGCTGTTTGGATAGTCTCAGGTGAATATTAAAACCAGCCTCTTGACCAAATGCACCTGAAAAAATAGGAGTGAAAAATCAGTCCTTCAGAGTTGCCTGGAAAGAACTGAATGTTGCTCGAGAGAAGCAGGCGCATCCATCCTCCATTCATCATCACCCCTCATTCGTCCTGCGTCGTCCACCTCGTCTTGGGATCCTTGAGAGCTGTGTTTTCTAGCCAGTTGCTACCAGGCCGCCCCTGACACATGGTGACCTCGTTTATGTCGGTCTAGAAATGTGTTCCTTCAACTTTTCTCTGGCTGATTTGTCAGAAGTGCTCCCCCAAGGCAGGGAGTTTTTCTGCCCACTGTGCCTCTGGCTAGACTTGAACATCTAACCTTTCATTTAGAAGTCAAGTGTATTAACTATTTGCACCACCCAGAGAGTCCCCATATGTCTGGCTTTCCCCTAGATGATTTTTGCTCTTTGAGAGGCATGTACTACTAAGTTGCAGACAACTCAGACCTTCTGCTGGGGAGGAAACAAGACATTTGAGTTGTTCCCCTGGGACTCCACATTTCAGCACCTACCTGCCCTGGGCCCACGACGCTCTCAGTCAGCCGAGTCCCCTGGCCAGCGGGCTCCTGCCTGACTTGGCAGTGGGCAGCCGAACGCAGGTCCACCACTTGGTTGGTCCCCTCAGCCGTCACCTTCCCCAAGGCTCATTCAGCACATGAGCCCAGTGCGGCCTTCTGAGCACCAGGCCTGGGCATTCCCAGCTACCTCTTCCTGCTCAGACGGAAGCCTCCTAACAACCCTGCAAGAAAGGGTTTGCTGTCCTGGAATTCTTAATTATCAAACTCATGCTCAGGGTTAAAATAATTTGCCCAAGCTCATTAAGTGGATTTAAACACAGTCTCACAACCCTTGTCCCAGTAGAGGGAGAACCCTCTATTGCTGTCTGCTGCCCCAAACAGTCCCCAAACAGTAGGAAATCCTTTCTGGGCTCTGAAGCGTGACAGCAGACACAGCTTGCTCTAATAGGCCCTGGTTAAGGTTTAAACCCGCCTCCCTCTCCGGACTACGAAATTAGCTACGACTGCTAGCAGGGCAGCCCTGGAGGGTGGAACATACAGGACTCAGAGTAAAGGCCTGCTCCGAGGTCTGACTGTGGTTCTGTTTCCTCCTGGAGACGTGGTTTCTTCCGCTGCAGCAGGGCAGTTCCTGCATCGACAGGATTTACGGGGACTAAAGGGGGGAAGCTCCTGTGTTAAGCACGAAGGTGCTCTTTAGAGGTTGTTCCTTTTGGTATGTTTGAACCAGGCGTCCCCCTGGCACGGAGGCATGTGATCAGGGGAGTGTGGCCCAGGGGGAGAAGGTGGTAGAATGTCGGAGCAGGACACCCACATCTGTTACCCAGTCCCTTCCCCCCCTGAATCACACACAGCAGTGCGGGGCCTGTGCACAGGCATTTTCACACAATCAGTGGCTGAATCTGTAAGTCAAGAGCTTAGGCTGTTAGCATCCCAGTTTACAGGCGGCAGAGCCATGCCTTGATTGTCCCAAGGCCCCTGGGTCAGGGATGTCACACTCAGCCTCATTTCATTCCTCTCTCCCCATCCCTGGGAGAGCGTCAGTGGTGCTAGCCACCTGTGGTGACCCGCTCGGACACTCCACCTCACTCGCCTGTCCAAGGAGACAGGTCTCTATGCAGTGTCAGTGGATGTTAGATTTCTAAAGTTTGAGAGGAGCACTGAGGTGCTGGAATATAGCACAAGGAAGGATGTGTGTGACCAGGGTGGCCCTCACTAAGCCTGTCCACACCACACCCTTGTGTCCCACTCTGTGGTCTTCAAGCCTCCCCGAGGTTGTGTGTGAACCTTGGGCCCCTGAGCAGGAGTGGTCACTCTCTGCTCTTCTGCTGTCCTGCTCCTACGTTGTTTCCTTGACGGGGAAACGTTGGGAAGATGAAGCCGTGACATTCAGGGTGGAGCTGGGCGGCAGTTGGAGGAAGGGAGCGTTTGCCTAGCGAGGGGCCGCCACCTCACCCCTGTGTTTGCCTCTCGCAGCTGAGCCAGCCCAGCCGTCCTCTGCGTCCAGCAGCGGGAACTCGGACGATGCCATCCGCTCCATCCTGCAGCAAGCCCGCCGAGAAATGGAGGCCCAGCAGGCCGCCCTCAACCCTGCCTTAAAACAAGAAACCCTGTCCCAGACGGACATCACCATCCTGGCCCCCAAGCTGCTGTCCACCTCTCCCATGTCGTCGGTATCCAGCTACTCACCCATCGCCATCTCCCTGAAGAAACCCGCCTCAGCCCCTGAGCCCAGCGTCTCCACCCTACCGACCCCCTCCACCATCAAAAAGGAGCCCCCAGAGGCCCCTGCACCGGAGCTCCCAGGAGCCACCGACACCACGCAGGGGGTCCTGAGACACGTGAAGAACGAGTTAGGTCGCAGTGGCGTCTGGAAGGACCACTGGTGGAGCACCATCCAGCCTGAGAGGAAGAACCCAGCCCCCTCGGAAGACATCAAGGTGGAAGAAGCCAGCAGCGGGAAGGAGAAGGCCAGTGGCAGCCAGGCCCGGGCCGAGCGCAGCCAGCTCCAGGGACCCTCCTCCTCCGAGTACTGGAAGGAATGGCCCAGCGCCGAGTCACCCTACTCCCAGAGCTCAGAGCTGAGCCTAACCGGGGCCAGCCGCAGCGAGACGCCCCAGAACAGCCCTCTGCCCTCCTCCCCTATTGTGCCCATGTCGAAGCCATCCAAGCCCTCGGTCCCCCCGCTAACCCCTGAGCAGTACGAGATTTACATGTACCAGGAGGTGGACACCATCGAGCTCACCCGGCAAGTCAAAGAGAAGCTGGCCAAGAATGGCATCTGTCAGAGAATCTTCGGGGAGAAGGTAAGGGCTCTGTGCAGGGCAGGGGTGCACTTGGCTCAGAGCCTCACCTAGCCTCTAGCTTCCAGGTGGCACTGCCAGAGTACTTGTTGCAAGCCAGGCTCTGAGCCCAGCCTCCTATCCAGCCTCCCCTGGAAACTTAGGTTACACGGTGAATGCCCGGGTGGGCAAACGGAGGCTCTGGCAAGTTCAGTGCTCGTCCGCACTGTTGGTACCTGAGAAACAGCTGTGCACACTGACTGGACCACAGAAGAGACACATAGAGAGGTGGCCAGTGTGCGGTTAGCCAGGCAGTCTAGGGTGGAAAGTGTGTGATTCAGGTGTGAGTGAGGGACGATTCAGAAGGCGCCTGAGTGTTGTCCAGGAGGAAGGTGGAGGGCGTGCCTGGGAACCCACAGCGGGGGCTGCCCCAGGTGGAGCCACGCAGAGCAGGCCCAGCCGAGCCCAGGACCGGCCGGCAGAGCGGGTTCCCATTCCCGTGTTGTCCTGCCCGCCCTGGCTCTAGACAGTGCGGTCATCTGTGGATGAGCTGCTAGATCTGTTCTGTTCTGGGTATGCCAGTAATAGGCCCTGCTATGCTTGTAATATGCGAAATAAGAAGAGTCACCATAATGGTTTCCGACTTTCCAGTGACTGCTAAGCAGGGCCCACCCCCACCTTCATTTCAGGGAGCGATGCACCTTGAACCATCTGATCGTGAACTTTTCTAACTAAAGGTGATGGGTGACTAGAAATGAGGATGAGAAGTTAATGTCTCTTGGAAGTTCGATTTAATTTTTAATTGGAGCAAATTTTAAGTAAAGACTGGGCTCTTACAGGGATACAACAATGTTGAACTTCTTCAGCCCATGAGTACCCTTTATTCTGGAACTTGAGAGCTTTTTGAGTGTGGGATCAAGACCATCTATGTCCTTTTGGGAGCACGTCAGACCCCCCAGCATAAGAGCGGGGAAAGGGTGCGGTGTCTCAACATGGGCAGTTTCTCAGGGGTCTACAGCCACCAGGCTAGCCCCTCCTCACCACCAGCCCACCTCTGGGCCTCCACCACTGACAGCCTGGCGCCGTTGGCATGGGAACGTGCTGCCTACATGCCTCCACAGCCCCTGCTCCCACCTGAAAGGACCCTTGTCCCCGTGCCTCAGCCCTGCTGTCAGCCCTGGGCAGAGAGCAAGGAGGTTCTATCTTCCTCTTCCTCAAAGACCACAGACCTGCAGTCTGCAGGAATGAGTCCAGGGCATAGAGACCCACTTTCCCTGCCTGCCCCTCACTGTGAGCTGGAAACTGACCATACCATAGCCGGGGGATGACCACACTCGCCCATATGCCCAGGCTGCAGCCCTCTACCCCAGGTGCTCAGAGCCAGTCCTGGGAGTAGTCCCGCTGTATAGTCACCTCTTCCCTACCTGACACTGTGGCTGTGCATTACTCGTTTTAGAGCATCCCCCTGAAGTTTGGCCCTGATAGCTGTGTCTCTCGTTGCCACTCAAGGTGCTGGGCCTGTCCCAGGGCAGTGTCAGTGACATGCTGTCCCGGCCGAAGCCATGGAGCAAACTTACCCAGAAAGGCCGTGAACCCTTCATCCGAATGCAGCTCTGGCTAAATGGCGAGCTGGGCCAGGGCGTCCTGCCTGTCCAGGGGCAGCAGCAAGGGCCAGGTAAGGGCATCCCGTGCCAGGCTGGGCTGGAGGAGGAGTGGGGGGTGGGCTGGCTGTGGGGGAGGCCGCAAGCCCTGCAGCCCCACCCAGGCTACTGAGGGAGGAAGCCGAGACCGTCCTGGGAAGAGGCCAGCCATGCTCTCTCCGTGCCTTCTTGGCTGCTGGCTCACGCTCAGAGCTGTCCGCTGCCTATCATCCTCCACAGCCTGTTGCCGTGGGGTGGACTTTATTTCTAGGAGAGAGAAGATTATGCCTAGCTAATCTTATAAACAGCAAAATGAGTTGCCAATTAAGAAAATGCTGTTTATATGTAAATATGGGTAAAAGTTGAGTAGCTAAGGTGAAGAACCAGACATAGAGAAGAAGCATGGTGGGGAGGGACCTCCCCTGCTCCCAGACCCGGCCTGGATCCTGCACTAGCATGACCGCCACTGCACCCCATCAGGAGCTGGGCTCTGATGGGGTCCCCCAGCCTCTGGGCCCTGTGTGTTAGGAAGTGTGAACCCCTTGGACCTCATTTCTTTATTTAATTGTCACCTTTCTCTTCTCCAGTTATCCAGTCTGTGATGTCACTCCAGGACCCTCTCCTGCAGGGCAGCGTCAGCTCAGGTAACTTGCTGCTCTATCGGTTCTGTGCATCGCCCCCTGCTTCCCTGTTCCCATTGGGTCTGTAGGGGATCCCTGGTCTTAGTGAACTGAAAGCAGCATATCCTGCTCGGGCCACACTCCCGCAGCCTTGTGTTCTAACGGAGTGGAAAACTCGGCTCAGTCCCCGAGCAATAGATGACGCTATAAGCTCGTTCCTGTGACCTCTCATCCATAGGCCGTGGGACATCTCGGTGTGCTCAGGGCAGGCAGGAGAGAACAGCTAATCAGAGGCCAGTGGCGTCTGCACTCAGGAGACGTCCAATCTAGTGTGGGAATGAGATCAGGCATGCATCTCTCTCACCATGGGGTAGGCTTTGCCAGAAGAGCTGGGGAAGGTTTGAACCTGCGACAGGGCAGGGAGGAGAGACTGAAGAGAGATGGCAGAGACCTCCTAGGTGGAGCTGGCTCCCCAGGTGTAAGAGAGGCGCTGTGGTGGGGTGCACAGCTGGGCAGGTGCTGGAAGCCGAGCGAGGTGATGGTCAGGCCATGGCCCTCAGCCTCCAGGACCCGTGCCGTCTGGGAGGGCTTCGGCGGCTTTCTCTCTCCTGCTGAGCGGACCCTCGCTCTGCGCCTTGGCACAGCCTGCCGCCGGCGCTGCCGCCCTCTCCCACATCCTCTTCCTGCATCCTCTGCCTCAGTTTTTCTCACCCAGCCCCGAGGAACAGCCAGCAGCATGAGCCGTTTTTCTCTTTTTTCCCTTCTTTATTTTTCTGAACATGTTGATTAGTCTCCATATCCCACTGATGCATCGAAAACACAAAGCTAATTGAGGCATGTGAAGCCCACCAGCTTCTAGGAAGTCTTAGGAGGGAACGCTGTGGTGCAGGAGCAGCTGGGCGGCTGCGGCTGTGCTGGCCCCACCTGCACCCAGGAGTAGCCACCAGGTGCAGCCACCAGGTGCAGCCACCAGGTGCAGCCAGGGCGTTTTGGGTGCAGCTGACACGGGGTGTTAGGCACTCTTAGCGTCTCGGACCCAAATGATGGCCTGAAGGCTGTGTATCACCCAGGCCTTTGGTTTTCTCGACCAGGGATCGCCATGGAGCAGTTGTCGGTCTAAAGAAGGATCACAGCGTATCTGGGTTGGCCTACCCAGTTGGCAGGTACAGCAGTCCTGGGTTACGAACCCAACATAGTGACAGTTCCTCAAACTCAACCAAACACACCGCCACTGAGTCCATTCTGGCTCAGAACCACCCTCCCTTGGGTTTCCATGGCTGGATATCTTTACAGGAAGAGATTACCCATCTTTCTTCCAGAGAGCAACTAATAGATTTGAACCACTAACCTTTCTGTTAGCACCCAGTACAGTATGCGCTATACCACCAGGGCTCTTTAAAGTGTCCTTAAGTGTGAACCGAATGCACCTGTTCCAGCTGACCTGTAAGTTCTTAAAAGGCCCTCTTAGAAATGGATTTATTTGTAAGGTGGGGCTGCTTGAACCAGAGAACTTACTCAGCACGAGCTTGGATTCCAGTTACACCAGGGCAAATAATGATCGTTGTTTGTACCAGAGTTTTGTGGACGTTTACATGGAAAATAAGACTCGCTTCCTGCTCTGACGGGAAGCTGGACACCTCTTAAATGCTCCAGGAGTACTTGCTGCCCCATTCAAGGCAGGGCTGAACTTGGAAGAATGTGACTAGAATTTTTTAGACCAAAACCCCTTGTTCCTCAATAAAACAGGATGTCTCGCACAGTCCCAAGACCAATGCCAAAACCTCCTCCATGTCCAAACAGCTCCCTGGAGAATGGTGTCTCACTTTTTATTACAGCAGGTAAAATCGCCTCTGTGCTGGGACATTCCTTCCAGGGTTACGTTTACAGGCCAGGGAAAACGTCTGCGCTCCCTCCCCAAACTGAAAAGAAGCAGACCTGTGGCCACAGAGAGGATCCCAACTGTTGACAACTCCTAAAGGAATCTAAATGTTTGTTCGCATAAAAGTAACTCACAGCAGTAGAGGATTCTGCAGGTTGGGGCAGGAGGAAGGAGAATGTTCTCGGCCTGCAGTTAAAACAGACTGCAGTCTTAACTCCCAGCGGTCTTGTAAGGAGGTGGCACCGGGCTCGCCCTCTCTCACCCTGGTGAGGGGCAGCCGGACAAGCCTGTCTCCCCAGTGCTCTCGGTGACTGGCAGTAATAGGGAGACCTCTTGTAGAAACAATACACCACTGTGGAGAAAAAGTGTTTCTTAACATTGTAGGAAAAAATTATTTTCAAATTGTGTATCATGATGCTTTCAAAGCAGAAATGTAGCTTGGAGGCTCAGGACAAGAGGTGCTTGTCAGAATGAGAAGAGAGCCTGTCAGACTGTGGGTGAGGGTGCCCTTCACCTGAGATTTTGTTACTGTCATTGTTTTCCTTTCAAAAGTGTGTCTAAAACCATGGTACAAGCATTCTGGAAGGCAGTTTAGCACTTCCTCAAAAAGCTGAACATAGAAATTCCTTATGATCCAGCTATTCCACTACTTAGAATATACCCTGAGATTATGAGAACTGAGGCACAGACTGAGATTTGTACAATGTTCATAGCAGCAGTAGTCACCATCGCAAGAACATGAAAACAGCCCAAATGTCCAACCACAAATGAATGGATTGAGAAATTATGGTACATTCACACAGTGGAATATTATGCAGCACGCAGGAGCAATAACTTTGTAAATTATTGCCTAACTTGAGAGGGACTGGAGAACATAATGCTGAGTGAACTAACTCGGTCTCACAAGAATAAATATTGTAGAACACCGTTATTGATAGCATGAGTATAAGGATCCAGGAGGGGTGGGAGAGGCTGGAAGCAGAGTGATGTGGATGTATGTGGGAAAGAGGGGATTAATCATTGAGGTTGTACAATTTGATGGGTTTGGAGGGTGAGGGAAATTGAAAGAATTTGTTCAAATTTGTATTAGAATTTTGTGAATAAACTAATGGGGGGAAATGTGTTTCTAAAAGCAAAGGTGGCTTTATGCTCAGGAGGGTCCATTTACGAATAGAATTACACTTTGGTGGTCAGCATTAGTGAGTAACTGGGGTGACTCTAGAATTTCTACCTTAAATGATAGAATTCTTCCCCCTGGGGGTGCGGTCAGCATTGCTCCCCCTGCAGGCCAGGGCGTGGAACCGCGGGTCCCAGGGTCAGCTCGGGGTTCTGAGTCCCAGCCTCACTGTGGCTGCAGTGGGATTGTCTCTCCACAAGGAGCCCAGGCTCAGAGAGGTCTGCCGTCTGTCCGCGGTGGTAAGTCCTTCAGGTGTTGACCCAAGCCGTGCAGCACGGTAGAGCCAGATGATGAACCATCTGCAGGAAGGCAGTTCCAGTCCATGTTTGTTTGGGTCAGAGAAAGGAGACCCTTCTTCCTGAACGTTAGGGAGTTCTCAGCACCTGAGCACCCAGGCATCCAGCAAGTGTGGCGGGTGGTAGACTTGAGGTGGCCTCCCAGGTGTAGACAGACTGCGGGGCTCTTCCCTTCTTTACCACGCAGCTGGTCACAACCTTTCCGCAAAGGCTACAGTTTCTGAGCTGACAACCAAGTTGACCTAATGAGGTGGAACTGCGCTTGGTTACTATGGCGATAAGATGCCACATAGGTGGAGTGGCCTTTCCATGCCGAATAGCAAACTGCTGACATGGAAATCCACTCTCTTCACCAAAGGAAGCCTGTTTGTCTCTTTCTGCCCAGCTCCATTGCCCCTCAGCGTCTCTGTTTCCCTTGTTGTTGTTTGTTATGTACCATCGAGTTGGAACCAAGCCATAGCTGACCCTCCAGTTGTTTTTCAGAAGCTGTAAATCACATGTGAGGAGATTGCCTGTCTTTCTCCCACAGAGCAGCTGGCGGTTTCAAACCATATGCTGGTGACACAGCTCCTTACCACTAGGCCACTAGAGCTCCCTGTTCTCCTGGTGACTGATGAAGTCCACCCACTGCCATCGAGCCCGTTCTACTCTAGCAACCCTCTAGGACAGAACAGAGCGCATGGAGCGGTCAACTTTACGGAAACAGACAGCTTCATCTTTCCCTCCTCATTAGCAGCTAGTAGATGTACCTACCAGCCTTTCCGGTGGCAGCCAAGCACTTACCCGCTGTGTCATCAGGCCTCCTTACTCTGTGTGAAGTAGAGAGAAATGGAAGTTTCCACTGAACTGTGGGCTCCTTCCTTCAGGGCGAACTGAGCTTTGGGGTGACGGCTTTAGGCGTGAAGGAAGGTAGACGCCATTCCAGTCCCCATGGTCACTAGTGACCTGTGGCTTTTGCTTGGGAGCCACGGAACCTTCGATGAAGAGTAGTGATCAGAGTTCAGTGCCAGCCATGAGCAACTTTCTCAAAGCAGTGTCTTTAAAGGACAGAACTTTAAAGGACAGGCTACCTGTTAATGGACTTCTTTATAGTCTCGTTTTTGTACTTAGTGATGAGCCAACACTTCTTTGTGCTGGCTTATTCTTTCGAAGTGCCCAGTGTTTCTTTTGTGTCGGGGGACGTGTAGTTAAAAGTCAAGGCCGTCTTTGATCTGATCTAGCAAACTTGATCCAGAGACAGAAGCTTTGGAGACTCCGTCTCTGTATCTCCTTTTGTTTGTCTCCCATCCATCCTTCCCGACTTCACACTTGCTTCTTAGCAAAGCAGTGCCCAGGTGACAGAAAGGAGCACCAGAGGAGGAGCAGGGTGGGCCAAGGAAGACCTGTTTTCCAGATCACAGCCTCCAGTGGTTGCTTCTCAGAACATTTCTTTAGAGGGAAAAAGAAAAAATCTTGAGCCATAAGTCATTGGAGGTGTGCATGTGTAGCTAGGTGGGAAGGTCGCCTCTATAAACTACTAAATATTAAGCCACTGGGTTCTTCTTCTTTTTTTCCTTCAAAGCTTGTCTTATATTTGCATTCCTCCGGATCATTCGCCTTTTGCCCTTAGGAAGGGAAAAGAAGGGGCCGGGGTCTGCTCTGAAGGGAGGGGGAAGGAGAAAACGGAGAGCCTCTGCCAGCGACTGTTAGTCATCCCCTTAGGAGAGCTGCTGGCAGTGTCCTCACTGGAGGACTTTTAATTCAGGAACATTTCATTCCTGGAGCCCGGAAGCTGGTGCTCCCAGAGCTCACCAACCAGGCTCATGTCCTGCTGCAAGCTGTGCGTGACAGAAAGTGGCCCCGTCCCCTCAGATTAATCATGAGAATGCAGGCTTTTTCCCGGCATGTCAGTCAGGAATGGCGAGTTCCAAGGCTCTCCACCATGGAGAATTGGCCAACTCAGTGTGGCTGTTCTCAGTCAGCAGAGTATCAGCTCTCCCTTTGAGAAGACAGCTGCTGCCATCCGTTTTCTAAAACGTGGGTGGTCTCCTGATGAGGGCCCCCGGGTGGTGTGCTGTGACCTTAAGAGGCCAGCAGATTCTCACGGCCTCAGCACCTGGGGTGGGGCCAGGGCAGTGATGACCTTGTTAACATGTGTCACACTCTCATTTCATGCCCACCGGATGCCACAGGACAGGTGCCCAGACTCTGAGTTTGACCTTTGCCTTAGGAGTCCATTTTTCTTAAATAAGCTATCCATTCTTCAGCTTCAGTGCCCAAATGTCAGGGTGGGACGTTTGGATGGCATGTGAATCTGCAAAGGAGGTGCTAGTCACAACCCCAGAATATGCCGTTGCAGTATCAGAGTAGACAGAGTTCTTCATTGACTTCCGTAGGTTAGATTTCGCCCCCCACATCTGTCATCAAAATAAATGAGTAAAAAGCTGTTGGTTGCTATACACGTGAAAAGATACTCAAGATCATTAGCCATCAGAGAGATGCAAATCAGAACCACAGTGAGATACTATTTCACTCCCATCAGAATCATTAAGTTTTTTTTTGGAAAAACAACTGGTAACATGATGTAGGGAACCCAGAGCCCTTTCTCATTGCTAATGGGAATGCAAAACGGTCCAGCTATAGAAAACCACATGGTAATTCCTCAAAAATACACTAAAAATAGAACTGCCATCTGACCCAGCAATTCCACTCCTAGGTATATACTCAGAATACTTGAAAGCAGAGACTCAATCAAGAGGCTTGGACACCAGTGTTCACTGCAGCCACAAGATGGGAGCAACCCCAACACCCATCAGCAGAGGAACAGACAAGCAAAATGTGGTCCATATGTCCAGTGGGACCACTCAGCCAACAGAGGAATTGTTAAAACATGCTACAGAGCGGGTGGAAACTGAAGACATTCTGCTGAGTTACGGTGCTAACCTTGCTCTTACCGCGTATTCCCATGCCTGCACCCACTTTAATTCATGTCTAGTTCGAGAGCTCTGGTGGCCTAGTAATAGTCGTCGCACTGCCAACCCAAAAGGATCCAGTTCTAGTCCACCAGCTGCTGGGCAGGAGGAAGATGAGTAGTCTCCTCCCGGCCTTGGATTTTCAAAGGCTGAAAACCCCCTGGAGGGTCAGCAGTGTTACAATGTAACGGCACGTAACAACAGCAGCATCCTGAGTGAATAAGCCAACCCCAAAAAGGACAAATATTAAAAGACTTCATTTATATAAAGAAGATAAGAAAAGGCAAGCGTGCAGAGAACAGAGTGCATTAGTGGTTACCAGAAGAAAGTAAAGGTTGACACTGGTGGGAAATGGCATTGATCAAGGGTAGCGCCTGACAGCAATTGCTGTCAGTAAGTTGTACAGCTGTAAAAAGTTGAACTGGCAAAAGTTGTGTGATAGATGCATTTACAACAATGCCAAAAATTTAAAAAAAAACCCTACAGCTGCTTATAAACAACCAAACACCTCATGGGATTTGACTCCCTGGTTTGGGCTCATGGTGCATTACAGTTAATAGGCTCTAATAAGGTGTTTAGTGCTTCTGTTCTGCTGCTTTGGTTTAAATTTTGTAGCGCCTGAGGTCTTAAAGGCTTGTAAGTGGCCATCCAAGGCATAAGAGTTGGTCTGTGTTTGTCTGGATCAGCAGGAGAATGAATAGCAGGATATAGAGTGTGTCGCTGGCGGCCTCCATGAACAGCTGCCTTTTTTGTCATGAGACCCAAAGAGCACAATCAAGAGTTCTAAAGAGGAACTCAAACAAAAAGGGGGAAATGTAGAACAGAATTTCCTATTTTTCTGGAGCCAGAGAGATGGATGAGCTCTCAAACTATTACACTGAAGTATTAAACCTTAAATCAAGACTATCCTTTGAAGTCGTCTTAAAATCTGACAGTAGTATAGCTGACCTGGGAAATGTCTGCTTTGAGCACTGGGCTTTTTAAGATCTATCTATAAGGGCTCAAGTTGATGGCAACAACTCAAAAATCAGACAGGAAGTTTGGGAAGCAGTGAGTTTATGTTTGCATGAGGAAAAACTCGGAAAAGGTGAGAACGCTTGGCAGCCCAAAGAATGTCACTGAAGCATAAAATAGATAGGGGTTGAATTGGTGTGTATTTTGCTGTGTATTTTGTTTTTTCAACACCACCAACAAATTTAAAAGAAACTTGATTTTGTCCAAGCAGAATCAGTCTAGCCTTTGTTTATTTTAAGCAGTTGAGAAAAAATGTGTACATAACTGATTTATACATAACCATAGGCAAGAGATCAAAAGCAAAAGAGAATTAAGCCAAGTTGGATGTGAATTCTCTGCCAGGTGGGGCACTGAGGCAGCTGGGTGGTTACTAGCACGTGGGTGGGATTTCAGCACTTGGCCACCCACACGCCGCCTGTAAACATGGCGGCCAGAAGAACCGAGCTCCGCCAGTCATTGCTTGCTTTCTTGGTTCTAACCTGCATTCGGGCATCTTTATTTTTATAAGAATGGCATGACCACAGAACTTTACACTCTCATCTTAGAAAAGACAAGTTTCTGGGTTCAGCCTAGCCGCCCCCTTCCTGTTGGAGTTGTACGAATATCCATGGCTCTGAGAAGGGTGGGAGGGCCCAGACAGAGGGCCGTCCAGTGGAAAACTGCAGTGTAACAGTTCCAAGATGGAAAGAGCATGGCAGGGGTGGGAGTGTGAAGTGGACAGAACCTCTGACAAGCATAAAAGCATTGGAAACACCTCGTTCAGAGGCTTTTTTTTTGCACCACATGTCAGTAAAAAGATAGATTGTAAAAGAATTTTGGCTTTTCTTTGATGTAGAATACCTCTGATAAAGGTTGTAGAGTAAGAAAAACAGAAATGAGCAGGACCAAAAGGAGGCATCTAGTTCCTTCAAAGTGACTTCAGTGCCTTGCCACTCCAGGTGCTGGCTGAGCTCTGCGACTGTCAGCCAGCCTGTGGTCAGCTCACCCCAAAGTTCCTCCTTTTCACTGGGGGCCTCTTTCTTGAGGGGGAAGGTTCTTGTAGCTCCTTGACATTCTCACTAATCTCATTCTGAAGAGATCTAGTTTGAAGTTCAGAGAATAAACCCCTCATCTAAGAGCCAACAGAGTGGCCAGAAAGTGCCAGATTCACAGTCCCAGCAAAGCATTTTTTCTGCTTGACCTCAAAGTAAGCAAGCCTGGCCACCAGACTCAGCAAGCACAGCATGGCCTCTCGGCCGTGCCACCATGTCGGGAGCACTAGGGGGCAGCAGCAGCTGCGTATGCCTCAGGCAGGCTGGACGATTCAAAGACAGTGCCTAGAGCCACAGGTTGGAACTTGGGAAGCTCAGAGAACTTTGTAGAAAAGCAGAGACAGCATTATGGAAACATGGAGTGTTAGTCAATGGGTGACAGGTGCTTTGTCCCCATGTAGAGAGGAGAGCTTTTTTTAAGCAAAAGGCCTGGATGAAGTGATGGAGGGAGGTGCACCTGGAGGCAGCAATTGGCCAGGAGCCCTTGGCTGAGAGGCAGAACTCAGAACAACCATTCTTCCAGGGAGTAGGAGGTGCGCACCACCTCACCTTGCATGCTCCCAAGGCCAGGTGTCTCCTGGTGCCTGTCAGACAGTCCCGGGTCAGCTTCAGTGTCTCTGGGATAAGGAAATCAGTTCTATAAAATTACTTATTATCAGCAATCTCATCTCTGCTGAGCTACTATAAAAAGGGAATTGCTGGTGTGCTGTGACTAGCCCTTCTCAAGAGATGAGCAAGGGGCACTGAAGACACAGCAGAGGCCCAACACAACCTCCCTGCTGCTCCAAAGGGCAAAAGAGAGGCTGTGCTTCCACCAGCCATGCAGGCTACAGACGAGAAAGGGCCTCATGCACTGAAATGCCATTTAATCTGATTGCTTCTGTTGATGAATGGTGTCTTTGGTCTTAACAGTTTGCAAACAACCATCTAAGATAAGACCGTTTTCCTCTATTCATTTAGAGCAACAACAGAAAAAGAAGAAAACCAATAACTCATAAGTCTGCAAGACAGTTGTTGTTGTTGTTGTTGTTGTTAGGTGCCGTCAAGTCGTAGATGACTCATAATGACCCTGTGAACGAAAGGCCTGAGCACTGTTCATAGAGTTTCCGGAGGCAAGCCATTTCGGAAGCAGATGCCGCTCCTGCTTCCAAGCAAGAACAGTAGTTTAAACAAACCACAGCTTCCTGGACCCTGAAACCAGAAGAACCAGGTGGTGCCCAGCCGTCACTGCCAACCATTCTCTTCAAGTTCCTAACAGAGGGAACCTGATCAACGGGAGAGAAGTGTGGGCAAGACCCCAGACTCCTAAAAAGAACGAACCAGAGCCAACAGGCTGATTGAGACAAGAGGATATTCCTTGAGAATAAGGCCCTGAGATACTCTTCAAACCTTCAACCAGAATGAATTCTGGGGATCACCTTGCAGCTAAATAAGGGGTTGGCTTAAAGAATAAAAAATACTGCCCCAAGGACTGGGCACTTTAAAAATCTCCCTTCCGTGAGATCATGTGGTCAACAGTGACTTGATAATATAAGAGGACAAGGAAACTAATAGATCCAACAACCAGACTAGCAATGAGAATATTCACACACGTGGAGGATGTAACTAGTATCACTGAAGAGCCTGTGTAGAGGTTAGAAATTGTGAATAGGAACTGAAATGGCTGTGTAAATCCTCACAAAAAAGCTTGGAAATACTACTTTAAAAAAAAAAAAGAATGACCTGTGTGTCCTTGACAGACGGGAGACCTGGTGGCCTAGTGGTAAGAAGCTGCTCTGCCAACCCAAAGGTTCCAGCTACACCAAGGGAGAAAAGTGGGCAGTCTCCTCCCATCTGATTTACTGCCTCCGAAAACCCGCTGCAGGGTCCATTGCGACGCAGAAGCACACGGCAGCAGCAGCAGCAGCATGTCCTCGACAAGCGCCCACTAGTCACCCATCTCAACTCTCTTAACCGTTCGGGGCATTGGGGGATCCCGTCCGGGGACAGGATGTGGCCCTGCAGCATGAACAGCAGAGGGCGTGCGGCTGTCCTTTCACGCTTGTGATGAGCAGGGAAGAGCCAGCCCGCCCTCCTCCGGATCCACCGCACCTGCAGGGCCTCTGTGGAATCCGCACCACGCTGGCAGCCCACTTGCTTTGTGTCAAAGCAGCATTGTCATTGTTGAAAAAGGAAACGCACCCACCAGGCTCCCACTCTGCCACCGGCCTCAGAGTCTCCCTGCCTGGCACCCTTGCTTATCCGGAAGCCCGGCCCATCTTAAATCAGCCCCAAAGGTTTCAGCCCATGTGGTCGGGTTTGTCAGTGCATCTCACCGAAGGAGAGAGAATTAGAGGGATCAAAGCAAGGCCTTTATTTGGCTTTCTAAATTTTGATTCATGCAGGTTTTTATCTGTTTTTATTTTGTCTTTTTAATAAGTAGTATACACCATGATTGCAGGATTGAAAAGCACGTAGATCCTTCCTGAAAGATAAATGTCCTCTCTTGCATGTCCCCCAAGTCCCACCTGCCTCTGACAGTCCTTCAGAGACAGCAAGGATGCAGCAGGCTTGGGGCCTGACATTCTCACCGAGCCCTAAGCTCCCTCCTCTTTTTACAGCTATAAGAGAACTCCGTTTTATTGATACATACTGTGTCTTAATCATCCAGTCACTGTTGGTAGTCATTTAGATTGATTTCAACAACCACATACCGATAAGAAACAGTCCTGCATGCCCACCCCTGAACACTCATAAGCACCCCAAACACCAGGTGGCGAGGGACCCAGTGTCTGCCAAGGGCCAGTCCAGCCTCTGCCACTAAGAACCTCAGTTGTCGTGGGCAAGTGACTGAACCTCTTCAGGGCTCCATTTTTCTGAACTGATAAAATGGGAAAAATTAAGTACCTCCCTCCTAAATGTGGGGAAATGTCAGTGAGTTAAAGTAGCATAGACCCCAGCTGGTAGAATAAGTGCTGTTTACATGTTTGCTTTATAGCCAGCACTCAACAGACATCCCACTGTGGTTCCAACCCTATAGGACGGGAGCCAAGCCCCACCCACCACCCCGGGTTTCCAGGACTAAGTTTTCAAGGGAGCAGACCACCTCATCCTTCTCCCCCCTTAAGCAGCCAGCCATAGGATTCAAACCACCACTCTTTCAGCTGGCCCAGTGCATAATGCATTGAACCACCAGGGCTACCAGTTGTCCCTTCAGCCCTTGTATGTTGTTCCATGTTTGCATGCTGAGCTTAGAAGAATGAAACCAGAACCACTCCCAGCAGCTGGTTCTAGCCCATAGGGACCCTCCATCGGGTCTCTGAGGCTATCAGTCTTTGCGAGGAGACTGCCCCTCTTTCTTTTGCAGAACAGCTGACAGACTTTAACGACCAACCTCTCAGTAAGCGGCCTGGTCCATTACACAGTGCGCCATCAGGGCTTCTTTGTAAAACAATAGGTGTGCACAGAGGAAAAGGAGGGTTGTGCTGTGTGGAGACAGTGGGGTTCAGGCATTCCTGGGGGGGCGGACCCTGGGGGTCAGGTGTGCAGTGGCCAGGAACAGCGCCCCCAAGTGCTGACTTCTCGTTCCATCTTTAGAAATCGCCTCTCCAACCACCCTTCCTGAAAGGTCACCCAAAAGCTTGACCATCAGGAATAAGACTACAGGTCAGATGTCAATTGAAGCCATTTGAGCAAACTAGTAGGGAACTGCTTGTCTTGTCTTGGTAACCACCTGTCTTGTATTGAAGTAGGAGTGGCAAGGGCAGAGCCCCGGTGGCACTGTAGATTCAAGTGTTAGCCTGCTAACCAGAGGTTGTCAGTTTGAATCCACTAGGCACTTGCAGGAGAGAGGAGGAGATGCGCTTCTGTAACGCACACAGCCTGGGAAATCCTGTGGAGCAGGTCTCTGTCTGGTAGGGTCGCTGCGAGTCAGAATCAGCTCAGTGACAGTGTTAGCAAGGGGGCGCAGCACCAGCTCCTTGTCGGGCCTGGAGAACTCCGTGCTGGTCGCTGCAGGCCTTGGTCACACGGCGCCTCTGGAAGCATCCCCTTTCTCCCCCCGCCCCAACCCCTCCACCCCCATTCCGGCTTTCCTCGGGAGATAGAATTTACAGTACATTGGGCATTCAGTACAAGAGGCAGAAGTAGGTCATAAGAGCAAATGAGGACTTCAGTGTTCAAAGGTTTAGTTCCAGGGAAGCATAAATGCCTTCAAATGCATTTCGGAAGGAAGTTGAAGAGCCAGGTGAAGAAGCACACGTGTCTGCGTCCTTCACGTGCCACACATAGCATTGACAGACAGCCTGTGGCACTATGCTCTTCAATCTTTAGGGTGACCAGCAGGTGAAAGGATTTCCATCACCTGGTTCCCAGTGGATGACTTCTGCCAAGGACCTGTCAGCCGGCCTGAGGGTCTGACCCTCCTGTCCGACACATGGACGTGCACACACACACACACACACACACACAGAAGTTAAGGCCACACTGCAGAACATCGAACAAAATTAAGTTCTAAGAACTATAAGTAGACACATCAAAGGACAGAGCCAATAAGACAAAACAAGCCATTGATAGAAAATATGGCCCTTGGCCCCCTTGGAGCGGGACCCTCATATTCCAGTCAGGAGCTGAGCAGCGGCAGCAGCACCCCCGAGTTCAGAGATTTCTGCAGTAAAAAGTATATGGTCCATTTGACCTGTGGCGGAGGGCCATGCTTCTGTGGAACCACTTCTGGTCCAATTCAAAGAGAATGCATGCTGTGGCCAGAGGGCCTCGTCCTTCAGCAGCCAGGTTCCCCTCCTACACTTGACCCTCAGCTACATCAGGCCCCCGGGGACCCCTCAGGAGGGTGAGAAGGAACCAGCCAGGAGCCTTCATCTCGCTGTATTTTGTCGCCCCCCCACTCAGCAGGATTCCTAAATATAGCCAGAGTCTGAATTGGCAGATGTTGGGTTTGTCCTTTACACGAGGGCCGAAATTAGCCCGTCACTGGCACCTAAATAAAGCAGCCACACTGCCTTTGTCCCTACTTTGCAATTAGGAGATAGGGAAGTGGCAGTGTTGTGTTTTGTTTGATAAGGAAAGGTATATGGAAGCTGGGTAACACCTCTGAAGTCACAAGGCTCCGGAGAAGGGGTCCCACTTCACAGACACACACACACACACCCAACATCCAAGGCCCGGCCAGTGCTGTTCTGCTGCATAAGCTTGGGATGGAGAGTCCATACTCAGAGAAACGGCCGAGAGGAGACCAGCAGCGGCTGCAATGATTTGGGAGGAAAAGATAAGTCTGCCCTGAGCGCCGGGAGCAGGGTGAGCAGCGGGGCTCCCCAGGGGCCCCCGAAAGATGTTATAATCAATTACCACATCATAACACTGATGTATGATAATTACTGAGTGTTTCTCCTGAGATAGTGCAGCATTTGGCTGGGATGCAGTCCTTTCATGGTCCACTGCCTGATTAATATGCAAATAATAGGCTGATTGCATGATGAATGCAGAAAATGAGTTCGCCGATAGCGTGCGCACTGAAGCGGGAAGATGATAAATTACTTTTACTGACTGTCCTACATTAAGTACCCTTTCTCAACAATTTCATCACAAATTAAGTAAAGCAGTACGGAGACATTAGGAGGATGTGTAAAATAATGTACCTTAATGGCTTTTCTAGTACCGGTGCACATCCAAAAATGTCACTTACTCCTGCTTAGCATGGCCTGGGGCCATTCTGGAACCCCACCGTCCACTCACCTGGGCGCTGTTTTCAGGATGGAGAGTAGCCGCCGTGATGGGCAGGCGGCCATCAGCCGTGATTCTCTAAAGGATCTTCCTTCATCATCACCTGCACACCAGGGTGACAGGACGCACCACTGTGAGGGAACAGGCTGCTCCAGGGGCCGACGCTGTGTCCTGTGCACAGACGGACACTCTGAAACCGTCTGTCCACTGTGTGTGTCCCTGGGGGAAAGGACAGTACTGAGCTACAGGCCTCGTAGATGCTGAAAGAAATCATCGCTGAACCCCCCCTTAGACCCATCAAGTCTTAGAAATCTGGGAAAATTGATTCCACTGTCAAAGATGGCTTGTAAGTGGCCTACCAGAGAGCATGGCCATTGGTGAGGGGTGAGCAGATAGACCCAAAGCCAGAAATGGACCCTGGAGGAAAAAAATTCGCAAACCCTGAGCACATGCACACGCATACACACAGTGATTAATCTGTGATTACAGCAGAGCAATTTGACGAGAGGGTTTGTTTTTTTTCCCATCTCAGTAATATATATTTAGAGTGTTTGTATGGCATACATTTTTGCTTAATGCATAGGAACGCATTGATAAGTGTTCATACACACAGCTGGTTCAGTAATAAGGTTATTGAAGGTAATTTGAAAGCATTATTTCTCAATCAGTTTGGGTTTGTGGGAGATGCCGGCACAGGAAGCGCCCTGTGTCACTGAGCATCGCTTCCACAGCCTTGCCAGCCCGCGAGTTCACTGTGGAAACGGAATTGGGGTTTGAGGAGGGCTTTTGAACAGCCTGCACTCCCAACATCTTGCCTTTGTTGATGTTGTTGAGAAAGAACGCACCAAAACATTGACCAATTCAGCCGTTCCTGCGTGTGCATTTCAGTGACACTGATCACATTCAGATTGCTCAACCGTTCCTACCCTCCTTGGCGAACTTGTTCCTTTCTCCCTCGTGAACATAACTCGCTGTCTCTGATTCCTCTCCAGTCTTTGCATTTACTCAGTCACTTTGATCCCCATATAGCTTGTTCTTGAAAGTGCACAGTGCTCAAGGCCGACATTCTTTACTGGTTGACCTGTTCTACTGTTAGGGACCTCCTCTGGTGGCCTAGTGGTAAAAGGCTGTGTCTCAGTTCCAAATGCATGAAGTTCAAATCCGCCAGCTGCTCCATGGGAGCAGACTCCTCCCATACAGTTTACTGCCTCTGAAAACCCACTAGGGTGTCAGCTGTGGGTCAGTTCTGACGCAGTGGTACACAACCACCACGGCTCCTACGTTTTAAGACTTCAGGGGATATTTTTGGGTTAAGGTGTAAGGATTATTTCAGGGTAATAGTTTCAGGGTTCATCCACTTCCATGGCTCCACTGTACAGTCTCTTAGCATCTGAAGTTCTGTTCTAGAATTTTCCTCTTTTGATTAGGATTCTTCTGTGTACTCTTCAATCAGCAGTTCAGTAATGGTAGTCAGGTACCATCCATGGTCTCACGAGAAAGGAGGCAGTTGTTCTTGGATGCAGTGAGACATCCATCCCATATCTTCCTCCGGTTCCTGACCTCCTTTCCTCTGTGGTTTCAGATGCATAGAGACCAATCAGTGTGCCTTGGGAAGCTGCTTATAGACGTTTTATGTTTTCCCCCCCACTTCGCAAACTCCGTTTTTATTTGGATTAAAAAGCTTTAGGTGAACAAACATATGATACATGCGTAAGACTAATGACCACACAGTGCTTACAAGCTTTTAATACCCCGGGCACTAAATAACAAATGAGCGGATAGAACAGAAACGCTAAGTAGTTTACTAGGCGGTTTAAGTGGGATGTCCTGTTGAGCCCTGACCCCACATCTCCAGACCAGGGAACCAAATTTTGTGAGGATTTTGGTTGTATATGAGGAGCCTCAGCAGCTGTTCTTTTCCTATTGTTGTAAAAATGTCACACAACTTTTGCCAGTTCAACTTCTTACACGTGCACAACGTTTGACAGCAGTTGCAGCCATTAGCTAGCTGTTCACCCCTACACTTGGTCGATGAGATTTTTCCCATCAGTGTTAACCCTCTTCTCCCCACCCCTTCCCATCTGAAAATTCAAACTCACTGCCATCAAGTTGATTCCAGTCCATTACAGCCTTTCATCCAGCTTCTGGGTCCATCAGTCTTGAGGGGAGGAAACTGCCTGTCTTTCTCCCAAGGAGCTGCTGGTGGGTTTGAACCACCAGAGAGACATGCAGCCTTTTTGTTTAGCAGCACTACTCCCTACAGACCTTGCTACCAGAGCCCCTTCCCCGCTTACCCCCTTGTAGTCACTAATAAACTTTAGTCTCCATTCATGTACTTTTTATTCTATTTTTTTATAAATGTGGTCATACAACATTTCTCTTTTTGTGATTGGCTTATTTCACTCAGCATAATGTCTTCAAGCTCCACCCACATGTGTCAGGACTTCACGTGTCATACTAGATGAGTGATGTCCCACTGTCGGCATGTACCACATTGTCTATCCATTCAGCTTTTGATGGTGTTGAGGTTGTTTCCACCTTTGACTGTTGTGGATAGAGCTGCCATGAACCCTGGTGTACATGCACATCACTGTTTGAGTCTCTGTTTTCAGATCATTGGGTGTGTACCTGCGAATGGAATTGCTGGATCATGTGACAGTTCTATGTTTAGGAGGTTTTTTTAGAAACTCTGTCCCTTTGTTTTTCATACAATTACCATTTTGCATTCCTACCCAACATGGATAAATGTTTCCATTTCCCCACAGCCTTGCCAACATTTGTTATTTTCTGGTTGGTTGGTTTTCTTAGCTGTTGTAGTAGGAACGAAACACAGTGGTTTCTCATTGTGGATTTGGTGTGCATCTCCCTCTGCACCAACCCAAAGGCATGCTGTTCCGCTGGAGAAAGATGGGCAGGTTCCTCCCATGCAGCTGCCTCTGAAAACTCACAGGAGGGTCTGATACAGGTTGGTTCCAGCTTGACAGCATACAACAACAAACAGCAGTGGCTGCTGGTGTTGAAGGTCTTTTCATGGATTTGGTGGCCATCTGAACGTCTCCTTTGATGAAATGTCTTTTGCAAGACATTTGCCTATTTTATGATTGAGTTACTTGTGTTTTTTGTTGTAATCAAGTTTTACATATATTTTGGTTGTTGTAATCTTACGAGATATGTAATTTCTGAAGATGTTCTAGTCAGTAGTTTGTCTTCCCACTTTTTATGTAAAGCCTTTAGATGAATAAAAGTTCTTCATGCTCGTGGCAGTTGGACAATTAAAACAGACATTTGGGGGTGGGGAAGAAGAACGAACTGGGGAGGAGGGTAGAGAAAACAGTGCAACAATGAATGAATGAATGAATGAAAACCCAAAATCTCTGCAAGTGTTCATTAAAACGAATAAAATTTAATAATAATTTTAAAAAAAGTTCTTCATGCTCATGAAATCCATTGATTTCTCTTTTTCTGTTCGCCCTTTTGTTACTGTATTAGGTCATCTATTGGTTCAGAGGCTACAGTAAGGGGCGTAAGCACAGCAGAGACTGTGCAGGACAGGCCAGTGTTTTGTTCTGTTGGATCAGGCATCATTGCTTCTATATTTTTTTTCCTCCTAAGAATTTTATGGTTTTAGTTTACACATTTAGGTCCTTACTTTCTTTTCAGTAAATCTGTATATGTTATAAATTGCGGATCTAAAAATGTAAAGCATGGATCTGGTTTCATTGTTTGGCATGTAGAAAGCTATTTTCTGTGACTATTTAAGAGACTTTTTCAGTTGAAAAGGCAGTCTTGTCAAACATCAGTTGACTATAGCTGATGGGGAGCTCTGGTGGCTTAGTGATAAGGAGTTGTGCTGCCATCCCCAAGGCGGCCTGTTCGAATCCACCAGCTGCTTTGTGGGAGAAAGATGAACAGTCTCCTCCCATGTGATTTACAGCCTCTGAAAGCACCCTGGAGGGTCAACTGGGAGTCAGTTCTGACTCAGTGGTACCTAACAACAACATAAAGGTGTGGATGTATTTCTGAACTCTTTGTTCTGTCCCATGTGTTTGTGTATCTGCTGTTTTCTAGTGCCAGGCTGTTTTGATTACTGTTTTTAATAAGTAATGAACTTGGGAAATGTGAGTCCTCTTGTTTTGTTCTTCCCTTTCAACATTCTTTAGCTTTCCAGAGCCTCTTATTTTTCCATGTAAAGTTGAGGAGTGCCTTTTCCACTTATGTCAAGAAAGCGGTTGGATTTTGATTGGATTGCGTTGAATCTATAGATCGTTTTGGGTAGTGTTGGCATAATAACAATATTAAGTCCTTTAAACAAAATAGATGGACACAGTGACCGCAGCAGTGAGCTCAAGTGTGTCCGAGATGATGAGGATGGCACAGGTAAGGACAGGGTTAAGGTCGTTGTTTATAGGGTCACCGTGGGTTGGAACCTCACAGCAGCAGTAGGGAGCTCCCGTAGCTTAGTGGTAAGGAGTTGCCCCGCCAGCGCAGATGTGCATAACTCACGTCCACCAGCTGCCCTGCAGGAGAAGGCTGGGCAGTCTCCTCCCACCACTTGACTATCTGAAAGCCCACAAGAGGCTCATCTGTTGGTTGTTTCAGACTCAGCAGCACACAGCAATCTAGGAAAACAGTATATTTCTGTTTAAGTCTTCCTTCATCTCTTTACGTGATCTTTTACAGTGTTCTTATCTCCTCTGTACCATCCTGCCATTCAGGAGGGCCCGTTGGAGAGGGAGGTCGCTGCTCTTCTGTGTACAGAAGAAATGAGAGCTGATGTTGGGGTGACTTGTCTTTCGCTTTCGAGGACTGAACCCAGACCTCAGGATGCCCACCGGGTCTTCCCACCACCCACGTCACTCCTCGCTGCTCCTGACAGAGAAGTGACCTGTTGGGTTTGCTGAGACTGTCAGTGACTCAGGACTGTGCCAAGGTGGGCTGAGGGCCAAACAATGGTTGCCAACACCACGTGAGCAACGGGCAGCCTGCCCTGGGCACCCGGAGGTCTGTTTTCCTGTTCTCGAAGCTCACACTTGTGAAAATGGGCCATTCCAAGAGAGGAGAAGGCCAGGCAAGGACATAGTAACATCCCCTCCCAACTTACTAGTAGCCCCTGGGCCTTGGTAGAGGGAAGGCTGCTGTGTGGTGGGCTTGGGGTGCCTCTGTGCCATGCAGAGGCAGCACCAGCCGCTTTTTTGCTTCTTCCTACTGTGAAAGCGGATAGGTCAGGGTGCGAGGTGAGCAGGTCCCAGTGAGGCCTACTCAGGTCTTAATAGGGTTTGTCTGAAGCTGTTGCTGTTCAGTCAAAATAATGTAGTAAAAAATAAATACATTCAAAGGAGGGGATCAACCTCACTCTGTTTAGATGTTCGGTGTCTAATGAAGGTGTGTGACTAGGGTATAGAGGGGACCTGGAATCAGCCCAGGCATCTGCTGTCAGCCCCACAGCTGGGCTCCAGAACTGCGGAGCCCGTAGGAGCCACTCAGGGAAACGTGGGTACTCAGAAATACCCCCAGAATTCGTCACACATCACCTCTGGCCTCCTCAGCTTATGCCTGAAACAGGAGATCGCAGTCTGCTTGTCCCCTCAGATGCAGCAGCAGGCATGCTATCCTGAGGGGGACCAGCAGGCCACCAAGCCTCAGGAGACGCCTCTCTTCAGAGATGAGCGTGGTGAGCATGGCCTGGAGGTGGTGTTTTCATCCTGACCTCAGTGTCCGACCTTGCCTGGGAAGTATGCCAGACTGAGCGTCACTCAGCATGGCTCTACAGCCACCAGCAGTGTCAGCTGCAGAGGCCCGTGGGCCACCCAGCCTCCCCTGGTCGAAGACCTCAGCACCCAGACACTTGGAGGCTCCCAGCCCTGAGACTCCATCCCTCCCTGGCTCCATGTCCTCCTCTGCCTCTTCACTCACATGGCCCCTGCCTTCCTGTGCACACACCTGCCGGGAGTGGTCATGCTGCTTCCTCGCTGCCCAGCAGCCCTCCCCTCCCTCCCCTTTCATCTTCCCCCTCCCTCCCAACTTCCCCCCTCCCATCTTCCCCTCCTCCCTCCTATCTTCTCTTCCCCCCTCCCTCCCATCTTCCCCCCTCCTCTCTCCCATCTTCCTCACTCCTCCTATCTTTATAGTCACTTGGAATTTCCTGGTTTGGCATGGACTCAACACCCAAACCATGGACATAATGAAAAGTGGTGCATCAGACCAGCCGCCAGTTAAATAATGTTTGGGTTCTTGTCAGAATGTCACAGAGTGCCCTGTCATTTTGTTTCAGCAACTTGTCCTTCTGAATGCACAGTTCGCCTTATGGCATGCCAGCAGTAAAAATGTCACTTACAATAATTACTTTTTGGTGAAAATGCTTGCTGACTTCCTACCTTCAAGCTGTTTTTTACACAGTGGGGAGATAATAAGAAATGACTTTATCCTGACTGCTCAAATGAACACTCAATGCAATGTGGGTTATTATTACTGCAGATGGAGGGGTGGGTGTGGAAATTGAAACAGTGCATCGGATAAACTGCAGAGAGATTTGTCTCTGAGAATTATGGCCAGTGTGCATTTCCAATTGACTTCTATCGAAACTCAAGGTAGCCGTTGTCTGCCTGCTGATTTTGGAATATAATATTCTTCATAATCCATTTATAGTTCCCTTCTCTATTCCAGAGGGCCTTGAGTCTCTTGTCTCTGCTTCCTAACCAAAGCCACACTTGTGCAAGATTTGAAAGCTCATATATATTAAAAATAGGACCAATCCATGCAGATCACTGGTAATCCAGAACCTTTCTACCATTTTTCTGTCAAAACTGGGTAGATAGACTAAGTAGCTCGACTTCTAAAATAGGCAGACTACCCACTTTCAGTTGTCCCGGTTCAGTTTCTGGTAATTTTTCTCTTATCCACACTGCCTCACAGAGCACAGGACCGCAACTAAATACTTTTAAGGGACTGACAGGCTGCACCTTAAAGTATGCATGCCAGCGTCTAGGTTTGGTAATTGCACTGTTAGTCTTACATACAGACAGTAAAACTACTTGCTTCTTTCTCATTCCTGTCATTCCACAGGAAAGCCATTTTTCACCTACTGAGTTGAATTTAACAGCCTCAAAAAATTGAATGAGGGAGTGAAGAGATGGCAGATAGGCAGGCTGTCATGGTCCAGAGAAACTGGACATTGTCAGAGTGGGTGGGAACTTCATCTAGTTCATGTCTAGGCTTGTGTCACCTGACCAGGCCTCAGCTTTCTCACCTGGAGTGTGACATCGGTATTATACCTCGAGGGTCATATGAGGATTGAATGAGCCAGGGTGTGAGGACCCAAGCACACTGCGGAACTGACAGTGCTGAGGACACCTCCGTTCCCTGTCCCAGCGCAGGGCTGCCTCGCTGGCCAATCCTTGTGTTGAGTTCTCTGTGTGTGTGTGTGATGTGTGGACTATGGACAGGCCATTTCCTGGGAGGAGGCCCAGAGGACAGAGAGGTGCAGGGGTGCGGATCCCCCACACTAGAATCCAGAACCACTGGGTGGCCTGGCTCTGGGATGTGGGCACATGGTGACTTGCACATGCCACTTCATGGATGTAAAGTAAGGGAGATGCATGTGCCTACCTCACGAGGTGCCCATCATCTAACAGGATCAGTTCACCGAATGGAAGCCTGGCACACAGTGCGTATGCAGTAAGTGCCAGCCTAGTAGTCACTGTAGTAGAAAGGGCAAGGCGCTCTGATGACATAGTGCATAATGTACTACACTGCTAACCAGGAGGTCAGAAGTTTGAATCTACCAGCTGTTGCTTGGGAGAAAGATGAGCCTCCTCTTGTGTTTATAGCAGGATGGAGGTCACTGTGAGCCAACTGGGAGGTAGGGTGTTTATCTGTAATGTACCCTCCAGTCAGCAGACTCTCCACCCTCCCTCCCCATTCCCCACAGCTATGCCTGAATCTCTCCCGACTGTTTCTCCACCACAGTGTCTCCTGGGTGGGCACTGCCAGCCCCCCGTCCACACTGAACCGGTTGCTGCTTCTGTTTCATGATTACTGGTTGCCACAGAGGTCAGCTCCTACTCAGGGCAAACCCGCGTGTCTCAGTAGAACTATGCACAGTAGGACTTCTCAGTGAAGCAAATCTCCAGGCCTTTCCTCCGAGGCACTTCTAGGTGGACTCAGATTTCTAGCCTTATCCTGTTAGTGCCAAGTGTTAGCACCACCATGTTTCAAATGAAAAGAAAACAGTAGACTAAAGTAGTGAACACCGGTGTACCCTTGTCCTCTAACGGCCTAGCTGCATCCATTCTTTTAACCAGCACTTTGTTTTCTACTTGTCACTACGTAGGGGAGAGGAAGCATCATTTACATAGAGTAAAACTCATTCCTCACTCTGTACTAGTCTGTGAGTTTTGACATTCAAGGTTTACAACCGTTTCATTTGCCCCCAAAGTTTCCTCGGGGCCTCCAGGAGCCCGTTCCTCCACCTACTGTGGTCCCTTCCTAAAGCCGTCTCCCTGGTCTCACACGGATGCAGCCTTTCAAGTCTCAGGCCACCGCTTAGCCATGGGCCAGACACTGGAGAAGGAGCAGCGGTGAGGCTCCAGATTCCCAGTGACTGTGGGACAGCTTTTACAGACACAAAATCTCACGCGATTTAGTAATGCTTTTTCTTTAAAGGGGAGATCTGATGACTTAGTGGTAAGAAGTTGCCCTGGCAGCCCAAAGATACATGGCTTGGATTCACCAGCTGCTTTGTGGAAAAAAGAGGGGCAATCTCCTCCTGTGCCATTTACTGCCTCTGAAAACCTGCTGGAGGGTCAGCTCTGGGTCGGTTCCGACTTGATGGAATACAAACACAAGTTCTTTTAAACCCAGGTTAAGATTAGTGACCTGGGTCTTCACTACTACACTCAGACTAGGACACTGGCGTATTCCCGGAAGTGAGGGATCCAACCTGGGCCCGTACCTGAGCAGCGCCAGTCCTCTGTCCTTACCATATAATCATTATTGCTAATTACATAGAAGCGGCACAAAGCCCTGTTCTTTGGAAAAGCATTATTTTAATCAGAGGGTTCCATTTGCTAATTTTTGGAACATTGGAGGGGGAAGGCCACGTTGACTGTGTGTCTTTGTTCCTGACAGGAAGGATAGGTGACTCACTGTCCCCCTGGGGCGGGCTCACCTCTGGGGGAGGAGACAGTCCTTGCTGCTTCTCAGAGGGGCTGGTTTTGTCCAGCTAGCGCTGCAGCCGAAGCTGTGCGCCTTCTGTAAACACCTTCTAAAGAATGTCTGCTCTTACCAGGTGATGGTCCAAGGGCGTGAATCTGTGTGTGTCTGAGGAAGCCACATGCCGCTGCGTCTGTCCACGCCTGTCCAAAAACGTGCCTGGTCCTGCCCCCTGCAGTCTGAGAGCTCTGTGTGTGTGCGCGCACACACGTATATTTGCGCACACGTGTGTCCACTCCAGGAAGAGTGTTCACAGCATGGGTCATTTGTTGTGCCTGAGGCACCAGCTCAGAATGTGATAAGAGTGGAGAAGTGGGGACCAGCCGGCCAGGGCAGCTCACCTTGCAGACTGAGCGCTCCCCCCACCCCGATGCCTTTCGAGGCCCAGGCAGGGCCCCGTTTCCATCTCAAGGGTTGTATCTTCTTTGGAGTGCCATCCAGAAACACAGAGGGACCCCACTAGTGTGAGGCGAGGCCTCTGTTAGCTCTCAGCTGGCCTTCACCACAACACGCATCACCCAGCGCACCGTGCTTGGCACCCGGGGTAGCACAGGGAGGCACCGTGTGCTGGGTTAGCCGGGCAGCCGTGATGGTGACCTTGCTGCGGGTGAAAGGAGACAGACCTGAGAAGAAATCTGTTTATCATGTGGGGAGTTCCTGCCGTCCTTGACAGTGTACAGTGAGCAAGATGGATGATGTGCCCAATTGGGCCCGTGCACAGGTGAATCAGGGCAGATTCACAGTCCAGTTCCTCCACCGCTGCGGAGACAAAAATCACATTTGCTGGGTTTTCTGTCTGGTTGTACAATGACCTGGAGGTGAGCAGAGAGAAGAAATCCGATTTATCGGATTCATACTGCCTTAAAGATTTATATAGACCATTTCTGCCTTTTACACACGTCTCTTTTATATCTTGTGCAAACCAGGTTTTTTTAAACCTGATTTTTCAGCTTTAAGGACCTAGCTCCGTGTGATCATGGAACACAGACCAGTTTAGGACAATAAATGGCTTCATCAATTGAATTGCACTTGTCTTGCTTGAGCAAAAACACAGATTGTGCCTCCTATTTGGAATACATTGTCTGCCCTCTAAGTTCAAAGTAGATTTTTACACTGGGCACAATATGCCCAGCAAAGGACATGTTATTTTCTACGTTATGTGATAAGCTGGGATTGAATTAGTATTCAGTTTTACAATGTTTTCTTTTTGGTCAAGTGACAAGTATTTTGAGTGCTTACGGTGGGGGCCGATGTTGGCACAGTGGCCTGCTGGGCTGGGAGAGCAGCAGGGGAGGGTCTAACCTGCACCGCCCGTGACTTACTCTCTGGGACCCTCTGGGCTGCCCCTTTCTATGACACTGTGAAGTCTTCCAGTTTGTACTCAGGACAGGGGAAGAGGGGGCAGAGCGCTCCAAGCACAAAGCCACAGATAGATTTACATGAAGCCACTAACTCACCAAGCATTGTCCTCCCAGACACAGTGTCCTTCTCTTTGGAAATTAAAAAATAGCCAAACTCTTTTATTCCAGGTATCCCAAAACTCAAATCCAGCCTGTTTTGTTGACTCTTAGGATGATGTTATTGAAGAAGCCAGATGGTCCCATTCACCAGTAGAGAATGTGGCAGCAGTTACCTCGAGGCCCCTTGTCTCATGTCACCATAAGGAAGGAGAATGTGGAAGCCGATGTGTCCCCACCCGCCGAGGTCACTCCCTTTGTTACATAAAGGAAACGCTTAGTCTTTACAAGCAAGTAGTACTGCAAGTTCTAAGACTGAGCCAAAGCCCCTGCAATAGAAGGGCAGGAGTACAGAATGCGTGTTCCTCTAGAGATGGGCCTCTGGCCGTTGGGACATCACGGTCAAAACCAAGTTGAGACCCTGGGCGGCAGAAGACTCAACACTGGCCTGTTGGGGGCCGTCAGTGAGTCTCTGAGTGGGGCCTCAGGTATTCCTTTCAAGCGTCTTTATAACTCTGGTGGTCACACCTCATAGCCAGCTTTCCTTTAATATAAGCTGTTCAGGTTCTGTTGTTCTGGTAATATGGATAGAATCGTCCTGCAGGTTATAATCTGGCAGAGGTACTTCTGAATTCTAGCACTTTGAGGTTTCATTAGTAGAAACCATGAGAGTGGTAACACATGATTCATGTGGAAGGTATTTTTTAACAGAATGTTCTTGCTTCATGATTCCAGGAAGCTCTTACTTAAATCCTTAGTTTTTCTTCTGTTGCTGTTTGTTGTTGGTTGTATTTTTTTGTTGTTGTTGTTTTTTAACAAAATTAGAGCTTACAAGTAAAAACAAAAAACTGTGAGACAATTCATTTAGATCTGTACCGCACCATGCTGCTTGCATCTTGGACAGAGTATTTAATGAGTATTTCTTAGCTAAGTAAAGGAAATGTCCGTGGTAAGACATCTCTGTTTTAAGCCCTGGTTTCTCCTGTGCTTTAATTACAGAAAGCACTCCAAAGACCTCTGCCAGCTGCAGCCCTGCACCCGAGTCACCCATGAGTTCTAGCGAATCCGTGAAGAGTCTGACCGAACTGGTTCAGCAGCCATGTCCCCCCATTGAAACCAGTAAGGATGGAAAACCACCCGAACCAAGTGAGCCTCCAGCTTCCGACTCCCAGCCCACAACGCCTCTGCCTCTTTCCGGACACTCAGCTCTCAGCATTCAAGAATTAGTAGCCATGTCTCCTGAGCTGGACACCTACGGCATAACCAAGAAGGTCAAGGAGGTGCTGACGGACAACAACCTTGGTAGGTTCTCTTCGCGGTAGGTGCTGCTGAGGCAGACAAAGGGACGGCGTTTCCTATTTGAGTGTGTGATGTTCGGGTCAAAGGAACAGTAATAGCTCAGCACCTGCCCTGGGCTGTGGGGGTTGATGAAAATCACCATCGGCACAAAGCAGTTCTCGCTAGGTGGAGGGCACCCAGCCCTCCTCCACCTTCCAATTCCGACACCAGTTGTCCTTTCCCAGGGTACTCGTTTCTCCTCTTCTGGGTTTAATAATCCGTAGCAATGGCCCGCAGAACTCAAGCTGTACTTAGAGTCAAGTGATTTATTAAGGAATGAGGTCCAGCTTGGGATCAGGATCAATAGGCTGAAACTCGGGGTCGAGAAACATGTAGGCGGTCTCCCTTCTGAGTGTAGGACAGTGTTCTCAGCTTGCTGCTGGACAGGCCACCGTACCAGTCACTGACTGTTTCAGGGCCCCTTCCAACCCTGGATCCGTCTTCGGGGTTACAGTCTTTGTCCCATGTTATGGGTCTTTTAAGAGTTTTTTGCCTGTGGGTATGGATGTGGGCGTGTGTTTGTGTTTCACACTCATTCTCACTCTCTAGCTTCTTCACTGCTGCTTCGAATCTTCCTGCTGTTTTCTGTCTCTCAGAAGCTTCCATGTGACTCTCCCACCAGGTCCGCAGACTGACCAGTCCCCTCTCAACAGGCCACAGACACCTGATTTACATAGTACGCTACAGCTCACTTCATTTGCATCTTCTTATTGCTCAAACACCGCAAAGTACATACTCACGAGGCAGCCTGAAGCCCAGGACTGGACAAAAGTAATAAATCCTCTGAGGTAGAAAACTAGAGCAAAGCTCAGAGATGAGGGAGAAAATCTTCCAAAGTGGTGTTCCAAAGAGCCTAGGCAAAAGCCACACGAAGGAACACATTCCACCAGAGTCCTGAAGAAGAATGTACAGGAAGCTTCCAGCTGAATCAGTGACAGGCTCAGACATCTGCACACTGTGTCAGAGCACAGAACCGCCTCCATTTATGTGCACTGGGGGACTTGGAGTGTTTCTGTAAGGCAACGCCAGCCCCCTTCCTCTTTCTTGCACTCCCTGTTGAGATACACCCACTGGTGCTCCACGCCCTTGGTGGGCAGCAGAGCTGGGCAGGTTCCACATCAACCTGGCAGCAGCTGAGGCCTGCAGTAGGGCTTAACAGGATAGTCCACCAGGCTCTGGGTTCAAATGCTGATGCTTCAACTGACTGATCGTGTTGCATGGACTTGGCTCCTTTGCTCTCCGAGTCTCCTCAGTAAAACGAGCATAAAAATGCCTGTAGTTAGCTCTGGTGGCCTAGTGGCAAGGAGTTGCCACTACAATCCCAGAGGCGCACGGTTCGAATCCACCAGTTGCTCTGCCGGGGAAGGAGGGATAATCTCCTCCTGTACCAGTCAGTTCTGATTTGACGGTACACTCACACAAAAATAATAAAATAAAATAAAATAAAATAAAAATGCCTGTAGTCAGGGTCATGGGAGCAGCAGGGATTCCTAGCAGCGTGCCTGGCAACTGGTCATTTCTTGTCATTGTCCTTGCCACCTGCTGAAGCTGTCTCCATGCCCTGTGCCCATCACTCAGATGAGGCAGTCCCTGGAGAAGGGAGTTTGTCACCTCTCCCGACTGTCCCCTACATGTGGCAGCCCCCTGGGCGTTCTATCTGAGAAGGCTTTCCTGCAGGCCCATGCCACCACCCTTATCACTTGGAGTGACTAGAATATCGAATGGTTTTGACATTTCTCAGCTCTTATTTTCCTGCAGTGTAGCCTGACCCAGACCTCACCCTCCTAGTTTAGGAATGCAGAAGATGGGAACAACCAGGGCTCCAAATATTGACACCCTTCTTATTTCCTGGGTGTAAAAATCATTCAGAAGGGCCCCTACTTTCAGCTGTGCGTGTTACTATAACCTCAGAGAGTGACTGAGGTCCACTTCCTTCAGGAGACACTTTGTACGTCTTTCGTTTTTTTCCCAGGGAAGAGGCAGAAAGGAAGTAACAGTGACCTGAGTCCAGTATCGTTGGCCTCATGAGCTAACAGCCTGGGGACCTAACACCTTGTCTGGCCTGAGCCTTGTCCCACACTGCTCTCCAAGTGATTGCTTAGAAGAGCAAAAGTAACAGCAGCTGTCTTTAATTAAGTCAGTTCATAAAAATGTAGCTGTTGATTGAAAAATTTACCAAGTCCCTGTCTTAGTTCTCTTGTGCTGCTATGGCAAATACCGTAACTAGGTGGCTGTAACTAACAAGGCAGGCTTCTTCTCTGTGAGCTGGGGAAACAGCCTTGTCTGTTTGCAGCTTCTGCTCATGAGTGATCTTTGTGCGCCCTAGCATCCCTCTCCTAGCTCTGCTTAGGGAGCTCTGGTGGCCTAGTGGCAAAAAGCTGCACTGCAATCCCAGAGGTGTGTGGTTCGAATCCACCTGATGCTCTGCTGGAGAAGGAGGGACAATCTCCTCCTGTACCAGTCAAATCTGATTTGACGGTACACACACACAAAATAATGACTTTTTTTTTAATCACAACAACTTCTATCTCTGCTTGCTAAATTTCACTTCAACTCTTTTCTATTTCAAAAGAGATTGACTCAAGATACTCCCTACTTATTAACAAAGAAAACCCATTCCCAAATGGGATTACAGCCCCCGGCATGGAGATTTGGATTTATAATATATTGGGGGTAGAGGGGTTCAGTCCATAAAAGTCTTTTATGTTGCTCAACATGAAAATATACAGATTCCTAAACTTGAATCATCACCTACTTGACGATTTTGTTGAAAGTCGAAGGAAACAGGCCCAGTATATTATTGCTGCTCAACCCCCTATAAGAATTGCCATTTCACGTAAAAGTTGAAAGCCATCCAAGGAAAGCTCTCATTGTAAACCACTGGTGCACTGTAAGAGTATAGCTGCAAATTTGTGAATATCAGAATCTCCTATCTGTGTTTCCACCCCCACTGAGGTTCCATTGAGGGGGCAGCTGCCGTTGGGGGCATCCAAAGGAGCCCCCCAGGGGGGCCTCATGGCCTTCATTGTCACGCTGAGAAGCATGAGTCAGTGACATTAGGGTGAAACTTTCCATCCCAGACACACGACATCCTCTTGAGCAAAAGCTTCCAGAAAAGCTCCATAGCACTGTCGCCCTGGACGCAGAGGTCGTGAGCCATCCTCCTGGCTTCCCTACTGATCTTGACTGTTCAGAGAAAGTGGCTACCTCCCCCATCGAGGTCACAATGGAGAATCAAAGACAGAAAGGGGCCAGATTAGATCTGAACTAGGCAACAAAGATGATCCCTAATCAAAACCCAAGCATCCCCTTAAGTCTTCACCTGGGGTCTTGGGGTGCTCAAGAGCCATCCCTGTCAAGTGAAAGCCTGTCACTCCCTTCAGTCCTCAGAGGGGCCAGGGACCCAAAGACAATTAAGCGCCACTGCTCAGGCATCCCCTAGAAGGCGTTCAGATAGTCGTCCAAACCCATCTGGAGGGGCCATAATAATAAGCAAATAATGAGCTGGTGATATATATTGCTCTCCTGAGCATAGCACACTGTTGGAAATGAAATCAAATCCGAATTAGGTGAAGTGCATTTAAACAACTACAGCAGAAAAAGGGCTAAAGATTGGAGCATTTCTAAAACTAAACTGAGTTTGAAATGCGGAGAGAACCAACAGATTAACAAGTCAGTCAGGTTATCTCTTTGTAATAAATATTTATGTTAAATAAATAAATAACAATGACTACATCAAACTCAGACCTTGCCACACAGCAGACTTTTACTGGGGGCCACACTCTCAGGAGGCCAGGCCACATCATTTCCATCCACAACAGCCCTGTGAGCTCAGTGGTGGCGTCTCCATTTCACATGTGGGAGAGCTGAGCCACAGAGCGACCAGTGGCCACCCTGCCGAGGGGAGAGTTGCCCTCTGAGCTCACAAGCCCAGGCCTCGGGACACGATCCCCATTCCCACCTGATAAATCCCGCTGGGTCTGTCAGGGCACAGCTGATTCTAATGTGTGCCCTTGAAAGTAGTGACCCTCTTAACCCTCTGCGGAATGGCACTTAAGACAAATAAAAATTTCTTTTTTTACCTCTAGAAACCCTACTGTGCCTCCAGACTCACTTCCCATGAGCCCGTGGCCGGGCAGGCTGCACCCCACTCCCAAGGAGGCAGGGCAGGGGATGCAGTCCCCTCCGGCCAGCAGTGCAGCTTGGCAGCAGGAGCTGACTGTGGGTTTGGAAATGACCCACTTTAAACAGTAAATCCGTGCAATGGCCCTCTCCCCTCCTCTTTCCTGCTGGGATCCTAGGTCAGGCACTACATTTCTCAGTAAAACCTGCTTCTCTTACTGATGGTGAGCGAGGCAGTGCGGCAGGTTTCTGTTTGAAGTTACACAGGTCAGGGCCCCAGTAGGGTCTCAGCAGCATCTGCAGTGTGGGTCCGGATTACCTCCCTCTGATAGGGTGTCGTCCAGACCCCTGTCACACAGAGCCTCCAAGCTGTTGGAGAGAAGCAGTGTTTGCTGCGTCTGAGCAAACACGGGAGTAACTCTGCTTTCCCATGGTGAGAAGACCATCACGGATGGGGTCTCTTAGAAGTCTGTACCAGAGCAACGCTGGGAATCAGGGCCAGCTGAGTGGACGCCGGGCCTGCCATGTCAGATATGAACCTCATTGTGTATTTGTCCTTTCAGGTCCCTGGGCCTCAGGTAGTGACCAATCTCTCGGGAATTTTGTGTCCTCTAGGTCAGCGGCTATTTGGGGAGACCATCTTAGGGCTCACCCAAGGCTCCGTCTCCGACCTCCTGGCTCGCCCAAAACCCTGGCATAAGCTCAGCCTGAAGGGACGGGAGCCCTTTGTCCGGATGCAGCTATGGTTGAATGACCCCAACAACGTGGAGAAGCTGATGGACATGAAGCGGATGGAGAAGAAAGGTAATTCTTGCCGTCTGCCCCGCAGACTGCTCCTCACTGCAGACGGGCCGGTTATTTCCACGAGCCTGGCCCAGCACTTGGCCCCAGGGCCAGGGTACAGGCAGGCAGGGGTGTACTTGATGGTTACTGGCAATGGGAACCCGATAGGGCTGGAAGCACTCGTAGTGTTCTCTTGGGGAGTTTGTCCACAGAGGTGGGAATGCACATTTGGGGACACTCCAATGATTCTTGAGAATTACCTGGCAGTTAGTTTACTACTTTTCATCCTCTGAGGAGAATAAAGTCCAGGAAAGAAACCCAGCACTTGGTGGGTGGGTCTGGTTTCTTGTTGGGTATAGACTTGCCTCATTCAATGGCCAGTTCAAGCAGGAAGTAAGAATTCAAACTCTGGACTGTCTGACCTCGTAGCAGGGACTCACATAATATATGCATTCACTGCTGAAGCACTGCTGGCCTGCAGGTGACATACTCAGGTACAGCCTGCCCTCCACTGAGGGCCTCAGTGGGCTCTGACCTGCCCTCCAGCGAGAGGACCAAGCTTCTAACATAGACAGGCTCCTGGACACATCACCCAAGAAAAATCATTAGCTTTAACTTGTTAGTACAGGAAATGTAAACGTATGAGCTGAGAGCAACGTGGTATCGTAAACTCAGTGCGTGGACTCATCACTGAGCTTCAACAGTTGTTCTCAAACAAGCAGCTTTAAAGCTTTTTAGCCTGTCCCCCACCCCAAGCATGGCAAGACTGCTGCTCCAAGCACCCCGACCCCCAGGAGCCCATAGCTCTGATCCCAGGGCCAGCCCCACTGCATGCCACCCCCCAACCGGCCTCTTGTGGCTTCAGTGATTATGAGAGAGGCGTCCTGGCTTCCCCCCTGCTGCCTGTCACCCTGGCACGGGCAGGTAGAGGAGGGGCCTCCAGGCCTCAGCTCTTCCTTCTGCATGGGCTCTGGGCGCCATCTTGTGTTACAAGAGAGTTAGTGGCCTATGGACCCGGAACTCGGGCCCTTCCTCTCATCCAGGGGGCCCCAAGCAGCGGAGCCCTGCAGTCTAACGTCCACACGCAGGGCAGGAGAGCCTCCACTCACCCCCAGAGGAGAGCCGAGCCCCCCTCCTTCCAGATGGGGCGTGCAGCACTGAACTTCCTCGGTGGTCATGGAGACTGGCCTGTGCCACAGTCAGCCATGCATCCCCGACCTTTGACAAGGCCTATTCCCGTCTTCCTAAGGGTTTCCTAGTGTTTTGCTGAAATGGCAGGGAGTTCAGGAACTTTCCGCCTCAGTAAGACCAGGACCGTAAAGCTAACTTTATCAGGTGGTGAGGATCAAACGGACTGTCCGCAGTGTAACCGTCCGGAGATGTTACGTGCTCAGCAGTCTCTTCCTATAAAATTGCTCATTTGTGCTGCTCCTTCAGTCTGGGTGGGAAATTGTGCAGCAGGTGATCCAGACCACATGATCCACACGGATACCGCCGCGCCTTTCTCTTCCATAAGCTTTCCTCTTCGCCCTTCAGTTGTACTCTCTTATTCCTACTCATATTTCTTCCCTGCCATCGTCTGACGACTCCTGCTTTTCTGTCACCTTCATGATATGACCCTCAAACAACCTCTCCGCATGTCGCTGTCACACACACCCCCATCGTTGGGGGCGGTTAATGATGGACCCTGCAATCGGTGGTGGTCTCCTTGACCATTCCTTGAGGTCTGAAGTCCAGTGCCTCCTTTGAAGTGCTCACCGCCCACTGCCTTCGGTGCTTGTTCACGTGCCACAGCCTGGCGGGGTTGGGGACACTGTCGCCGTCTATACAGAGGGCAGAGAACACTACTCCAGCCGTCCTGGGTCAGATCACAAGCAAATCCTTTAACCTCTCTAGGCCTCAGTTTCTTCTTCTGTAACTATAGATCACTCATCACAGCATCTTTGCCACAGCGTGACAGTAAGGATTTCAAAGATAAATGTCAGTGATTGCTGCTGGTGGTAGATGGTGACATTGCCACTCTCACCATGACACGCCACTGGAATTAAATATGCTTTCTCATCTTCTCTCAATAGTAAGAATTTTTAAAGACTTTTCCAATTGTATTCTAAACAAGTCTCCTAAAAAGATCAATACGGATGTGAGTCATCACTAAGAAAATTGGAATGGTTTTTAACTTGAAGCATAGTTGGCAGTTAACGATGCATCAAACTGTGAGGAGTGGATAAAGCACAAATAACATTCCAGAACATACGATCAGCAGTCACATCCCACTTTCTTAAATGGTCCGCCTGGTAGCACACCCCCAAGTGACGGTCACTGCTCGTTGAGCCTTTGGATCTAGTCTCAGCCTCCCCTTTACCCCTTGCCTGCAGTGAAAACACAGATTACAGCACAAGTGCGTCCCTCCGACCCCACGCCCTCAGCCTCTGCCGCGTGCTGTCTGCCCAGCTGCCCGTTGTCTGTTCTGGTCACTTCACTTCGCCTCCACTCTAGGGTTGCACCCAAGCCTCCTCTGGAGTTTTCTTTGTGAGGCTTCACTTGACGTCCCCTGCGCACTCCAGCCTCCCGCATAGTCTCTCCTTGCTCTCAAGACTCCAGCGTGAGGATCACAGCTTTCCTCCGTGCACCCTGAGGGTTTACTGCGCGTGTGCAAGGCCCTTCTGACCCGTCTAGCGCCTCAGCCTCGGGTTCTGTGGCCTCCTCAGCTATGACCTTCCCTACACCTTGTTATCCCCCAGAACTACTCTGCCTCTCGAACCCCCACTCTCCTCACCATCTATTCTCTTACATTCTGCTTTCCTGGCCTTCACCCACAATGGCCTCTGGGCCCCTGATGCTCCCTGACCCCTGTCCCCCGTGCTTTCCCCACCAGGGTCCTTTCCTAGGCATCCTGGAGCCCTCCGCCCTCACATCTCTGACTCCTCCCCAGCCTTGGGCTGGTGCTCCTGAGGGCATCCTCCACCATCCCCTGGGCTTCTGGGTCCTCCTGGAGACGATCCCATGACTGGGTGGGTCAGTGCCACCTCAGATTGTAGTGTTCCTTCTCAGTGGGCCCCACACTCTCAGCCATTCCTCCCTCTACCCTCCCACAGTCCACACTACCCCCGTCCACCATCGTCTCCTCAGGACTCAGCTCTCATAACTCATCTCCTTTCTTCTCACATTCCTGCTTCACAAAGAAAACCGAGGCCATCAGTGTTCTCGTCCCAAACTCTGGGCTCCTGTGGAGCTGCAGTTTCTGTCATAGTGGTTCCCACATTTCTCTCTCTGTTCCAGATGGTTCTCCTGAATTCAAAGCTTATATATCCAGCTGTCTGCAGGGTATCTCCGTGTAGGTGGCTCTGAGACCAAGTCCCAGAAGGAACCGTAATGTGTCCTCTTTACTCATCCCTTTTGAGGTGGTTCCCCTTTCCCACATTCTCTCATTTACTCACTTACTGAATCTTCACGTCTGTAAGTCATAGGATTTCCCACCTCCATAGTCATCCTCATTGTAGTCACCAGGATGATTGGAGCTCGTTGCAGCTCACAGTGGCCCTTACGAGGCAGAACAGCTGCTTCCAGGAGCTTCTTTATGGAAGGAGACAGCCACAGCTTTCTCTCCGGGAGCAGCTGGCGGATTCAAACAGCCAACCTTCTGGTTAGCAGTCAGGAAGTTAACCACTGCATCACCAGGCCTTTCTCCATTATTATTACTTAAGAGTGAATCTTTATCATTCTTACCTCCTAACAGAACTCCTTCCAGCCCTTCCTTCTCTTACCCATCCTCCAGACCAGAAACCTCTGGCTGATCATATCATTGCCTTTACTCAAATATTTTCATTACCTGTGAGGTAAAATGCCAACTTTCATCCTGCACCTGTCCTGTCCACTGGGTCTGCTCATCTCTTCAGCTTCAACTCCTGCAGTTCCTCCCCTGACCCTTCCTGCAAGCACACACACACGTGTGCAAACACACGTTAGCTGTGCACTCCCATATCTTTGGTGGTTTCTTTTTTTCTTGCTGTGTATTGAGTCGGATCTGACTGGCATGGGAGGAGATTGCCTTTCTTTCTCCAGCAGAGCATCTGGTGGATTCGAACTGTACACCTTTGCGATTGCAGTGCAGCGTCTTGCCACTAGGCCACCAGAGCTCCCTACACCCCTGTATCTTTCACGTGTTACTTCTACAACAGCCTCTTGCTATTTTCTACCTCACTCCCAGTTTTTTCTTGGCTGATCCTTGTCCTTCAGATTCCGTTTAAGCATCACCTCCTCTGGGAAGCCTCCCTGATCTCTTTTGGGCCAAGCTGAACAATCTCCTTCTGTGCCCACCCATGGTGCCCTGTGCTTACTTCCCTTCCTGCACTCTACTGTGGTCGGCCTGCTGTCCACAGCTCTGTCCCCCACTAAATGGTTAGGTCTACACAGACATGTGGGGACCCCCAGTTACAACAGAGCAGGCCCCCCTCAGTGAATGAGTGTTGGGTGATAGAATATTTCATGTGCAAATGTTTTGAGATGCTCTTAGAAAGACCAAGATGGAACAGCCAGCTACCAGAATCTCCACAAAAGAAACTGGCAGCCGACGGCATCCAGTCATGGTAGAGGGGTCAGCGGGGGTGCCGTTTCATTCTGGGCCCCACGTCTCAATCTGACATCTGTTCCTCCCCAGCCTACATGAAGCGACGGCACAGCTCAGTCAGCGACAGCCAGCCCTGTGAATCCCCCTCCGTTGGCATTGACTACAGCCAGGGAGCCAGCCCGCAGCCCCAGCACCAGCTGAAGAAACCCCGTGTGGTGCTGGCCCCGGAAGAGAAAGAAGCTCTGAAACGAGCGTATCAGCAAAAGCCATACCCGTCACCAAAAACCATTGAAGAACTTGCCACCCAGCTCAACTTGAAAACCAGCACTGTCATCAACTGGTTCCACAATTACAGGTACAGTCGCATTCCGGCCGTTGTCCAGGGGCAGGCCTGTAAGAGTGAGCTCTTCAGACCTAGGAAGAGGCCACTCTGTGCTCCGGAGCCTGGCCACGGCACAGTGGACAGACAGCCGGGTATTTGTTTCTGAGTTTTCGTTAGTTTTAAGTTTGTAAGTCCAGAGATGTAAACCATATCTCTGCATCAACATCACATAGTTAGATACAATCTGCAGGAGTCACAACCAAGGATATATACCTCCCAGTCACATCACATTTATTTGATAAAAGCGTGGGCAGCAGGGGTCCCACAGCAGGGAACCTTGCCATCAGGGCCTTTTTTAATGCTTTCTCAGGCTCTTTAAAGTTCTCGTTTCCAAACTAATCTGCTCAGTTTTGTATGTAAATAAATGAAGTCCTTCAGGCCCATTTCTTTTGAGAAGGACTCACTAAAACAGAGAGACTCACCCACCGTCTAGCTCTCCAGACACTGTGCTAGGTGTTTTGACCAGTTTGATCCTCAAAACTGTTATGAGAGATATAATAGTTCTCATTATACAGATGGAAAAAAATATATTTAAAACTCACATAGTAAGTACACAGGGCCCAGTGGTGGCCAGTAGAACAAAGAGTGGCCTAGGAGTGAGATGTTTAGGACAGACAATTGGAATCACTGGAGAATAACAAGTTGATTGTACTCTGTAACTAAGAGTCTGCTACTAGAAAACAAGTCCACTTGGCCTGAAGGACATTGCTGCTTAATGTCTGTGAGGTGGCCATCTCAATGTCAGCTTTCATCAGCACAACATTTTCTTCAGGGCTCAATCAAACCAGGGCTAGGTGAGTGCTCCTGGCTGTGCCAGGTTGACAGGTACCGCCGTGTAGCCTTGAGATGGAGCCTTTACCGATACTTGCGGAGACTTGTGGCCATGTGCAGTGTAGATAGTCAGGGACTAGGAGGAGAAATTCTGTCTCTGATTGGGCTTTGCCTCTGGTTCTGTGGAAGTTTCTGCAAGTACCAAATAAACTATACAGACTCAGAAAAAAATTGGAAATGTTTAAAAATAGTAGATGGACACCAAATAAAACCTTTATTGCCAAGAAAGGCTAAGTCAGCAGAGGTAGCTCAATATTAGCCCCAAATGGAATCAGACCTTTTATCCTTCATAGCAACACTGGCCCTGGGCAGGTTTCCCGGGCACCTGGGGACTGACTCCCCTGAGTACAAAAAGAGTAGATAAAACTGAGCACAACCCGTTTATTCATCCCAGATTTATAATCAGGAAGAAACAGCAGTGAAGGGAAGCCAGGAGTTACCGTGATGGCATTCCCTGTACATGGAAGGAAATGTACAAACTTGAACATTGATCTCTGAGTTCCAGAACAGTATTTAAGCTCCCTCCGACGCCCTCCAACAGCACATCAAGTGAAATGAGGAAATGCGGACAGAAACCCACCAGAGCCGCCTTGTGCTGTGTGTTGTACACTCATTTTTCACATTCTAGACACAAAGATGCATTTAAATATGCACTTCAGACCTTCCACAAGTTAAGTCCATTTGGATGTCTTATAGCTGAGCAGCATGAGAAGCCTAGATTCCTGAGTGTTTATGCAGCGGTACAGCTTATTACATAAAACACCTCCAGAGCCATTCCCGCTGGCCCTGCTGGGACCACCTTTCTCCAGATGCCCCTTCGGGCCGCAGCTGAGTGGCATTCATGGCCGCCTGGCCAGGTCATATGCTCTCTGACTTTCTCAGCTGCTGTCACTTGCCTTGCTTGTCTTCTGACAGCCTAGTATTGTGCGATGCCCAGGGGTCAGCTGACCATTGTGCCTTCAACGTAGGCAAGTTCAGCTCTGCACACAGCAAAAAATTGCAAGAGTAAGAATAGCAGAACGAGCTCAAAATGTACTGAATGAGTCTAGATCCAGAACAGATGTTCAGTAAATGCTTTCTTTTACAAATAACTCCACTGCAAAGCTGGCACAAGGGGGGAAAAGGGCAGAGGTGAATTGACTGCAGAGATCTGGAAGCTGAGAAAAGCACAAGATATACAGGTTCTGGGGATAAAGGATGAACTCGGAAAGACTCTCATACTCCAGGAAGCAGGTGGGATGAGAGGTGTGTACCAAGTCATTTAGAATTGGCATGACGCTCAGAGAAGCATGGTCACATGCCTGAGATCACGCAGCGTGTAGAATGAAGAGCTTTCTGACAGCACTCACCATGACTTTAACTCCTCCACATCCCACTCAGGCTGGTGTCCCCACCACACTTCACACAAGCCCTACCATAGCTTGCGCAGAATGTTCAATTTAAATAAAAAGACAGTTTTTCACATTTTCTTTTTTTCCCCTGTAAGAGCAACTCTGCCTCCAAGAGCCAGGGAAGCCACACTTGGCCTTGGGTTGAAGGCACCAGCGGCTTCAACAGTCTTTCATTGTTTTTGTTCAGACATTCCTCTAGGTCGTATAACCCTGGTGTACAAGTTGCCGTCCTGCGGTCACTTGTGGTTGCTGTGAGGCTGAACACTGTGACACGGATGTGTCAAATGTGTTAATGGTTGGCTACAATGCGGACTGAGAGTGGGGTGGAGCTCCCCAATTAAACAAGCGTGGAAGGAGGAGTGGTGTCCACTTCCATAATAGCTTGCCTCCGGAAACCCTATGAACCTGGAGAGAGGATGAGAGGCACCCAAGCGTCGAGGACTCTCCTTCATAGGGTCACTATGAGTCGCCTGCAACTCGACGGCACTTAACAACAACAACAACAACAACAAGAGCTAAACAGGAAAAGTTGATGTTCCAAAAACTTTCTCCTACTCCACTGGCATCTCAGAAAGTAATACTTAGGTGTTTTTGGTTTGTTGCTGTTGTTGTTGTTGTTTTTTAACCTGTCTCAGTAAAAAAGCGGTGCTTTCCTTCCTCTTACCCCTTTACCCTAAAGAAATCATGAGTAACTAAGGATGACGCTTCCCTAGAGATGGACCCGGAATGTCAAAACATAGTCAGGATGCCAGGTCTCCTCTTAAAAGAGCAAGCAGGCCCGCCGAGCAGAAAGGATCCCAAACCCTCGGGTCTGTGATGCTTGTGTGACTTATCTAAGAAGCAGAACTGCTCCCAATCTGCTAGTCTTTAGGAGCTGAGCTTTCTATACCAGCAGGTGAATCCCTTGTAAACACAGAGAGAAAGCTAAGCCGGAATGTCTCACATCTATTGAGTGCCTAATATGTGCCGTGCGATGCACGAAGAGCTTGATGGCTGGATTAACTCATCAAACCCTCCTGTTGGCAGTAATGATGGTACTATCAGCCCTGTTTCATAGGGAAAGGTTCTGCACATCGATGAAGCGGGTGAGCAGAAGGCAATGCCACCCAGGAAGGGCGTGAGGCCAGATCCTGGACTCTTGGCAAGAATTCTTCCCTTCTCCTTACTGCCAGCCCTTCTCCCACAGCCTTCAAGCTTGGGACAAGCCCTAACAATCCTGTCCATCACAAGGCCACGGCATAGTAAGAAGAGTTACTTTCTTTCCTCCAGTGTCATACTTTGGACATGTTTTCCAGAAGGGCCAGTCCTTGGAAAAAGACATCATGCTGAGAAAGAGTGGAAGCCCTTCCACGCAATAAATGGACACAATGGCTCAGGCATGTCAGACGTAACAGTGGACTCAAGCATATGAGGCTAACAGAGTACAGGGCAAGGTCCAGATCTGTTGTCCATAGGTCCATAGGCTCACTGTGAATCGTAGCTGACTTGATGGCACCTAACAACAACAACAACTTTGTATCCTATCGAAATTAAAACTTATTTCCACTGAGTCAGAACTTAGTCCTATGCATTTCATACTCTTAACAATGTCCCTTTAAGGAAAACGCTTTTCTTCACGTGTATCAGATAAGAAAACTAATGCTTGAAATACAACTTGCCTAAGAGGTAAAACTAGTAGAAGTCACATTTCAGATCTGGCTACAAAAAGCCTGCCTTCTGTCTGGAGCAACACTGACCATAAGATGCAAAAGTTCCTACTTTGTGGGCCTGTGACCTGGCTGGAACCAACCCATCGCTGTCCATGCAGCCTCCTACCTCTCCAGCAACGGTGAGCAGTGACGGAGCGTTTCCTCCGCCTGGCTCATCCTCACAGCCTGGCACCCAGGAGAGCAGTCACAGGAGGAGGAAAGTTCACTGTTATCCCTGGAAACGTCACCTCACCCAGCAGCTCTGGCCCAGAATGTTCCTCATGGACAAACATTGAGAGCCCATCATGTGCAGGGAGCAAATGCCAGATAGTCTAACAAGACAGCAACCCCACCAGAACTGCCTTACACTGCCTGGCTTCAACGCTCACGACCACGTGATGGTCACGAGTTAGTTATGTGTAATTCTAAAAATGCTTTCACGCATACCTGGCCCCAGGGCTTTGGGCATGTCCTTTCTGGGCAAGACACTGGGCTTGCTGGTCATTGACCTGAAGATGCCTTTCCACTTAGGGCTTGCATGTTACCAGTGGCCTCTTCAGGCTTTGGGAAGAAGCACACAGAGAGACCCTGTGCTGGAGCATGGTGAAAGGAGTGACTGTGGAACAAACACAGACTTAGCAAGAGCTGCAGTGCAGAAAGCCAGGCCCTCCAAGAGCCCATCTCAGTGTCCCAACACAGGCCTGGGACATAGTTTCTACTATAGGCCAAGCTTAGCTTGATTAAAGCTTGCTTGGTTTATTGGAGTATGCATTCAATCTCTTCCTACGTGATCAAAAAGGGACCCTTCCTTTCAGAGGAAGACATTTAGTTGAAAATACACAATTTAATGAGTTCTTACCCGAGCCTAGGCCAGGCGGCCTGAACTCTGGCTGAGGGCTGATGGTTGGAGATTTTTTTTTCTCTTTGGATGTTCTTGAAGACCTGGTTTCCTTTGTCAAGTCCTCATAAGGAAACCGTTAAATCGCACCAGTTGACTTGTAGTCAGCTTATAGTCTCATTTCATTCAGTCAGAATTTATTCTGTGCGCCATACGCCATGTTAGGCCGGGAGTGTGTGAAGAGTAAATGGGACCTCTTCTTTTAGTCTCTTTGAGGGTGAGGGGGTGTTAAGTGAGTCACTGGAGCTTTATACCACTCAGGGAACAACTTACTCAGAAGCCTTGAGGCAAGAATGAGTTTGGGGATCACTGGGCACTGTGCCCAGGCTCCTTGAGGTGAGAGTGGGGGGCCTGCCTGCCCGAGGGCTCAGTAGGACCCTCCGGAGCTGGGCTGCGCTCTGCGATGATGGTGCCTGTCGGGAGGAAGGGCTAGGACGTCGATGGGCCGCGATGGGGCCTGCTTGGAGCAGCCACCTCACGGGCTTGTCACCGCTTGTGTCTCGTAGGTCACGGATCCGCAGAGAACTGTTCATCGAGGAGATCCAGGCCGGGAGCCAGGGCCAGGCCGGGGCCAGCGACTCCCCGTCGGCCCGAAGCGGCAGGGCAGCCCCCAGCTCGGAGGGCGACAGCTGCGACGGCGTGGAGGCCACCGAGGGCCCGAGCGCCGCGGA